>NC_090447.1:89123867-89426898 GCF_031143425.1 Pleurodeles waltl | reverse complement strand
ACATTTGTGCTTGATGAGCCCCCATGGAATGACAAAGGAACTATGTCACAGACTGCAGACCGGCCAAAATCAGCCAAAAATCTGACAACATCGGCCTGACCGAAGGTGGGAGAGAGGCAGTACTACATCCAGCACTGCCACGCCAACAACATCCCACCCTCCAAATTCCGACCCACAAATCAGTACAGTGGTCTTTGCACTGCGTTAATCCATTAGCGGTTCGAACCGTCGCTGTCAAAAACTCAACTCCACCAGAATGCAACACCACTTTGGACAGTACGAATACCCCACACCTGACACACATGCACACACCACATACACTAGATCACTGCACTATAAAACACACACCCACACATACCCACAATCCCTTGCATCCTGATTTTTTTACAGAGAAACTGAAGAACGCACAAATAGACGACACTGCACATGGATACCATAGACACCACCACACGTAACACGCAGCACACACTACACAACTGCACCCCTGCACACAGCAAACACATCACCACTGCACAACCACCACATACTACATGCACTCCCAACCACACAATCCCACCACACCAAAACAGTACACCCTGCACCCCTGCACATTACACACTCCACCACCCGCAACACATCCATCATGTCACAACAGAAACACCCATGATTCACAGACGAGGAGTTGAGGGTCACTGTAGACTAAATCTTCAGAGTGGAGCTACAACTGTTTGGAGCACAGGTCCAGCATACATCCATAGCCAGGAAAACAGACTTATGGCAGAGGATCGTCGACAGGGTGAACTCAGTGGGAAACCATCCACGCACAAGGGAGGACCTCAGGAAGAGGTGGAATGACCTATGGGGGAAGGTCCGGTCCATGGTGGCAAGACACCAGATAGCCATCAACAAGACTGGCGGGGGACCCCTGCCTTCTCCCCCAGAGTCAACATCGTGGGAGGAGAAGGTCTTGGCCATCCTGCACCCAGAGGGCTTGACTGGAATACCAGAAGGACTGGACTCTGGTAAGGCAACAGCAATCCCTGGGCACCATGTACTCCTGCACAGCATGTACCTTCACCACTCTCACACCCCCTCACAGCACCAGTCCACCCTGAACTCAATGCCCTCCCTTGCATGCCACACCTCCCCACTACCATTAATCCCACACAGGCCCACCAAGTGCACTGAAATCTCCCACCTTAGCAAGTACTACAACTACCACAAAACAACACTACCCACCCTTGTATAACTGATAATCTCACTCCACATTAGTACACCTACACGCATAATTATGTCACCCCCTTCACCTACAGGATACATGGACTGCTCACTAGTATATGGCAATAACAGCATTGATGACCACAACCTTCTATACTATAAGCACACAACAGTACTATCCATCAGCCCTTAAACATTGCCAGTGGTCAAGCAGCTGTCATTGTAATCACTGGAAAACATGTCAAGGCTATGAGTGCAAACAACCACGTGAACAAGTACATTTCAACAATGTAACACACCTTCTCTCCATCCACAGGTATCCCTACTACTGCCACCCAGCAGAGGATGCCAGAGACTGACAGTCAGACCCTGGAAGTAGGCCCAGTTGAGGACTACATTTCTCGATGTCTGGAAGGGGATGTCTCACCTGGCCCATCCAGGATGACTGGTCAGTCCACCACCACCAGCCTCACCTTGCCCATGTCTGAGTCCCCCACCTCTGTGGATACTACAGCACAGTAAACCCCTCCTCCCCAACCCTGTGTCCCAAGGACAGATCAATCTATAGTGTGCCCCACAGTACAGGGACCTGAGTTGACCCCTAACATCCAAGATGATGAAGGTCCTGGTGTCAGTGGGAGTGGGCACACTTTGCCAGGGTCACAGGCACGGGGGGCAAGGGGCAGTGGGAGGGCAACTGTGGGTCAAGGAATGAGGCACCAATGGGAGATGACTGGCAAGGAGGCCATCTCCAGAGTTCTTGGAGCATATCAGCAATCCCAGCACAGGATGGGCCAAATACTGACAACCTTGCAGGAGAACCAGAGGCTGCAGGGGGAATACCACCAGGAGGCCCACAATGCCACCATGGTCTCCATTTGTGGGGTGCTCACTGAACTCACCAGAATCCTGCGTGCATCCTCCACCCACCAGCAGGCCACCAGTAGCCAAGCAACACCTGTGCCATCTACATCTGCCACAGCTACTGCAATGGAGGCCCAGACAGCGGACCCACAGGCTATGAGCACCCGTGCCCCTGCAGCTGAGGATCCCCCATGCAAACGAGGTCATCCATCCAGGCATCCTGCAGGATCTGAGGCCAAGATCAAAAACACAGCCAGGAAGTGATCTCTCTCCTGAACATTTGCCCTTGTGTGCTATTGAGACACCCAGTTGACTGCCCACCGCCAAAACCAATTCCCCCTTGGCCCTTGGAGACTGGACCTGTGAAACCAACAGTTGGGCCATCTACTCTGATGCTTCCAATCCCATTGACCCCACTCCTCAGCAAATGCACTTTGAATCATAATAAACACATTTCAGCACAGTAGTGGCTTACATGTCATCATTGTTACCAGCACCATTTAATCTGAAAGAGATAAATTGAAAAGCACTTATAGGTGTCAATATGTCTGACAGATGGGCAGATGTGGCAGGAATGTCCAGCAGGTTGGTCATGACATCCCTCCTGTACTGTAATCCTATGCCAAGGGTGCCAACAGTCGTGTCAGAAAGCAGAGTGGAACTACATATCTGACCTGAAGATAGAAAAAGATAGGGTAAAGCTTCAATGATGTCTCCCATGTTACATATCCAGTACACATACAGGACGCAATGCAATCCTCAGGAATCATGTTGCAGTGGGGAGGTCACCACATATCAGCAAGGTAGGTCTGTAGGTCACACACATGCAGAGTAACAGAACCATTCCTCATGGCTAACAGCACCAACAGAAAACCTATCTTGCAATGTCTAAGTCAGGTAGTTATCTGACATCAGGTTTGGGAACAGTGTGGATGAGTAGCTGGACTGTCACATGATAGGTTTAGGGCAGACCACACACATCCAATCTGCAGTCTTGAAACCATGCAACATAGGGAACCTTATGCTGAAGTCATGCCATGTCATAGCAACAGCAAGTACCACATGACTTTGGCAGTATAGCAGTTACATCTCCCCTGATGACTCAGCATCCCATCATAATGCATAACACAGACAGACGGATATAGTACACTCACATCCCTTGATGCAAAACACAAGGAGGGACAATGTCACTAGGCAGATAGGGTTAGAGGTCCCCTAAACATTAGACCACATACTGTATACCTGACATTCATTGGAAGAAATGCTGAATCAACTCAGTCCTAGAGTCAGCTGTATCCTTCTTATCGGCCTCCTCGTCAGTTCCAGAATCATCCACCTGAGCCACTGGTTCAGCTGCCACCTCCTTCTCATCCAACAGTGGAATGTGTCTTTTCAGGGCAAGATTGTGTAGCATGCAACATGCTACAATGATTTGGCAGACTTTCTGTGGTCTGTACTTTAGGGCATGGCCGGACACATGTAGGCATCTAAATCTTGCTTTCAGTAACCCAAATGTCCTCTTAATTACACGCCTTGTTCGGCTTCATTGTAACTGTCCTCCCCATCTGTTGTAGGGTGCCTCACTGGTGTCAGGAGCCGGGGCAGGTTGGGGTAGCCGGAGTCACCTGTGTGTACAAAGGTATGAATCATTAGGGGCACTGTCTCCCCCTCCACCTCCTCCTTCACAGTCACATCACCACTCACACCTGCCATCACTACAACAACACCCACTGATCCTGCAACCAGTCCTGTCATACCAACAGACACCACAAGAGCAGACCAGCAGACATCTACCCGACACACCACATCCGCACTCACAACGACAACTATCATGACCTACACCTCCTACAACCACTTCCTCTACCTCCACTCCTAAACCTTTTACCCATGACTGCTCTGTGTACCTAAAACGCTTTCCTTGGCAGTCTTGACCTGTTCCCTGTTCCTATCCCACCCCATGATGCCCCTAAGTGCCATGTCTCCCTGCCTCAACACAGACCTTCCACCTCCCAGTCCTCACATGCCCCTCCCCCTGCTAAGAAACTACCCCCTCCAAAGCCAAAGATCCCTACTCCTACCCCAAAATCCAAACCCCCTCCCCCACAGTCAAATTTGAAGCCAACCCCACCAAACCTAAACCCAAGGACCCTCCTTTCAAGCCCAAGCCCCCACCACCGCCCCCACACCCTTGTGGTGCCTGCCTGCTCCATTGATGCACCTGCCATGTGGAGGTCAATTTGCAGTGAGGAGTCAAGTTCGGGCATGTGACTTTGCCCAATGTACCTGCGGCACAGCAGACATTTGGACTGGCCAGTAGACCTCATCTGTATATAGTTGTATCTGTTTATAATATTTTAATACATCTGCCTACATAGCTGTAGATGTCAAGACTGAGAAATTGTCCTGGTTTCCTTCAACATGGTTGTGCTATAGCTGTATACTTTGATGTGTGTGTTGTATGTGTATAGGATGTATTTATGATGCTGCATGTGCTGAGTTGATGGTTTGTGCCATGTGCTTGTTGTGATGTGTTATTGTTTTGTGTGGCATTGTTTGGTAGTGGCATGTGCGTCCATGTGTATAGTGATGCATCTATGATGTCCTTTGTATGTTGGATGGACGTGGCTTGTCACCTGAGGCCTTGTTTGGATGTTTGTACTATTTCTATGATTGTGTGTTGCTGCTACGTATTGCTACCAGTATGTGTTGTCGGGTGGAGTTATTCGGTGTGCCTTTCTGATGATGTGTTTGTGATGTTGTTGTGTGATTGTTGGGTGTTGTGTATGGCTGTGCTTGACAGTGGTGGTGGTGTGCGGTGTGCTGTGTGAATGGCACATGCCTGTTGGCCGTGGTGTGAGTAGTTTGCGTATGCGTTTGTGTAGTTAGTGTGTGCGTGTGTGTCTGTAGATGTGTGTGTTGATACGGGCGTTGGTTTGCATGTGTGTTTTGCCGTCGATGTCCGTGTCGTGTGTGTGTGGGTGTGTAATACTGCCCTTCCCTCCAGTGTTGGCAAGGTGGGGGTACTTACGTTATCGTCTTCCTCATCGTCACTGGTCCTGGTGGTGTATGGCGAGATACAGCATTGGGAGGACTTCCAGTTCGGGTTCCATGGCGGGCACGTCTGTCTACCTGGAGGTGAGTGTCTCATTTTATACTATCAGTTTCCGCCAGGCTTTTGATGGTGGTCACACCGCCCTGGAAATCCTGGAGGTCTGCTGATCCGGTGACTGCCAAACTCGAAATGAGGGCCTAAGAATGTGAGCAGTGCTTAATTTGAGACAGTGGTTTCCGGTGCGGGTCACCGCCACCAATTTTTGAGGGCCAGCACTTATTTTTCTGCCTCAAGTATATACTGCGAGCACAAAACACATATGGGAATGAAGGAGGAAGAGAAAAACGAAAAAGTGTTGCAAAGGGAGAAAGCTGCAAGATTGAGCTTAAGGGGTAGGGAGGGCTTTAAATGGATTAAAGAGGCCCGAGATGCCTTTAAGATTACGCTGCATCAGTATTCTGTGCTCGCACATTTATTTGCAGCAGGAGAGGAGAGCTCTGGGCACCGACACGTTTTTATTTGCAAATTAAGCACTGTCTGTGATGTATATTTGAAGCAGCTTGGCAACTGTCTGACTTGTAGTAAATACATTGTCATGCTCAGTTTCAGTGCTACCTGTCATTTCCTCGCACTGGACATGTGTTTCTGCTAAGTATCCTATGCCTTGAAGTGTTTAACATGTTATGATCAGCCTCTCTCCATTTAAATAATGGAGCCCGGCATTAAAATGACATGTTAGTAAAAAAACACCCTTTAGTGATTTCTATGGATACCAAGGGGTGGAATTTCTAGGGTTAGAGTTCTTGGTTACAAATCATATTTTATTTATAACCGGAAAAATCCACTGTCCTTAATTTAGTGTGTTTCAAAAGAACACATAGATATTAGGTCTTAAATAGGTATGTGATAGACATGGTGCTGGTATCTGTGTTTGCCCCAATATAGAATCACTCAGAAATGTCAGATGTGGTGTACACTACAGAAAAAACACAGGACAATAATTGGCCAGTAGGATGGCTTGAAGAAGGAAAGATAGGTGCCAGGCCATCTGGTTACAATCCAACATCAGCCTTTAACCACTAGCCATCATATAATTCCACGCACAACCACACACTCAGCTAAGCACAGATGCCACACATCTTTCCCTTTATGTATAATCCTCAAATCAGACAGTTCACACTACACATTAACACACACACACACTGCAACATCAATAGCTCACAATTTGAATTTTCCCTTTATGCCCATTTTATAACTGCATTCTCAGCATTCCACGCTCACTAAAAGTAGATACAACATACCGGCCCCTTGAGTTTAACACTCAACCCAGACACACCCCATTCATCACGCACTGAAACCAGTTGCTTCTTATCCCACATCACACCACATATACACAGGGCTTGATACACAAAGTGCACTTTGTAGTACATGTTAGTATAGGCTTTAGGAGTACATTTGGGAGAGACACAGGGGAGTGGGCGAGAAAAAGGGAAGACTTACTTGTAAAGGGGTGTGATTCAGGAGGAGTAAGAGGGGTTTAGGGAGGGCGAGAGAGGAGTTTAGGGAGTGACGTCACCCTTCCACAGTAAGCTCATTGCTTTGCAGTCATGTTATCAATGATGTCATATATCTTGTCATGAGTGATGTAATATGTAGGGTAATTAGCAGTGCATGCCAGGCCTTTAAAAATTATACTGGCCCCTGGGATAGGATGCTGGGGCCTGAAGAGGCTCAGGGACGGAGGCTGCACGCCCCCTCCCACCATTTTACTAATATGGGCAGGAGTCTCGAGGGTGGAGTTCCCGGGGCAGTAATGGGCTTGGGGGGTGGGTCCCCACATTGGGGGGTGGGTCCCCACACAAAACTATTCCATTAAAAAAAATATATATATATATATATATTGTTTGACCCATGGGATCTGCCCACCCCAGTGATCATTTAAAGAAAACAATATGCCACCACTTAGTTTTCTTTTTGTTTTTTGCGACAATCGCAGTCCCGCTGGAGTTCTATAGGATCACAGCAATAAAAACATTTTTTTTTTATTTGACCAGGGCAGGTCTCTCTGGAACCCCACCCACAGGGGCAAGAGGGCAGGGTATCTGTACGCTGCCCCTTTATCTTAAATATATATATATATATATATATATATATATATATATATATGCAATTTTAGGACAGAGGACTAAGTCCCCGTAGTCCTATAATGCTTGGTGCAACATTTACTTTCATTTTGCGGCCGGTCAATTAGAGCGCTCCTTCCTGTGGGTCCCTCACTCCTGCGGTAGGAAGGTAGCCCACGGGAAAAAAGCCCTCTATGCAAATAGAATGCTCTATTTTTAGAAGTTGTGCTTGTGGGACTCTTGTGTCCATATATACAAATGTATTTTGACCTTATTTCTCAAAAACTATTGAACTGATTCACAGCAAATCACAAGAAACACCCTTTCTGGACCAAGATCTACCTTTCTACCAAATTTGGTATAGTTCTGTTTAGTCATTTTGGCTATAGTGTGTTCTAGAAATGGCTATGGAAATTGCATGGAGATTTTGCATTTTGGGATCCCCTATTTTTCTCAGGGTCTTCCCTTGGAGATTACCCTGAAATTTTCCATTAAGTACCTGAGCAAAAAAGAGCACTTCTTAAAAATGTTTCATGAAGATTCGTCAAACACCACCAAATGTATTACTAGCAAACCAAAAAAGCCATTACCTATGAAGGCACCATCCTAACTAGAGCGACCCAGTGGCAACTGAACAAGTAATATACATATATAACACACATATATATATATATATATATATATATATATATATATATATATTACACCGACCTACTGGCAATTGCCAGTAGGTAGCTATGGTTAGAACTATGGCCCTCATTATGAACATGACGGTCCGTACCGCGCCGCCAGTGGTGGCGGTAGAAACCGCCAACAGAGGAGCGGGCCGGACCGCCAAATAATGAACCAAACGAAAGTCAGGCATCCCGCAAACCACCCACCGCCAGCAGAGGAGTGCTGCCGACGACGGCAGAGTCCACCCACAGGCCGTCGGAAAGGCCCAACCCGCCCATCAAATTATGAACCACCGTTCCGCCGCCAGTTCCGGGGCGGGAACCACCGCCACACAAAGCCAGGCGGAAATGAACCAAATATAAAGAAACACTCACCGGAGTCCCACAGAATGCGCATCGGCAGACATGGATAGAGAGCTGCAGATCATGCCAGCCCTGCTCCTTGCCATATACCTATACGACTGAGACCGCCGACGAAGACGATGACGGTAAGTACCGCAACCTTCTGAACAAGGGAAGAAAGGGCACAGTCACATACCCACACACTCCACCCACCCTGCAACGCCCCCCCCAACCCTTCACAGCAGCACAACCCATACACCCCACAGCAAGAGGTACTTACCCGACACAAGGCAAATCCAACTTGACCATAGTAAATACAAATGCCCCACACCCATAAAAAATTAAACAAAAGACCAGTGTTCAACGGCATGCCGCCGAAACACAGGCGACCCAGAAACTTTAATATGAAGCTCACAGAGCCAAACAGTATAAACAGAGCCAATGGCCAGTCCGTATGGCGACCTTTGCCATGGCCCACAACGGGCCCAACCTGACTCCCACAAATGCATGGTACTCTACCTAATGGGGCAACATATGGGCATCCAGGCACCTCACAGAAGGGGGGTAGGGGGTGGTGGGGGTGGGGATTCTCGATGGGGGTGGGCCTTTGACTTTCGTTTGGAAGGTGGAGGAGGGGTAGGCTTGTCTTCTGAAGGGGGTGGGGGCTGTTTGGATTGGGTGGAGCTAGATGGCCCAGGCTCAGTCCAGGCCTTTTTTTTTATCTGGGGAAGGGGCATGGGAATGTGAAGGGCGGACAGGGGTGGGCTGTGATGTGGAAGGAGTGGAAAGGGCAAGGAGGTGAGCACGTTTGGGGACTAGATGGGGTGGGCCAGTGGGTTGGAAAAGGTCAGCACGGGAGAGGAAAAGTTTATTCGGAGCAATTGGGGTGGGCGTGGATGAGGGCGTGGGAGTGGAGGCAGAGGGTGTGTATGTATGTGGTGTAGGGTTGCGTGTAGTGGGTGCAGGTGACTGGTCAGTATGCTGTGGTGTGGTGGATGTCTGATGGGTGGGTGTCGGTGCGTTTTGGGAGGAGGGGGGTGAACACAGTGGGAGAAGACAGACAGCTAGTTTGGATGTAAGTTGTGTGGGTGTCTGCAAGTCTGGGGAGTGTGCTGCATGTGTCAACTACAGTAGTGGTGGTGAAAGCAGGTGTGGTGTATGGGGTGCATGTATGGATGTCTGCTATTGTGGTGAGTGCAGGAAGAGGAGCAGCAACAGTGACTGAAGGTGCAATGCATGAGGGTGTGGGTGTAGAGTGGACAGACAGGAAGGTGGAAGAGGTGGGCACATTGGGGGAAGTGGATGTTGTTGTGTGTGCAGGTGTCTGTTGGCTGTGTGAATGCTTGTGGTGGGAGGTGTGGTGCTTGTGCTTTGAAGTGTGTTTCTTGTGTGTTGATGTGCTTGACTGGGTGTCTGTATGTGTGCCTTAGACGGGTGAAGGGAGTGGGGTGCTGGAAGGGGTAGAGGAGGTTGGAGGGGGGACGGAATGGCCAGGGAAACTGGCTGCCGTCCGAGAGGAGGCCAGAGCCTGAAAAGATCTCTGTAGGGCAGACACGGCACTGTGAATGCCATCCAGATAGGCATTTGTCTGCTGCACCTCTGATGCTAGCCCCTGGATGGCATTGACAATGGTTGTCTGCCCTACAGAGATGGTTCTCAGGAGGTCAATAGTCTCCTCTGTGAGGGCAGCAGGGCTGACTGGGGCAGGGGAGGAGGTGCCTGGGGCGAAGGAGACGCCCACCTTTCTGGGTGGGTGGGTGGGCACGGGCAACTCGGTGGGGAGCAGAAGGGAGGGCGGTGATGGAATGGGGGGAGGCGGTGATGTCACGGTAGTGGTGTGGGCACTAGGGTCTGCCACTGCCAGGGAGCCCCCATCGGAGGAGGTCTCAGAGTCACTACCTCCTGTGGTAATAGCCTAACCTGTGGAACTCCCCTCACCCTCCCACCCACTGGTCCCCTGGGCATCGGTTGTCTCTGCCTCAGAGGATCCGTGGCCCGCTGCCTCCCCACTTGCTGGTGCCTCAGCTCCCTCGCCTGATGTTGATGCTGTACCAAACCAACACAAGAGAACAGGGATGGGGAGACAAAACAGGAGAGACACTTGTAAATAGCTGAATGCAGGTAAATAATGGCCAGACATACACCCACCCAGAAGACACACCCAACAGGCAGCACCATTCACTATGCCCATGGCCATGCCCCTGACTAATGACCAGAATACTGCTCTACACCCATTCCCTGAAATACCTAAGGAGCTAACATATGTGAAACCTGACAAAGGCACCCCTACACCCTTTGGGGACCATAAAGTAGATGGACACCAGTCAAAGTCCTTGCCTCTAAGCAGCATGAACCCTAATGCACACCCAGACATCCTTCCAGACTGAAGTATGTGAAATGAGTACTCACACCCCTTGTGACTGCTGTGCAGCCTTCAAGCGCCCATCCAGGTCTGGGTACGCCACCGCCAGAATTCATCGCATGAGGGGGTCCAGTGCCCGACGGGCACCCCTTCCACGTTGGGAAGACTTCCCCAGCTGGGCTTCACTGATCTTTCACACCCAGCGCCACAGGTCCTCCCACCTCTTTCTACTGTGGGTGCTCCGCCTGTTGTAGACCCCCAATGTCCGCACCTCCTTGGCGATGGCATGCCAATGTGCCCTCTTCTGGTGGGTGCTGACCTAAAAGGGCGACACAGAAATGGAACACAGAGGTCAGGCATTTGCATGATAGGAACAGCTGGCTAATCATCCACTATGGGACGGACAGTACTCTCAGACATACAAGACAGTCGCACGCAGCATGCCATGCACCATGGCCCATGCAGGCTCAGACGGGCACACATGTGTGCAATCAACACCATCCGTTACACACAGACAGTGCCCCCAAAACTCAGACTCACCTGTACCTCTGGCCTTCCGTACAGTTTTGCGTACAGGGGCAGGACCCCGTCAACTAGCTTCTCCAGTTCCTCCTGGGTGAAGGCCGGGGCCCTTTCCCCTGCAACACGAGGCACATCCATATCCAGAGGCAGGCCACAGTAGTACACAGAGTGGAGTACCTGTCCGCACAAGATCAGGGAGTCAAGTGATCAAACGATGACGAACACGCGTACATTCCACGGCGGTGTGCACCGTCACCGCCGGCGGCGATCATGATACGCCAGGATTCCCCATTGGCATCCATGTTAACCAATAAGGGTGCGAACAGCGGTAAACACCGCCTTACGCTGTGACGTCAACCGCTTGCGGTATGAGGTCACTTCCACAATGAAAGGGCAGATTTACAGTGGGCAGACATTTTGCCATGACCTACGCATCTAGAATTAATTACTACTCACAATGCAGGCCCTACTAGCCACATGAAGCACCTAGGCCTCTATCCATTCAGTATTGTAGCACACATGAAATACTCTGTTCCCTCCTTGTGATGTACATGTGTATCTGTCAGGTGGCAGTTATTGTAGAGACACTACAATGAACAGTGCAGTGCACAAATGATGACAAGTGTGACTATGTATGTGTCTTCATCTCTCCTTTTTGTAACCCCTCGTAGGTACTGAGCCTTGTGGCGAGGAAGGGCACCATCGGTGTACAGACCACTTGTGGATATGGGGACCATGGTGGATCGTCAGATCATAATCACTTACAGACTCACACGTGCAACAATTCAGGACCTTTGTGCATTACTGGATCCTGCACTAACTCCGGGAAATCGTAATCAGCATGCCATTCCAACTGAAGTGCAGGTGCTCTCCGCACTCCATTTCCTGGCCACGGGCTCATTTCAAATGACAGTGGGCATGGGTGCTGGTTTTTCACAGCCAATGTTCAGCCAGGTACTGACAAGATTTCTGAATGCATTTGTACGACATCTGCAGTCCTATGTGAGGTTTCCCCAAAGTACTGCCCTACCTGCCATCAAGTCTGAATTCTATGCCTTTGCCAACATACCCCATGTCATAGGTGCCATTGATGTCACCTACATACCGATCATCCCCCCCAAGAGTGAGTGAACAGGTGAACAGAAACAGAAAGAACTTTCACTCCATGAACATCCAATTGGTATGTAGTGCAGACCAGTACATCTCACATCTGAATGCCATGTTTCCAGGTTCAGTCCATGACTCCTTTGTGTTGAGGAACAGTAGTGTGCCACTGAAGATGGAACAACTACAAGAGGACAGAGGGTCGATCATAGGTAAGTGTGCCTGTCACTAACTGACACATTGCAGAAAACCACCCTGTCTGACTAAGGGGCATAACAATGACAACTCTGTATTGCACCATTTTCTAGGTGATTCTGGCTATCCAAACTTGCGTTGGCTCCTGACACCAGTGAGGAATCCCAGGACGGATGCAGAGAGCAATTACAGTGAGGCCCATGTACATACTAGGAGGGTAATAGAGTGAACTATAGGTCTCCTGAAGGCTAGATTTTGTTGTCTACATATCTCTGGGGGTTCCCTGGCCTATGGGCCTGAAAAGGTGTGTAGAATAGTGGTGGCCTGCTGCATGCTGCATAACGTGGCAGTGAGACATTCTATCCCCCTCTTGGAGGTGGAGGGTGCTGTAGGTCCTGATCAGCTACCTCAGAGAGGTGAGTAGTGTGATGGTTATGATGAGGAAGGGGAAAATGTCAATTCCAGGAACCAACTGATACAACTCTACTTCCAATAACTGTGTGGGACTTAGGCCTGTCATTGGGGTGTGTGACTAATACTGTCAGTGTGGTCAGTCATATAGGGGGGTTGGTAATGATAGGCAAAGCAAGGCCCACTTCTGCATCGAACTGACTGAAAATATATGCATTTCCTCCTTGCCACCATTTAGTCACACAGGACTCCCTTCATGCACAGATTTGACAATAAAGTTGTTCTCTGCCAGTTGCATCCATAATTCACTTTGTTCACAATTTAACACAGGGGACAGTTTTGCAGGTGTGAAATGTGTTTTATTGGTTGAAGTGAATGAATAGTGCTATTTACAGTGATGGGAAGTCGTAAGGGGGGGATCCTCAAGACCAACATGGTGGCAGCCTTGTTGGTAGTATTGATGGGTCCATCTTGTCTAACAATACTTCATACATTCAATACACAATGTGTGGTTGGTGATTTGGTGGTATGGTTGCTTTGCATTTGTTGCAGAGTTACTTATTGGAGTGGGCCTTGTTCTTAGCTGGGGTTCCAGTGCCATATCTTGGCCTGAGGGTCCGTTTGGGCGCCTGCTGTTGACCTTCATGGGATGACATGGTAGGCCCTTCTGTTTCCTGTGAGGGTAGTTCCTGGGATGTTTCTGCTGCTGGGGTCATCTAATGCTGGTTGTCTGGTGCTATTGTGGGGGCCTCTTGTCCAGTGTGGGTGTCAGACTGGTTTTTGACCAGCTGCAGCAGTGCTTCTGCCATGGTGGCCATTGTGGCATTGTACTCTTTCCACCTCTCCATGGCCTGTTGGTGGTGTTCCTGCTGCATCCTCTGACTGTGCTCCAAGGTGGACACAATCTGTGCCAACCTGTCATTGGTATGTTGGTAGGCTCCCAATACCTCTGATAGCACGTCCTGGGCTGCTGCATCCATCCTGTGGCCTCCCCCCTGGCCCAATGCGACCCTTGCACTTGCCTTAGCCCCCTGTGCCTGTGTCCCCTGCACAGGTCTGGCAGTACCTCTTGTACTGGGGCCCTCGCCTTCCTGCATGTTGGGGGTGGGAGACTGTGGCCTCTGTACCTGTGTTCCACCAGTCTGTGGCCTGGGTGCATTGGTGTGGGGCCGCCTGCCCTGGGCTGCTGGTCTTGACTGGGTGGTAGGGGTGACAATGGTTTTATGGCTGGGGCTGCTGCATGTTGAGAGTCCAGGACTGTGTGAGGGGCCTGCCTGCTCATCAGTGTCCAGGGATCCTTCCCTAGTGTCCAGTGAGGTGCCTCTGTCTCCCTGGGGGGCACTGGCACTCCTTGTCCCGTCCGTTAGGGTTGCATGGGTGGTGGTGCCTGTTGGTGGACATAGACATGTCTGTTACATCTGCATGAACGTTTGAGGTGAACAAGACTGGGCTAATTTGTGCTGGTGTTACTTTCAGTGGCCTTCCAGAGTGCCTTTGTGAGTTTGACATTACATTTTGTGCCAGTGTGGGGTTGCATTGTGGTGGGGGGGTCGTTCCATTGTGGGTACATGCAGGGGTGGGTGACTGTGCACAGTGGGAGGGATGTGGACCTGTTAGTGGGTTTGTGTTCATGCATGGGGGTGGATGTAGTGGTTGATGCCTGGGTGGGGTGTAGGTCCTGGTGGGTGTGGGTGGTGCATGCATTACAGGTGTGGTGGATATGGGGTAATTGTAGATGACTTACCCGAGTCCATTCCTCCAGTAAGTCCAGTGAGTCCCCCTGGGTGCATGATGGCCAGTACCTTTTCCTCCCAGTCAGTGTAGTCAGGTGGTGTTGGTGGCGGTCCTCCCCCAGTCTTCTGGACTGCGATGTGGTGCCTTGATGCCATGCCCCTGACCTTCCCCTGCAGGCCGTTCCATCTCTTCCGGATGTCGTCCCTGGTGCGTGGATGGTGTCCCACTTCATTGACCCTGTTCACAATGGTCTGCCACAGCTCCATCTTCCTGGCGATGGTTGTGTGCTGCACCTCGGCCCCGAATATTTGTGGCTCCACCTTCAAGATCTCATCCACCATGGTCCTTAACTCCCTTTAGGTTAAGCGTGGATGTTTGGGGGGGGGGGGGACATGGTGAGTGTGGTGAATGGTGTCGGGGCTGGGAACGAGGTAAGTGTGCTCTTCGATGGGTCGGTGTGCGTCTCCTGTATGCTGGCGTTTGCTGTCTGCCTCTGGTGATCTCTGTCTTCTTGTCCTGGTTTCGTTGCGAGGGATTGTGGGGTGTGTCTGGGGGTGTTTTATGGGGTTCTGGATGTGTGTCAGGTGTGTGGGTCATACGCCTATCCAATGTGTGCACTTCTTGCTGTTGAGTCCACTTGCCGCCCGTGGCGGTCGCAGCCGCCAATGGTCGTCCAGCCTCCACTGTCCACCGAGGTGATTTGTGCATCATTATTTGGAGGGAGGGATGTGGGTGTGCTTGGCGGTGGCGGGTGGGGAGGTCCGGGATTGCCGCCAACAGAGTCATGGCGGGAGTGGTGGTCTGGTGATTTTTGGCGGGGTTGGGATTTTAGTTCATTATATGGTGGGTTTCCATTCACCGCCAACGGTGGGATTCTGTTCACCGCCGCCACTGCGGTCAGCGGTCTTTCCCGCCGTGTTCATACTGACCGCCTATGTTTCTATACGAAAAGCATTTTTTGACTTGCCTATATCTTTGACATAGTTTGAACAATCGTGACGAAATTTTCCAAAAAAAAGTATGCCAGTGATTTTTGTTGCACATGGAAGTTGCACATGGATCTGTCAAGCGGGGGCAGAGATAAAGGGGGGTCAATAAAAGTGTGCTTCCCATGTTAACTCCCAAAGGAGTTTTGAACACAATGTGGAAAACAAAATCTAGCTTTCTCCCAAATTTGATGTAGTTCCATCCAGCAGTTTGAGCTGTAGTCACATTCAAAATCCCTATGGGAATTAAAAAGCGAAACACATAGAAATTCAACTGTTACAGTTTGAGATATTTCAAGTAACTATAACTTGTTCCCTGTGGTAACTATAACTCATGCCATTGCCATGCACAGTTTTCAGATCAATAATTTTACTGCAAATGTTGAAATTATATTATCCATGATGTCCTAAGTATAACCTCCCTGTAACCTTACAAAGTTTTGCAACCATGCTGTACCTTGCAGCAGTCTAGCATTAACAAAAAAATCTATACATTCTAATTTCATTAGCAAGTACATATTCCTTCCTCGTTGCATTTCAATGGAAAGATATGTCTCAATAGGGTTTAAACCAAAAGGTACCTTATTACGAATCTATCTACAAATCTAACATGCAATTGTTCTTTTCTGAAATGGTTTGAAGGGACATAGGTGTGCTTTAATTTATTAGAATTAAATGGTTGCACTAAAAAACAAGGTCATATGTGTCCGACTTTCGTAACTGCAATCATTCTCATGCACTTGCATGCATTGTGTCAAGGAGCCTGATGCTAATATGAAAGAGACCTGGTGCCAGCACTATATTTTGCGCGAACCATATTTATATGATTACCTCAAAAATACACTTTCAATCAGTGGTTCCCAACCTTTTGACTTCTGTGGATCTCCTCTTTATCATCACTAGAACTCGGGGACCCCACCTGAATCATTATTTGAATCTGGGGACCGCCCACGGAGTCATTACTGAAAGCTGGGGACCTAACCTGCTAATATTTTTTAATTTACTAAGCAGTAGCGGAGCCACTGAGGAGGCTTTGCGGACCCCCAGCGGTCCCCGGACCACAGGTTGGGAAACACTGATCTAAATGACTTTCTTTTGCAGTCTCCATGTGCCCAACACATTTACCCATCACATTCACCCATTTCAACTTCATCTTGAGTTGGGATCAAAATACAACTTCAATGCAGTGCATTCTGGAGGTGGTGAGCCACTGAAGGTTCAAGTCATGTGCCTAGTTTCTGGCTTAGCTTTAGGTCCTCAGGGACCCTCCAGTCCAAAGTAAGCAGAGCTTTCATGTAGCTTATTCCTGCCACCTATCTAGTGCATGAATTACATAATGTGAAAAGTTGGCTCAATCCCGACACCTGTGTTTGACCACAGTGTGTGATCCTTGGGAAATATTTTATTTCTTCTTTCATTATCACTTGAAGTTTGTAAGTTCAGGATGTGCAACGTACAGAGGCCTTTCAACTGCTTAATTTTAATACAGAATATTGTTGCTCAATGAAAATAAGAGTGTAGGCCACATATATGGTGCGCGTGGCAACTAACGCTCCTTATTTCACTAATGCTATTGGTCTGGGGTGTGCATAAATGTATGTAAGTTAATGTTTAAAAGCTACTGCAAGAATAAATGCCTCTTAATGCACTGATATAATCTGACCTAGTAAGCAGAAACGCTTATGCACGTTAAAGATGAACATTTTTACAACACCTTAGAATTTTTGCATGTCTTTTTGCAAGGACTTACATGCCATGTTTCCACGGCTCAACTTGTGCACAAGTTCTTAGAGCCAAGGCAGTCCCGTAGCTGGGCTCTCTCTGTTATTTTGATGTTACACCCACCTCCAGTGTGTAATATTATTTTTCCCACAACTTTGTCAGCAAACGTCCCATGCAGCTTAATAAAAGCTTGGTGAATGCAGGCCTCCTAATCATTCATGCAACTCTTGCAACTGTGCGGTTGCTCGAAAAATCCCTGATCTGCGCATTCCTTACAGTCCGCATAGAAACCACCACTAGGTCGTATAAACAAGCACCCTAATTATTTTAAATACGCATTGGCTGTTTACCTTTGTGTTGAGCTGCTTTGTGCATTCACATTAGTCATCTGTGCTCCTATTCATGTCACTCAGTGCCATTTTTCTTGTTAAGGTACAGCACGCAAGCGCTCTGGCCCCTGTTGTAATCTCTCGGTGGGCTTTTAACCACGCCCATGTCACGCCCATCAGTTTGGTTGGTTTGTCGGCTTGCATTTTTTAATTCTCTTGATTTCATTAGTGAAAGGCATGCATACATCGTCATGCCATTTCCGGTGTTTAGCCCTCCTCGAGTGCACCGGTAAACTATACTGTAAACATACGAGGCTCCGTGTTTTCCGCATGGCTTCTAGACTACTTTTTTATTTTTATTTCCTACGCAGCACGATCTCGCTGGGCAGTAGTCAAACGCTTTGCATGACATTGACCCTGTTACATAGATAAGTGCACTTTTGCCGGTTACATGGATAATTGCACTTTTGCCAATACGTTTGACTGCGAGCAAACATCTGTTTCCTTTTGGGTGTCTCCTTCACGCTCATGGTGGCCGTCAGCTCGCTTATGTGAAACTGTTTTACTTTTCATTTTCAATTTGTGTGGCAAGAAAAGTCCGGTTGGAGTTTACAACGCTAATAGCTCTATTTATGTGGCAAGAAAAGCCCGGTTAGGAGTTTACAACGCTAATAGCTCTAACTTGAGCAAATGCGAGACTCATTACATTGCAAATGCTTGTTTCAGGACTGGCAGGTCCAGCAGCTGAAGTCGTCCCAGGCAGAATAAGTAATTGGAAGTTTCTTTCAGACAGATAGTGCTGTGCTTACGAGGAATTAGGGAGATAGCACAAGGTTTTGAGCAGCACTGATCCAGTCTCTATTTTCCCTTCTACATTACTTGTGCAGTCAGGGCATGTGTGGAAGGGTTCAGACTTTGCTCACGCTCTGTAGATAGCTGAGAAGCAGTCCACGCGCTAGTGGCAGACTCTATGATTCCACCCTTCAACGTGAGCTTGGGCCGGCTCTGTCTGTATTGCAAGAGGATAACCCAATATGTTTTGGTAAATGTACTAAATATAGGGTTTGCATAGATCTCACAACAATTTTGTAACTCCCCACTCCAAAATATACTGACCAAACCGGGGGCTTTTTTTAAAAAAAAACAAGCGCTTTTTGTGTGTGTGTTTTTTTTTGCCACAAATTCGATGCAAATTTGCTGCAAAAATATTTCAAAAAGTACTTTTTTGCCTTGGTGGGGTCCCAGCTGTACCCCAGGACCAAGGCTACTGTGTCAGGATATTTATACCCTGTCCTCTTTTCTTTATTTTTTATCTTTTTGTTTTGGACTCCCAAAATAGCTGCCAACACTTCCTGGTTGAAATATATATATATATATATATATAAATATATATATATATATATATGGAGCAAGGAACTCTGTATAGTTCCCAAGTTTAGATGAAAAGCAGCAGACACTCTGAATTGGATCTCAGCTCAAGTGTCTTCTTTTTCTAGGCAAAGGATTAGCGCAGTGCCATGCCTGCCAAGCTGAAAAATTATAAAAGCCTTTTACAACTCCAGGCACAGTATTAAGGCTTTTGATTGGCAAAATACAGGAAACGGCCTTAACAAAGCGGGCTGAGCCACGCGCGCCATTTCCCAGCAAGCTAAACCACGTTTGCCTGAACCACTCACTGGCGTGGCGTCTGCCTTAACCACGCATGTGCCTTAACCACGCATGTGCGTGGTTAAGACAGACTGCATGGTCTAGCTGTTCCAAGAGCAGGAAGAAACAGGAGAGGTAAGTGGGGTTGGGGCTGGGGTCGGTGGGGGGAGGGTAGTTTTTAGGGGTTGGGGAAGTTTTAGGGCTCAAGGCGGTGGAGGGGGAGGTTGGGTTATTTTTTTTTAATGGGGAGGCATTACGTTACTTTTTTAGGTAGGTAGCAGGTTTTTAGGAGCTGGGACTGGGTTTTGGGGAGACTTTTGAGGGGTGGGGGCAGTTTTAGGGCTCAGGACGGGGGGAGGTTGGGTTGTTGTTTTGACAGGGTGGTCTGGTTAGCTTTTTTGGGTAGGGGAGGGTTTTAGGGCTCAGGGCGTGGGGGATCTGGTAGTTGTGAGGGCTGGGGCAGGGTTTCGGTTTCTGGGCTGGGGGAAGGGGCAGTTTGCAGGGCTGGGGACAGTTTTAAGGATCAGGCTGGGTGGGCCGGGGTCAAGGTAGTTTTAAGTAGGGGGCAAGGATTTAGGCATTAGGAGGGGAGTCGGGGTAGTTTCAGAGACAGAGTGGAATTAGTTTTAGGGCTCAGGGATGGGGGGTTTAGGGCTCAGGGTGGGGGTGAGGGACAGTTTTAAGGTCTGGGGTGGGGTGTACATGCTTTTACCACAGAATTAGTTTTAAAGACGTGTGGTAAAGGCAAGCATGGTAAAGACGCAGTCGTTCTTAAGACCGCGCTGTTCTAGCATACGTGCTTTAGGCATGCGTGCTTCTATCATACAACCGTGAAATACCATCCAGATGAAATCGAAATGAATAAATGCAACCCTTGACACATGTTGTGCTCTTGTTATGAGTTCTTGAGACAAGTATAACTTTGTCCAGACACAAGGGACCCAGAATAAATCAAAACAATAGTCTTTCGGGCTTAGGGTGCTGCATGAATTATGTAAAAAAGATGCAGAGAAATCTAGGTAGTTCCCAAGTTTAGGTGGAGAGCAGCACCTTGCAACACCAGTGACACTTGGAATCTGCTCACCTCAAATGTCTGTTTTTCTAGCAAAGTTTTTAGGCGTAGGACTAGCACAGTGCCATCCATGCCGAGCTAGAAAGTGGCAAAGTCTTTTGACATTTTTACAATAAAGTCTTTCAGCATAGGATTAGCTAGTGCTACTCATGGCGAGCTGAAGAATGGCAAAAACCTTTTACCGTTTGACTTTGGGCCCGATTTATACATTGGGGGTCTGTACACTCTGTCGCAATGTGACAATGTGCCTGATAAATAAACCAAAAGTTAAAGCTTAGTTATAGTATAACTTCTTTATGCTTTCTATACATACCAAACTTAAACTACACAAACATTAGAAATTCTAAAGTTAAAAAATATAAAATTTACGCACCAACTTCAAATTACTATAACTTTATTTATTCTTTCTATACAAACTAAACTTAAACTACCCATACATTAGACATTGTAAAGTTATATTTATGCCTGTGTAATTTAACACCATATTCAAATTACTATAACTTGCGCACCTCCATGTACGCTGTGTTGTCAACTCGCTACCCACACTACATTATAACTATAACTTGTGCCTTTAATATGCACTGCGCATACTCTTTCATATTACATCACATATACCATATGAAGTCATGGCATTCCTCACAAAACCTAAGACATCTCAAATGACATAATTTACGAGAACACTGTGCACGGTAGAGTGGAGAGTTATAGTTCATGTACTATGGCTAGCCAGTTGAAAACACTGTGTACGGAGGTGCTCGAGTTATAGTAATTGGAAGGTGGTGTGTAAATTACACATTACAATACAACTTATACATCAGCCTTTGACAAGATTGGAGTATGTATTTAGTAATCTAACTCAAAGTATGCCTTGATAGTAAGATAGGGAATACAGGCTGCCAAAGCAAATATGTAAGAAATTGGTTCATTGGTTGACTGGGGTGTGAACCCTGGACAAGCAGCAACCAAAATTCTTGTCAGAATCAGACACAAGCGAACTCCAATTTAACCTGTGCTCAACCCCTGGGACGTTGGCATGGAGCAGTCAGGCCTAACTTAGTGGCAATGTGTACAGCATTTGTGCAACACTTCAAATAGTAACACAGTGAAAACACACTACAAAAGAAGACCACAATAGCGTTAGAAAATTGAGTCAATTGCAATAAATAAACAAGACCAAAATGACGAAAATTAAATTAGTAGAACCATAAATATTGAATTTTTAATGTTTTAAGTAAAAAAGTAAAAATAGTGCTAAAAAGCACAAAGTGCTATTGGGGATATCTGAGTGCACTGTACCGGGAAAAATTCACAAATTCAGGCCTACCGCATTAGAGTGTGGGAGAGCTACAGGGACCCGCTGAACAAAGTACTTTAAATCCTGGTTGCGGAGCAATGGGTGGATCCACATTGAGGATGCATTGTGCTGCTGAGGCGAGGCATTGGTTCTGAGATGCGGCGGGGCTTCCATGTGAGGTCCTGTTTTGGTGACCTCGAGCATCCTGTCGATGGGGCGTGCAATGTGAAGCCTGGTGTCAATGATGCGTTGCGCAGTCAAGTAAATGCATCAGTTCTAATGAGCAGTGAGGCTGCGATGTGGAGCTTTTGGCGCCATTGTTGAGGCTGCGGTTGATGAGCAGTGCGAGCATCTGCTCCAGAGAAGCATCAGGCAGTTGTGGCTCTGAAGGCGATGCATCAAACCCAAGATGCGGGACGCTGCAGCAATGAAAGCCTTTTGCAATGAGTCCGATCCATGCAGCAGTGGTGATGCGTCGGTCCTGCTCAAGGATGCGCTGCTCAGCCAAAGAGATGCATTGGTTCCGCTGAAGGATGCACTAACCTGCAGAGGCGATGCATCAGTCCCATTGGCAAACTCCTTAGGCCCATTTCCAGGGGTCCATCACTGGGGTGACACCATTTGGCAGAGTAGACTCACAGATGGCAGAGGCCAGGTACAGAAGCAGGGTGATTGGAAGTCTTTTATGTCCATGAGACGTCGGATCAGGTGGTCAGCCAATTAGCCCTTAGAGTCACTCTGGGCTCGGATTCAGATCTGGTCATTCTCACCCAGGCAAGTGAGCAGCAGATAGCAGGTCAACACAGCAAAACAGGAATCCAGCAGAGTGCAGTCTAGCAGCACAGCAGTCCTTCAGCAGCACAGCAGTCCTTCTTCTTTGCAGAATATCCACAAGTTGAGAAGTCTACTAAAGTGGCAGTGTCTGAGGTCCAGTTCTTACACCTAGTGGTGCAGTTGAAGTGGGGGAGACTTCAAAGCATGCCTTTGAAGTACACAGATGTCTTGCCCTCCCTGCCCTGGCTCCAGACTAACTACAGGGGGTACGCAGCCCTTTGTGTGGGAACACGATAGAGCCTATTTAGGTGTAAGTGAGACTATGTCCAGCTCCTCCCTCCCATCCTGAAAGGGTGGCCCATCAAGTCACACCTAAGCTTCCATTGTGTGTGGCTGTCTAAGAAGAATACACAGAGCCCGCTGTCAACTACACTCAGTAATGTGACCAGAGATAGACTACAGGCACCAAATGGGCAAGGCAAGAAAATACCAACTTTCTAAAAGTGGCATTTTCAGAATTGGAATTTAAAATCTGGCTCCACCTTGAGTTAAGATTTTAAATTTTGATTCCAGAGAGCAGACAGGAATAAAACCTAGGCCCTTTATTTATACTCGTTTTTTGCTGACTTAGGGGGTCATTCTGACCCTGGCGGCCGGCGGTATGTTGGCGGTGTACCGCCAGCTATTCTGACCGTGGCGGAAAAGCCACGGTCAGACCGCCGGCCCCTCCACTTTCAAGCACCGCTGCCCTGGGGATTATGAGTCCCTGACCGCCAGCCTGTCCGTGGCGGTAAACACCGCCATTGAAAGGCTGGCGGTAAGGGGACTGGGGGTGCCCCTGTGGGCCCCTGCACTGCCCATGCACTTGGCATGGGCAGTGCAGGGGCCCCCAGGCATAGCCCCATCGCGCATATCACTGCCCGAATTTCGGGCAGTGAAATGCGCGACAGGTGCTACTGCACCCGCTGCACATCAACATTTACGAGCCGGCGGCAATGTTGATGTGCCATTTCCGCTGGCCCAGCGGAAATGTCGGAATAGGGAGGCATGAATACCGCCGGCAATGGCGGTATTCTGTCTCCCCCGGCCTCGGCGGTCTAAAGAAAAGACCGCAGAGGTCGGAATGATCCCCTTAGTGTCATCTTTTTTACGCTAATTCAGCGCAAACCTAACTCCATATTTATACTTTGGCGCTAGACATGTCTAGCACCCAAGTTATGGAGTTTACGTCATTTTCTGGACGTGGAAACCTACCTTGCGTCAATGAGATACAAGGTAGGTGTTCCCGTGCAGAAAACGACGATGTGGCCTTAGTGCCATATTTATCCCCCGTTCTAAAATCTAGCACGGGGATAGGGGCCTTAAATAATGGCGCTAAGCTTCATTAGCGCCATTATTTAACGCCTGGGTCAGGTCAGGCGTTGGGGGACCTGTGGGCCTTTTTTCATGGTCAGAGACCATTGAAAGAGCCCACGGGTGCCCTTCCCTGGCCCCAGGGACACCCTCACCCACACCAGGAAGACACCTAAGGATGGGGGACCCCATCCCAGGTAAGTAGAGGTAGGTATGGGTGAGTATTAATTTTTATTTTACGAAGTGCCATGGGGGCGGCTTAACTTGGGCCCCCCTACATGGCACTGGGCCCAATGGCCATGCCCAGGGGACATAAGTCCCCTGGGCATGGCCGTTGGGCTGTGGGGCATGACTCCTGTCTTAACTGAGACAGGAGTCATGTCCATGGGGTTCTAACTTCAGAGAATGACGCTAGTCTGGGCAGAGGTATTTTTTTGCCACTGCCCGTACTATCCTCATCCTCTGATGCTAAACTCCCTGTTCCCCCTACGCCTCCCCCACCCGGCTAGCGTCCTTTTACATGATGTTAGCCCGGCCTTGCCGCCGGCTAGCGTCATACCATAAATATGACGCCCGGCTGGCATCTTGGTATGGCGCTAGCCGGCGGTAAACTTTTTGACGCTGAACTGCGTTAGCACAGTTCAGCATCAAAAAGTATAAATATGGGCCTTAGTTCCTCATACATATGTCAAACATATAACACTCAACCAAACATAACTCACCCCACATACACACACATAGTTCTAACATCATTCTCTCAATCCCCAGCATTGTGTCCATTCCTCTTATACCTAGTTCATAACTGCACTCTCTCCTAGGAGCAGATGCTACATGATGTTCCTTATTCTAGACACACCACACTCAGCATCACACATTGACACCAGACACACCTGATCCTATATCAAAGGACATAAACAAAACCTTGCATACACACACACAGACGCACCCCCCCCCACACACACACACATGGACCCACACAAAAAACCCTGCACCCACACAGACAGACACATATACATGCACATACACGGACATGCATACAAACACAGATGTTCACAAAACCACATACATAGTTAGATGTCAGCTCTCTCTACCCCTAGAAATCTGCTGTTCTATTCATAGTCATTCCAGAACCACACACTTAGTTCACACTTCACATTCACAACTGGATCTAGGTGCTCTGCCCTTTTCATCCATTCACCTTCCAACATGTTTCTCCCTGCTCATTAGCCTAACAAAGGTCATGGGCATTCTTCATGACTATGAAAGATCCCTACTTGATAGGATACCACACGTCCATGCAGGTGAGAAAGGAATTCCCTACCTTCACCCATGTAAGCCTAGGGAAAATAAGAATAAATCAATTTCTATCTATTGTCGCAATAGTACTTACATGTACTCGAGTTAGAGAAAACAGTCAGCACACGTGAACATTTTGTGGCACCGTGAGACAAAACAAGAGCAAGCAGCACACATGATTCAGTGGTTCTGTGAAGAGAAAGAGAAAAAATATGTATGCACACATGTATCCAAACTTACAGCCTTTCTGGACAGTCATTTACATCATGGCCAAACTCTAGGGTGGTGGCTCCAAGAGTCACACACTTTAAGTAGATTTCAGTTCTATCAGACCAATCCATTATAACTTGTCCCCTGGGTAGAAATGTATGTAATAAAAGCTTACTGAGGAGGGACAACAAGTACCCCCATATCCAAAGTAGCCCATAAGTATATCCTTCTTGGGGAGCTGAAGCGTTATATAAATGATGTCAAATGGACACAAGAATGTATTATTTCAAGAGTACTTGATTGCTATAGGTCAGGAAAATTATTGCCCAAATGATCCATAACTTGAAAGTTGTCAGGAGTACAGTTACAGAGGGCACAATAGGGGGGTACATGATAAACATCTCAAGTAAGAAGATAAACAGGCATCCGTCTTATGTTATCAAGAAGACTTCCTTGTCAAGACGCAACACCAGCCATCAACCTACAGTGCTTCCCTCAGCCACCCGAATATGTGGCTGAGTACAAGAAAGCTGTGGTTCTTGTTCAGGGTGCCCACCATGTAATGGGGGTGATATTGTCACCTGCATTACATGACCGTTGTGATGAGTGCGGGACACCTCCAAGTACAGGGTTAGATGTGGGGTAAGTGAGGGGTGGAGACGCTGCTAATAGCATTATACACATACATCAGGGCACTGGAGCCTTGGGAATGTTTTTCAAGTACAAAGGAAGTCGCTGCGCTGTATGACAAATACCATGCACATCCGTTTAATGGCAGGGGGATGGAAGCACACTGCCTCACATCACAGCACAGTTCACCCCTTTGCATTGTTGTAAATGCAGTACAAAGTTTGTGCTTACATGAATATTAGTTGTAGTTTTTCACCAGAGTTGGTGCAGATAGTGCTGAACGTCTCTTGACACGTATTTATGGATTGTATCCTTCATCAGTAGAGATCAAAAAACAAATTTCATCAGGGGTTGCTGAAAATGCTACCACAGTCCTCTCAGGTCTCAGTACCTTCACTGGCACACAGGTGCGTCTCCAAAAGCTTGTCAGCTTGTTGGCTCAAGGGAGCCTTTTTAGACAGAAGGGGGATGGGAGCACACTGCCTCACATCACAGCACTGTCACCCCTTTGCATTGTGGCAAATGCAGTACAAAGTTTGCCCTTACTTGAATATTAACTGTAGTTTTTCCCCTGAGTTGGTGCAGCTGGTGCTGTACAGTTCTAGACATGTGTTTCTGGATTTTATCCTTCATCAGGAGAGATCAAAAAACGAATTTAGTCTGGGGTTGCTGAGAATGTTGTCACAGTCCCTTCAGGTCTCAGTACCCCTCACTGGTGCACAGGTGCATTTCCAAAAGCTTGCCAGCTTATTGGCTCAAAGGAGCCTTTTTAGAAAGAAGGGGGATAGGAGAACACCACCTCACATGCCAGCAGAGTTCACCCCGTCGCATTGTGGTAAATGCAGTACAAAGTTTGCACTTACTTGAATATCAGCTGCAGTTTTTCACCAGAGTTGGTGCAGATCGTGCTGTACATCTCTAGACACTTTTTCTGGATTGTATCTTTCATCAGTAGAGATCAAGAAACTAAATTCATCAGGGGTTGCTGAGAATACTGCCACAGTCCTCTCGGTAATTTAATGGCAGTTCATATAATGAAAAACACACTTCAGAAATGTAGTGCTTGTTAGAAAATGGTTTACACCAAAAAACGTGTGTAATGTGGAGAGGAAAAAAAGAGATGTCATAAATTCAGGGTATCAATGTCCATTGGACATACAAGGCGGTATAAATCTGTATTTCATAACAATGAATAGGGGCTCATAAAAAAACATTTTACTGGGGAAAGCTACTGCTACTAGGGGTCACAATGTCTCAGGTCACCGAAAAGTCAGTTGGGAGGGCTATGGAGATGGCGTCCTTTCCCCCAAGGCACACATGGGGCAAGAAAACAAACCAAAACTTAAACAAGGTTTGGTTGAATTGAGTTACACTGCCTTGGAACATGTAACCAATGTTCATAATTAATGTATTATACCTTGGCGCAAAGGACAAATAAAAAGCAGGACACATTGAAGGAGGAGAGTCATTTTCTCAACTTATTTAGTTGGGCCCAAAGGATAGCGTCATTCAGGCCTTTGGTGTCTGTTTTGAGCCTAACTATCTGTTAAAAATGGGGGCTTTGGTTGGCAGTCAGGTTGCCACCTGTCCATGCAATGATCTTCACTCTAGTCAGGGTAAGGAGAATCACACTCAGTTAACCCCCGCTCACCCCCTTGTTAGCTTGGCACGAGCAGGCAGGCTTAACTCAGAGACAATGTGTTAAGTATTTGTACCAAACACACAGTAATACAGTGAACCACTACAAAATGACACAACACAGGTTTAGAAAAATAGTAAATATTTTATCTAAATAAACAAGAACATATACGATAAAAATCCACAATACACCATGAAAAATATGATCTTAGCACTTAAAAACACAAAAATGCTGCAATTCGATGTTAAGTGGCATCATGACGGAGTGGTTTCCCACAATGCGATTCTACTGGTGCCATTTACGGAGTCGTACGGACCCCCAGGTACAGTGCCTTTGTAAAACAAGTAGAAAACAGGCTGGTGCATGGAGTCGAAGAGCGAGCCGTCACTGGATCTGATGTGGAGTTGGTTCTGGTGCTACGGGGCAAAGGAGCAGAGGTGTCACGCAGCAGCATCGGGTACTTACTACAGATCTGTGGAGGTGAGCCGGTGTCGGTCCCTTGGTACCTCCGGCAGAGACAAAGTCCGGCAAAGTCTGGCAAAGTCACAATGCTGCAGGTGAATTCACTGGGTCGGGCTTAAGTCACGGGTTCCCTGCCACCGTGATGGAGTCGGGTGTCACGAACATCGGTGTTACGACACTCCGATCTCAGCAAAGTCGTGCTGGATCAGCAGCTGCAGCGATGCGTGGCCTGCAGAGTCATTGGCTTTGTTGGGCATCTGCTGCAAGTGCTTCAGGTGCAGGCGGCGTAGTGAGTTCCATGCAGCGGCGTCCTTAGCAAAGTCGCACGGCGTCGCCCGGTGTCGTTTCACAGGATTGCACCAGAATTTCACTTCCAGGGACCCAGGAACTGGAATGGCACTCTCTGGCAAGCTAGAGTCCACAGCAAGTAGACTCAAAACTGGATGGTGAAGCCTTTGCTTTCCCTGAGGCTTCAAAACAGAAGGCAAGCTCTACTCCAAGCCCATGGAGATACCTCTCAAGCAGGAATGCACAACAGAGCCCAGACTCTGTCCCCTTTTATAGGCAGAAGCAGCAATGGCAGGATAGCCCAACAAAGCACAGTCACAGGCAGGGGCAGCACTTCTCCTCAGCTCTTCTCCTTGGCAGAGGTTCCTCTTGATTCTAGAAATGATCTAAAGTCTGGGTTTTTGGGTCCACTACTTATACCTCTTCTTGCCTTTGAAGTTGGCAAACTTCAAAGGAAAGTCTCTGTTGTTCACAAGATCCTGCTTTCCCCAGGCCAGGCCCCAGACGCACACCAGGGTGTTAGAGACTGCATTGTGTGAGGGCAGGTACAGCCCTTTCAGGTGTGAGTGACCACTCCTCCCTCCACTCTAGCACAGATAGCTCATCAGGATATGCAGGCTACACCCCCAGCTCCCTTTGTGTCACTGTCTAGAGAGATGCACAATCAGCCCAACTATCAAACTGATCCAGACAGGGAATCTACAAACAGGCAGAGTCAAATAATAGTTTAAGCAAGAAAATACCTACTATCTAAAAGTGGAATTTTCAAACTAACAATCTAAAAACTAACTTCACTAAAAGATGTATTTTTAAATTGTGAGTTCAGAGACCTCAAACTCCATATTTATATCTGCTTTCAAAGGGAACCTGCACTTTAATAATATTTAAAGGCAGCCCCAGATTAACCTATGAGAGAGATAGGCCTTGCACAGTGAAAACCAAATTTGGCAATATTTCACCGTTAGGACATGTCAAACACATCAGTACATGTCCCACCTTTAACATACATTGCACCCTGTCCTTATGGCTACCTAGGGCCTACCTTAGGGGTGCCTTACATGTATAAAAAGGGAGGGTTTAGGCCTGGCAAGTGGGTACACATGCCAAGTCGAACTGGCAGTTTAAAACTGCACCCACAGACACTGCAGTGGCAGGTCTGAGCCATGTTTACAGGGTTACTCATGTGAATTGCACAACCAGTGCTGCAGGCTCACTAGCAGCATTTGATTTGCAGGCCCTGGGCACCTCTAGTGCACTTTACTAGGGACTTATTATTAAATCAAATATGCCAATCATGGAAAAACCAATACATACAATTTCACAGAGGGAGCACTTGCACTTTAGCACTGGATAGCAGTGGTAAAGTGCCCAGAGTAACAAAAACAGTAAAAACAGAGTCCAGCACAAATCAACAACCTGGGAAGTAGAGGCAAAAAGTTAGGGGAGACCACGCCAAGGATGCCAGGTCTAACACTATCAATCTCTATTCATAGTGTAAAAATTGTGTGGTCATATCCAAATTAAGGGGGTCATTCTAACCCTGGCGGTCGACGACCGCCAGGGCTAAAATGACGGGAGCACCGCCAACAGGCTGGCGGTGCTCCCATGGGCATTCTGACCGCGGCGGTACAGCCGCGGTCAGAAACGGAAAACTGGCAGTGTCCCGCCGGTTTCCCGCTGCCCTAGGGAATCCTCCACGGCGGCGCTGCATGGGGATTCCGACCCCCTTACCGCCATCCTGTTCCAACAGGATGGCGGTAACGGGTGTCGTGGGGCCCCCTAACAGGGCCCCACTAAGATTTTCAGTGTCTGCATAGCAGACACTGAAAATCGCGACGGGTGCAACTGCACCCGTCGCACCCTTCCCACTTTGCCGGCTCCATTCGGAGCCGGCATCCTCGTGGGAAGGGGTTTCCCGCTGGGCGGGCGGGCGGCCTTCTGGCGGTCGCCCGCCAGTGGTCTTTTGACCGCGCAGCGGTATTCTGACGGTTCCCGCTTGGCGGCCGGCTCCCGCCGCCCGCCAAGCTCAGAATTACCCCCTAAGTGATTTCAGTCTCTCAATAATGGAGTATTCTATTTTGTCTGTAGCATGTTCCTTGTCCAAGAAATGCTTTGTCTGGTTAGTATTTCCGTTTTAACACCTTATAGGCCTTTGGTGTTCATTGACCCTTATCCTTGCTTTGTGTGTCGTCGGCACGTCTATGTAAAAGAGGTTACAAGTGCACTCGATCACATGGAATAAATTGGTGGAGTTGCAGATGGTGAACTCCTTCAACTTCTGAGGTGTCTCAAGAACCAGTTCCATCTCCATGTTTTTTGTGTGAAGCAACACTCCCGCTTTTCCAACAGGGATAGTTCCCTTTCATAGGGGCAGTGTCCTACAGAGTTGTTAACTTGTCAACTTTCTATGTTTTGTTTGCTTGTGTATGGACTAGAATGTACCACAAACACTGTCCCTTCTGGGATAAAAACATAGGTTTCTCAAGTCTAGGTTTGCTTGAATGCAGGATCTTCCAGTGTTACTGCATTTAAAAAAGATTTGGAACTGGGGAAGAATGTTGTCACACATATTAGACTGTAGCTTCCATTTCTCTCTAGGGTGGTCATAGTTGGTCTCTATTGCTGTTTGCTGCCCTCTTTCAGGCCCTCCTAATGATCTGATCTGGGTAATTCTTTCTCTAGGTTTTCTGTTGAGTCTCTTGGCATGTTTATCATATGTTCCCATTTCTGTGCAGTTGTGTCTGAGTCATGGGAATTGTCCTACTGGAAGATTAACTCTCAGTGAGTGAGGGTGAAAACTCTCAAACCAGAGTGAACTGTTTCTATCTGTGGTTTTATTATACACTTCTGTTTTTAAAGAACCATTTTCTGGATAGATTCTGATGGTGTAGCAAATTCAACCAATCAGAGAACATTTTTATTTTACTCCATCGATCTTTCCCTTCCAATTAAGAATACTGCCTACCTCTTCCACAAAGTGAAATGTTCTCAAAAGGATTGTTATCACTGGAGACAAATTCTTCCTTAAATTCATGTACATACAGGCATGCCAGGCTGAGAGTGAAGGTATTTCCTATAGATGTATCATGCATCTGTAAGAAATATTCCCCTCCATACTCAAAGAAATTTCTGGTTAATGCTAAATGTGCCCAGTATGAACTTGGTTAAAGTGATAGTCTCCCAATGAGTTGTCTCAACAAGCTTTAAAGTGACTCCATGGAGAATGCTAGTGTACAAGGATTCAACTTCCAGGCTCACCAGTAGGTATTTTGTAGGATTGAATTTGATGTCACTAAAGAGGTAAAGTAGGTCCTCTGAGTCTCTCAGATATGATGGCATTGCATTGTGAGTACCAGCGGTCTCAAGAAGTCTCAGAATTGTGAGAGTAGTTCCAGAGCTGAGACAATGCCAGAGACTACTGGATACCCAGGAGGTGGATAATTTATTTTTATGTACATTGAGGAGTATGTATAAATAAGGAACATGTGGTTGTTGTTTTTTAACCAGTAGCTCAGATTCTGCTCTGACAATCCAGCCACTCTTTAGCCAATTGATTACTAGAAAGGATACCTCCTCCATGCCATTTGATGTAGGGTCTTTTCTAAGACGTTTATAGTTGTGTTCATCATTTATGAGCCTCAGACATTCCTCATTGTACATAGGTTTGGGGAGGATAACCACGCCATCACCTTTGTTGGCTAGTTTTATGATGATAGAATGGATGTTAAATGTTTTTTGTAAAGCCTCTCTCAAAAACCTTGATGATGTTCTGAAATCTTCTTTACTTTTGAAAGTGCCAACCTCAAAGTTAATTGAATATTCAAACGCAGGCACCTCAGGAGTCATCTTGTGTGCCAGCAGTGTGAATGTGGACTATTAGCACAAGCCTGTTTTCTTAACAGGATTGTCTGCTTTGTCATCTGTAGTTAGCTTACTAAAAAACAATTTCAGTCTAATGTCCCTTAGAAAATATGCCATCTACATTTTTAGTCTGAACATATCATCATTTGGTGTAGGGGCAAAGCCCAAACACTTATTCAGGACCTTTCTTTCTGTCTCACTCAGAATTATTTGACTTAGATTAATCATAATATCAGCACCAGTTTTAATGACTTGCTTATCCCTGGGGTTGGTTCTTTTTGGAACGGTCCCTTCTCATCCTGGTCAACTTCCTTGCAGGAGACTCTGCAGTCTTTTATTCTCCCTCTTACCTGGCCTCTGTTTAGAAAAGGTTGATTCTGGTATTGCCAAGATAATGTGGAGTGGAGGGGAAAAAGAGGGAAACCATATGACTGTGGCCAACCACAATGTTGGTTGGGTTGTGGCCCTAGCGTAAAAGTACCTCCTGGTTGGTAGCCATATCTGTGGCCACATCTTCCTTTGTTTCTTGTTGTCTCATTCACATTAGCATCAGAAACGGAGGATTTACTGCTATGGAAAAAGGAGTCCAAATAACCTGTCTTTTTGGTTTTAGATATGTTGTCTTGTGGTAAAACCTTTTTAAGTATTTTTGGAATGTATTGATTTTTGACTGTGTCAAAAAATCTCAGAACTCTGCAATTCCTTTATTAACTTCCTTCTATTTCTTTTTGTCGATGGATATATTAATCAGTGATTTAAATGCAGTTTCACTTGTTTTGATTTTAATACCCAGTGCAGTTTCTTTGCAGTCTTAAAATCAGGATCAGTTAGCCATGTGCACTTCCATGCTATTAGTGACCAACCTCTTCTAAAGTCTTAACGTTCTAAGAGGATTCTAGGTTCATTGGTCACTATCAGTCCACGAGGGGCAGTGCTGCCTCTGAAATACTCTGTTGTTACTGCTCCAGCGTATGGTCTTAACCTGCGTCTTCTGTAGATCAGTGAGTTATTATTAGTCACTAAGTTGATTGAGTGTATTGATGAGTGATGTGACCTCAATAAGTGATGATGCTGACAGAATTGATGATACATCATCATCAAAGGATAAACCCTCCATAGCGGTTAACTAATTCACAATCCACTTGTACAAACTGGAAATGCTGAGGGTCTACAATCTAATCACTATAGATCTCACAGCTCAGCTGCTGTTCAAATCTACCGTACCACAAAGAGAGATAAAGAGAAGAAGATCCACACCGTATGTCCTACAAACATAAACATTGTTAGAAATTGGGTATTTAGTTGGCAGGGGTATGCACTCTGTCCAAGTAGGGACCACAATCCTAGTCAGTGTAACTCAGACACACACTTTAAATCAACCTGTGCTCACCCTCTGGTAGCTTTGCACAGAGCAGGCAGGTTTAACTTAAGAGGCAATGTATAAAGTATTTGTGCAACACACATCCACATTAACACAATAAGAACTCCACTTAAAGACTCCTCACAGGTTTAGAAAATATGGATTATTTATCAGAGTAAAACAAGATCAAAGCAACAACAATTCAATAAGTAGAACACGAGATATGAATTTGTAAAGATTAAACAAAGAAAATAGTGCTTAGAAGTCACTAGCGATCAAAAGGTAAGTTGAAGTCTCAAGGGACAGGTGCCAATCTAAAGTTCAGGTAGACCAGGATGGAGGGTAGGGTGGCTACAGAACCCACAAAGGGTTGGCAGAAAAAGTACCTTGGATGGAGCAATCATCGGTGTCGAGAAGCAAATGCGAAGGCAATGCGTAAATACTTTCCAAGCAATCAGGTCACTACGTTGTTGTCGAGCCTCGCAGTCAAGTCCCTTGTCGGCGTCGAACTCCACTGAGATGAATGTGATGCGTCATCATCCAACTGCCCAGAGCGTTGTTGTCGGGCCGCGCAGGCTGAGGATCTGCTGTCATCAAACAGCCTCTGCATCGGGGTCAAATGGGCGATGCGTCGGTTCTGACTGGTGCAGTGGTGACGATGCATTGGTTTTTGCTGCTGAATAACCCACTCTGAGGCCCAGGACTGGAGGGGGGCACCTCAGGCAAGAGTAGGGCTCACAAATGGCAGAGCCCAGCAGCACCAGGAGAGTTGCAGTCAGTCTTCGATATACCTTGGACTACAGAAGAACAGAGGGCAACCCAGCAAGCCCTTGGAGTTACTCGGGGTTCAAGTGAGATGGGTCCAGTCTTTGTCCTCAGCAGGGCAAAGATCAGCAGGCATCAGGGCAGCTCATCAAAGCAGAGAAGCAGTTCCTTAGAACAATCAGTCCAGGCAGAGTGGCAATCCTTCCAACACTGTAGTCTTTACTCCAGCTGAGTTCTTTCCAGGTCCAGTAGTGTACTTATTTGGTAGGGTCAGTATGTATACCCAAATGTGCTTTTGAAGTGGGGTTGAGGTCTTTGAAGCGCACAGAGATCCTTTCTTTCTAGCCCTGGCTCCAGACAACCAGTAGGGGTTAGCCCTTTGTGTGGGACAGGCACTTCCCTATTCAAGTGTCAGCTCCCCTCCACCCTTCCTGCCCAGAAAGGCCCACCAGAATGCAGATAAGTGCTCAGACACACCTAACCTTCCTGTGTTTGTGGCTGCCTAGAGGGAATGCACCAAGTGTAGCTGTCACCTACCCCAGACGTGTATTGGGGACAGGCTGCAAGGCACACAAAGCAGTGAGAGCAAAGAAATGCCCACTTTCTAAAAGTGGCATATCTAAAATAGTAATGTTAAACCCAACTTTACCATTAAAGAGAATTTATCATTACCATTCCAATGATACAAAACATGGTGTAGCTACTCCTTTCTGATCAGGAATTACAGATTAAACGTATATTAATGAATCCCCGATGCTGGCCTATGAGAGAGGTAGGCCTCACAGTAGTTAAAAATGACTTTGGGAGTTTTTCAGTATCGGGACTTGTAAAACTTAAAAGTACATGTCCTGCCTTTCACTTACTTAGCACCCTTCCCTATTGGCCACCTAGTGTTAGGGTTTGTGCACAGCAAAGAGCATGTCCCCTCTCACTGCACTAGTGGGTTCTGTAATAGCTCCCTTTTAAACTTACTATTGAAAGCCTTTCTTGTTATCTCACCTTCCCCCCCCCCTAGGCTTCTGTGTATGTTGTTTAATGTGCTGTTTTGTTTACACATTGGGCCTTGCTTTTACCAAGGCTTCTTTAAAACACTCCTCTCTAGGCCATGTGTTAATTTAACTCATTTGCATAATAACTGAAACTCTGCACACCTTTCAAGAACATGTGCAGCATGTGAGGACCACACCCAGCTCTTCAAACCACACCCAGCTCTGCACACCTTTCAAGAACATGTGCAGCATGTGAGGACCACACCCAGCCCTGTCTATAAAAGGCAGCCCCCGAGCCTCACCCAGTGCTTGTGCTCGTCTACCTCCCGCTTACCTGAGGACAGATCCCTCGGCGCTGGCACTCCTGCTCTCTACAGACTTTCATTGGCGTCAATGGGCGCAGTTGCTGGCTCTTCCTTCTTCCTGTTTCCGGTTCCTCCTTGCCTCAGCCTCTCTCCTACAAGCAACCTGCAAAAGAGAAAGAAGACAAGGTTAGACTGATCAGTATCTCTTGCCAGCAACAAGTAAGTGCAAAACTTTTATTACCTGAAAGAACTTTGACAACAATTTCTGGATTCGTGTATAGACAATTTGAAACAAGATACCTTCCACGAACATTGTGATTCAAACTCTTTGTTACAAGAATACTTTGCGGAACTTTGTGAAGCAAACATTTTTTTTATGGAACTTTTAAGAATCGAACCGTAGAAACCATTAACATTAAGGCAAACAGTAAATGAAGGACTTGCACAAATTACATGCTGTATTTTGACGTAAAAGTACAGTATTTGTTTTATAAAAGATTCTGGAAATATGGGAAAAGTGAGTCTGCTATTGGCAATTTAGGCTTTAGTTATATTAAGATGAATGTTTGATATTGATAATTCTGATAACGGTATTTTTTAATGTTTTAGAAGCTTTAGAGTAATAGAAAGCACATCCCAGAGCAGTAACACATTCCAAACCTGGAAACTAGAGACCAGGATGCAAGAGGTACTTTTAGAAGAAAATTTCTAATAAATAAAGGGATAGTCAGGAACCCAGTTAGGAATAGGATGTACTTATCTGTTCTTTGTTTATGTTTCATTAGGCACCAGTTTCTACAGAAGTCAGAGAGGGCCGCAGATTTGTGCAGCACTTCAACAGTGGAAACGCAAGAACGCTGTTGTCTCTTTATTTTATTTTATCCACTTCCCCCCTTCCCTTGAACTTCTGTTCTTAGTGCACTGTTTTAAAAACTAGTGTGCTGGAACAAGCAGTTTCAGGGTGGGGTCGGATTGTCTTCAACCTCCATCAGAACTGAACAAGGACTCAGGTGAGCTGGGCTTTGACAGAAGCACAAGCCTTAAATAAAAATAAAAAACATTTCAGTTCTGGTGGACGATGAATATCGGGGAAGAAATAGAGGGCATTGACGTCACGGATATGGCGCAGGCCCTAAATGAGGACTTGGCTCATAATGAATAAGTGTCTGGCATCTTGCAACATATGCAAGAGGAAATAGAGAGAATAAAGATGGAGAATACCTCTTTAAAACAGGATTTAAGCAGGTATAAATTTAGGGTATCTCAGTGGAACACAGCTTTTACGCCTTTGTTTAAAACCTCCTCAGAGACAGGGGCGCCATCAAAACATACAACTTTGCCTCCCCCAGTTGAGGTCACTGTTAATGTTCCTAATGCTGTGCCCTTAGCAGCACCTGAACGTTTTCATGGAGATAGTAACAAATTCCATGTTTTTATCAATCAATGTCAATTACACTTCGTTTGTAAGCCACAACAGTTCCCTACTGATGCTACGAAAGTGGCATTCGTCTTGTCTTATTTGGGTGGCACAGCAGCCAATTGGTCAATTCCTTTCGTGGAGAGAGATGATCCCATCCTCCATAATTGGAATCAATTTAAACGTACCATGACCAGCCTTTTTGCAAAACACACTTTCATGCAGGCAAGTGATAATGAGCTTTTAAATCTTAAACAAGGTAACAAGGATTTATTGACCTATCTCACTAGTTTTAATCGTTTACTCACCGAGACACACTGGCCAGAAGAAAAGCGTGTCTCCCTTTTCTATAAAGGTTTAGAGACGAGTTAAAAGACGCGCTGGCTCATATCGTTGATTTGCCAGAAGACTATTCGGACTTTGTAGATTTAGTTGTGAAATTAGAACATAGACTAGGAGAAAGAAAGAGAGATAAATACAAACTGGAATCACGGTTAACTTTTATTAGACACGAGAAGAAAGACCCAGATAATAAACTCCCTGAACCTGAGCCTATGCAAATAGGGACACTCAGAGGTTCACTCACATCAGAGGAAAAAGAAAGAAGGAGAAAACTTCAATTATGTTTATATTGTGGAAGGGCAGGTCACTTTGCCAGAGAATGTCCAGTAAAGCCTAAAAATCCACGAAAGGGTGCTGTTTCCTCCACCTCCTCAACTGAATCGGGAAACGATTAAGCTCGACAAGGGGAGAGGTTACTTGTTCGAGAAAACATCTTAATCAAACCTCTAATGCTGCAGCCTTCATGGTACTGCACATACCTAGACATTTCATAATTCAGGTCGTTTTAATTGTTACTACCCAAGTGAGGCATTCTCTCCCTGTCCTACTGGACTCAGGCGCGACAGGAAATTTTGTGGATAATAAGTTAGCTGAAAACTTAGGACTTCCTATGTGCCTAAAGCCTTGTCCAGAAGCAGTATGTGCAGTGGATGGGTCAGAATTGACCTCTGGATTAATCACAAAACAAACAAGTCCACTTGTTATGGTCTGTCAGAACGGGCACACAGAGGTGATTAGCTTTGATCTGATAGATACTCCTAATTTTGGTTTGATTCTCGGGGTACCCTGGTTAACAACTCATAACCCAAAAATTGATTGGGTGAATAGAAATGTTACTTTGGATTCCTCTTTCTGTAGAACCAATTGCTATCAAGAAGCAGGTACAGAACAGAGCACAGTATTACACTGTGCTAGTGTTATACAAGATGAACCAAGTCTCCCTCCTGAATATTCTGACTTTAAAGACGTCTTTGATCCAGTAAAGGCTAGTGTGCTGCCCCCACATAGGTCTTATGACTGTCGTATAGATCTTATCCCAGGGGCCCCTTTACCTAATAACAGAGTATATGCTTTGACTGACGAAGAAACCAAATACTTAAGAACCTACCTAGATGACCTACTACAGTCTGGGTTCATCCGTCATTCCACATCTCCGGTGTCATCTCCACTCTTTTTTATCCCGAAGCCGGATAAATCCCTGCGCGCGTGTATCGATTATAGAGGACTTAATAAGGCTACAATAAAGAATAAATATCCTCTTCCTCTAATACCTGTGTTGTTGGATCAATTAAGACATTCTACTGTATACACTAAACTAGATCTGCGGGGAGCTTAACACCTGGTCCGAGTAAAAGAGGGGGATGAGTGGAAGACAGCTTTCAAGACAAAGTTTGGTTTATTTGAGTACACAGTAATGCCCTTTGGGTTATGTAATGCCCCTGCGGCCTTTCAGTTCTTTATAAATGAGGTCCTACACGAATTCCTGGACGTTTGTGTCATAGTATACATAGACGACATCCTCATTTACTCTAAGAACTCAGAAGAACATACCCAACATGTTCGTGCAGTATTATCAAAGTTAAAAGAAAATCATCTTTTTGCTAAGTTAGAAAAGTGTACTTTTAATGTCAGCAAGGTGGACGTTTTAGGATACTGCCTGTCACCTCAAGGAATAACTATGGATGTAAAGAAAATCAGTGCTATTGCTGATTGGCCAGAACCATCCTCTGTAAAAGATATTCAGAAATTTCTGGGTTTCGACAATTTTTATAGGAGGTTTATTGCACATTTTGCAGACATTGCGGCCCCAATAACTACCTTGTTGCGGAAAGGGCAACGATTTCTTTGGACTGATGAGGCGGCACACGCCTTTCAACTCCTAAAACAAAAGTTCACTTCAGCCCCAATTCTGAAACATCCTGATCCTGACTTGCCTTTTTTTGTTGAAGCGGATGCTTCACAAGTAGCTTTAGGAGGAGTTCTCTCTCAACGAGATGCAGTAGATGGCCAGTTACATCCTATAGCCTTCTATTCCAAAAAGTTATTACCAGCTGAACAAAATTACACTGTGGCTGAAAGGGAACTACTAGCTATCAAAGTAGCCTTTTCAGAATGGAGGCACCATTTAATGGGAGCCAAGTACCCAGTTCCAATCTTTTCTGACCATAGGAACCTACAGTTTTTTGGATCACTTAAAGCACTAACACCACGTCAGATGCGCTGGTTAAATTTTTTTAGCACATTTGACTTTGTAATAACCTATAGACCAGGTGCACAACAAATTCAATCTGATGTGTTATCTAGATACGGACATACTTCAGACATGAAACAAGATAAAATAGGAGAACCCATTATTCCTCCCCAAAAGTTTTTGGCACCAGTACAACAGAAGGATTTCATCACAGATCTATATAATGCACACATGCAAATAGCACCTCAGGATTGGTTAAAGGATTCCCATAACACAATACAACGAGGTTTATTGTATCACGACAACATGCTGTTAGTGCCCACCTCTGAATTACAAACACAGGTGATAATTTGGCATCACGCCTCACCGTTGGCAGGTCATCCTGGTTGGGTAAAAACCCTGGAAAATGTGCAAAAACACTTTTGGTGGGACACTATAAGAAAGGACATTAAGCAATTTGTCACTACCTGTCCAATTTGTGCAAGACATAAATCTTCTCATAAGGCCCCTGACGGTTTGTTAATACCAATGCCAACACCCAAGCAACCTTGGCACACTGTGAGCGTAGACTTTATTGTAGGTTTACCACCTGTAAAATCTTTCACAACAGTGTTGGTTATAGTGGATTTTTTATCTAAAATGGCACATTTTGTACCATTACGGAAATTACCCACGGCGGCAGAATTTGCCGATATTTTTATAAGGGAAATTGTGCGTTTACATGGTTTGCCAAGCAAAGTGGTGTCAGACCGAGGGAGCCAGTTCAACTCTAAATTTTGGAACAAATTATGTAAAAAACTGAAAATAGATGTGGCATTATCCACTGCTTTCCACCCAGAGACAGATGGACAGACTGAACGACTGAACCAAACCTTACTTCAAACGCTACGTTGTTTATTGGCTGATTATTCTAGCGAATGGTTGGAAGCTCTCCCTGTAGTGGAGTTTGTTTATAATAATACTGAGCATTCAGCTCTACTTTGCTCACCATTCTATTTCTTGCAGGGGTATCATCCAAGAGCTATACCCATTTTGTTAGAAGATTCTCTGTTACCTACAGTAACGGATAGACTAACAAGGTTAGGTGACATACAAGACAAAGCCAGGAAACATTTATTAAAGTACAAGGAAAGCATGAAAAGACAAGCAGACAAACACAGATCTGAGGCCCCAATGTATAAAATCGGTGACAAGGTATGGCTCTCCACAAAGAACCTAAACATAGAGGGATCCCGAAAGCTGCAACCACGTTTCATTGGACCCTTTAGTATAACTGCCATAGTAAACCCGGTAACAGTAAAATTAGATTTACCAAAAGAATATCCAGTACATACTACATTCCATGTGTCCTTGCTTAAGCCGTACAATCCAAAAACCCGACCTGAAACACCACCTCCACCCATACCAATTAAGGGAAATCTAGAATATGAAGTGAAAAGCATAAAAGACTCAAAAAGAATTAGTGGACGTCTGTTTTATTTAGTAGAATGGAAAGGATATGATGAATCTGAGAATTCATGGGAACCAGCATCATATGTACATGCCCCACAGCTGATTAGACGGTTTTATTTAAAAAATCCAGGAAAACCCCGTCCTGTAGGAGGGCCTTTGAGGGGGGCAACTGTTAGGGTTTGTGCACAGCAAAGAGCATGTCCCCTCTCACTGCACTAGTGGGTTCTGTAATAGCTCCCTTTTAAACTTACTATTGAAAGCCTTTCTTGTTATCTCACCTCCCCCCCCCCCCAGGCTTCTGTGTATGTTGTTTAATGTGCTGTTTTGTTTACACATTGGGCCTTGCTTTTACCAAGGCTTCTTTAAAACACTCCTCTCTAGGCCATGTGTTAATTTAACTAATTTGCATAATAACTGAAACTCTGCACACCTTTCAAGAACATGTGCAGCATGTGAGGACCACACCCAGCTCTTCAAACCACACCCAGCTCTGCACACCTTTCAAGAACATGTGCAGCATGTGAGGACCACACCCAGCCCTGTCTATAAAAGGCAGCCCCCGAGCCTCACCCAGTGCTTGTGCTCGTCTACCTCCCGCTTACCTGAGGACAGATCCCTCGGCGCTGGCACTCCTGCTCTCTACAGACTTTCATTGGCTTCAATGGGCGCAGTTGCCGGCTCTTCCTTCTTCCGGTTTCCGGTTCCTCCTTGCCTCAGCCTCTCTCCTACAAGCAACCTGCAAAAGAGAAAGAAGACAAGGTTAGACTGATCAGTATCTCTTGCCAGCAACAAGTAAGTGCAAAACTTTTATTACCTGAAAGAACTTTGACAACAATTTCTGGATTCGCACCTTCCACGAACATTGTGATTCAAACTCTTTGTTACAAGAATACTTTGCGGAACTTTGTGAAGCAAACATTTTTTTTATGGAACTTTTAAGAATCGAACCGTAGAAACCATTAACAGCAAGGCAAACAGTAAATCAAGGACTTGCACAAATTACATGCTGTATTTTGACGTAAAAGTACAGTATTTGTTTTATAAAAGATTCTGGAAATATGGGAAAAGTGAGTCTGCTATTGGCAATTTAGGCTTTAGTTATATTAAGATGAATGTTTGATATTGATAATTCTGATAACGGTATTTGTTTAATGTTTTAGAAGCTTTAGAGTAATAGAAAGCACATCTCAGAGCAGTAACACATTCCAAACCTGGAAACTAGAGACCAGGATCCAAGAGGTACTTTTAGAAGAACATTTCTAATAAATAAAGGGATAGTCAGGAACCCAGTTAGGAATAGGATGTACTTATCTGTTCTTTGTTTAGGTCTCATTAGGCACCAGTTTCTACAGAAGTCAGAGAGGGCCGCAGATTTGTGCAGCACTTCAACAGTGGAAACGCAAGAACGCTGTTGTCTCTTTATTTTATTTTATCCACTTCCCCCCTTCCCTTGAACTTCTGTTCTTAGTGCACTGTTTTAAAAACTAGTGTGCTGGAACAAGCAGTTTCAGGGTGGGGTCGGATTGTCTTCAACCTCCATCAGAACTGAACAAGGACTCAGGTGAGCTGGGCTTTGACACCTAGGGCCTACCTTATGAGTGACGTATATGTGTAATAAAAGGAAAGTGTAAGACTTGGCAAGTAGTTTAAATGTCAATTTGAAGTGGCAGTGAAGCTCCACACACAGGTTCTGCAGTGGCAGTCCTAAGACATATTTAAAGGGCTCCTTAAGTGGGAGCACAATCAGTGCTACAGGTCCACTAGTAACATTTAATCTGCAGACCCTGGGTATATGGAATACCACTTTACAAGGGATTCACAAGTAAATTTAATATTGTGAATACATCAATGTTACCATGTTTAGGGGAGACGCACATTAATTTTAGCACTGGTCAGCTGTGGTATAGTGCTCAGAGTCCTAAGGCCAACGAAAAGATACAACACAAATGTGAGACAAACAGGCAAAAAGGTTGGAGGAAGACCAACCTAAGGCTGTCAGGTCTAACACACTTCAATAATCACAAAGATTATGGGGTAGAGAACAAACAAATAGGACAAGTAATATGTTCTGTCTTTTCTAACCCCTGGATAAAGAACAGGATCCAGTTTTTGTGGGTGAGGAAGTCTCATCCACAGTATGTGCCATGCTTCATCATCGGCTTCCTCATACATCCTTGGTGAGATGATACTATCAGGGAGGACTCACCCTCGAACTTTGAAGGGGCTCTTGATAAAATATAATGCCTGGAAGAAATCAGGGATCCAGATAATAAAAAAAACCTTAAGGTAAACCTGTGGGATTTTCCTTTCTTGGTGTGTACCCTAGGTATGGTTTAAAGCCTAAAACTAGGATGATCTATGTGCTTTGCCCTTTTCATCTATTCACCCCACAACACGTTTCTGGTCATGCAATAGCCTAAAAAAGGTCACAGCATTATTCAGGGATTTGTGGTAGGCTCTAAGGAATGTAGCCAGCACGCTCACCTAGGTTCCCAATAATACAGTGTAGACCTTTGATTTTTTCTGTACATCTGCAAAGAGTAGCTGGCCGGCTGTAAGAGCATTCTTATTCTCTTTACCTCCCATTACCAATAGGACTGATTAATTCACACACCTCTCCTCATTTCTTTATTTTAATATATCTGTTAGCAAAACCATTACTTACACAGCGGAGTACATAGAAAATCTAATTAATATTAATTGTGGTGTGGATGTCACCCGGTGTTCCAAAAGAGTATTGAAGTTGTTTATAAGGATGTTATCATCGGGTGTAGAGTAATAGGGTGAGAAATTAGTTCAAGCATTAAGTTGTTAATGGAGAAGTATTTAGAGCATCAGAAGGTTTGTTTTTCTCTTTTGTGGTGACCTTGGTTTGTTGGTGGGACTCTGAGCAGAGAGACAGGAATGACAAAGTGGTCATTCCATTCCTGTGGCATGGTTGGTTTGCATTGAATTGTTAGTGATGTTGAGAAGATAAGGTCGAGGACGCCGCTTTTAGAATATGTTGACTGTCTGGCATGTTGTACCACATTGTGATTGTCAATGAGGTTGAAGAGAGTGTCTCTTGTTTTTTTTTTTAACTTGCTTTGGCTGGGAGGTTGAAGTCATACAAGAGTGATGTTGGCTTCTATGGATGACGTGGTGATGACATCTTAGAATTCATCAATTAAGTCCTTTCTATGTCAGATGAGATGAAAGGTGCCGTCAGTCACAACTTGAGGCATAAGAGGTACATGTTTGGAGGTTACTGTAGAACAAATTTCAAGTTGTTAGCTGCTGCTCTCACAACTTGGTTTGTTATTCAGGGACATCAGTGGCATCAAATGTTTGGTTCGAAGCACTGGAAAACAACAGAGTCTGCACCACTGAAACTTGAGTTTTAAAGGAATTTTGTACATCCAGAGGTTTTCAATCTTTTCGGTTACTGACAATTCAGCAATACGAATGAGCAGTTGGCTACACAGCAACACCTATTTCACAATACTGATAGCTAGACTCCGTCATACCAAAACATATGGATTTGAAAGTAAATGCTCCCACTTTCCTCTCAAAACAACCTCCTGGTGGATATTTTTAACTTACCAACTTGTTTTGAAGCACTAAGCATTCAGCACACCACAAACATTAACATGAACTGTAATTTCCAAGCAGAACTCAAGAGAAGTCAAATTACATGGAAACTTATTACCCAACACATACATTACTGATAAGATGTATATGGCACAAGTCAATACGCAAGAATCACCAACCCTCTTCAATGTCTACATGGCCCTGCTCTCTAACATCGCCCGATCCCACAACCTCAACATCATCTCATATGCCGACGACACCCAGCTGATCCTCTACCTCACCAAGGACTTCGCCAAGACCTACCTCCACGAAGGAATGAAGGCCATCGCCGAATGGATGAAGAGCAGCTGCTTCAAACTCAATTCGGACAAGACAGAAGTCCTTATCTTCGGCTCCACCCCCTCCGCATGGGATGACTTCTGGTGGCCTTCCACTCTCGGAACCGCTCCGACTCCCAACGACCACGCATGCATCCTAGGATTCATCTTGGACCCCTCACTATCCATGACCCAGCAAGTCAACACCATCTCCTCCTCCTGCTTCAACACCCTCCACGTGCTCCGAAAGATCTACAAATGGAGACCCACCAAAACCAGAAGAACAGTCACCCAATCCCTCGTAAGCAGTAAACTGGACTACGGCAATGGCCTCTACGCAGGAACCACGGCCAAACTCCAGAAGAGGCTGCAACGCATCCAGAACGCCTCTGCACGCCTCATCCTGGACATCCCCCGCCACTGCCACATCACAGACCACCTGAAAAACCTGCACTGGCTCCCAGTCAACAAGAGAATCACCTTCAAACTCCTCACCCATGCTCACAAAGTACTGCACAACACTGGACCAGAATACCTCAACAGACGGCTCTCCATCTACACCCTGACCCAGCATCTCCGCTTCGCTGACTTCGCCCATGCAACTGTCCCACGGACCGCAGAACTACAACCGGCGGTAGATCATTTTCACACCTCGCCGCCAAAACGTGGAACACTCTTCCCACCCACCTGCGCCAGACCAAAGACCTCCTTACCTTCAGGAAACTTCTCAAGTCCTGGCTGTTCGAGCAGTAGCAGCACCCCCTACCCCAAGTTTCTCCCCCTCCCCTCTTCAGCGCCTTGAGACCCTAACGGGTGAGTAGTGCACTTTACAAATCCCTGATTGATTGATTGATTGTCACTGACACTAGTTACAGGGCTATTTAAGAGATATTCGTTTTCTACCAACAACAAACAGTTGAAATTCCTAAATATGTCCTGTCATATAAATGTGATTTTGAAAATATTTATATGCATATACAGCCAATATTAACCTAAGTATTATGGCCGCCTGTACCAAAAATTACATTTGACTTTTTAAGGCAGTGAGTAACAAATCATGAAAAATAGCAGAGATTTGGCCAGCGGCTAGACAAATAGCAGAGAATAAATGCCATTTGACCAGCGGCCAGAAAAAAATAGTAGCCAGGCCCAAACGGTGGAAAAATTGATGCAAACAACTTGTGGCAATGTGATATAAAACAAGAGTGATATGGCATATCTGTCTGACTTCAAATCCGCCAAATTGCATCCATTCAGTTTGCACATTTGATGGAGTTTCTTCCTCGCGTGATTTCTAATGTTTTTTCATGTGAGCCTTTAATAGAAACAGTTATCTCAGAAATCCGCAGATGGGAGAGTTCAGATTTCCGCACGTGGGCCGAGTGATCTTCTGTGCTCGGTGGCAGAGGCGCCCTATTGTTCCCGGGGTGCACTCTTGGCCCGGCTGAGACGTCTGCATACTTGCAAATTCTTGCAATTTGGGGAAGCTGGCGTCACACTGTACACTGTTGGCTTCCCCGACACATTCCGATCACTTTCCCTACCGAGTGGGGTTTTAAATTACTTAGTATTGTGTAACTATTGACAAAAATATTAATATTAAAATAATAAGAAATGGTTAACAGTGCCAACATGTAAGAAATACTCACAATTTATTGTGCCCCGAGACATCACACCATGAATAGAGTTCATTTATTAGTTAGAGCACATTCATTTTTATTATACATGACCTTGTAAGACATTCTGAATGTGTGTTGGATTTGTAACCTGCCATCATTTTTAAGTCTTTGTTAGCCTAGGCCTTTATTTGTTATCTAAATCCAGTGCTTAATTTGTGCCGGTGGTTTCCGGTGAGGAACACCGACACTTATTTTTAAGGGCCGGAACTTATTTTACTGCTTCAAGCATTTACTGCGAGCAAAAAAAACGTATGGGAAAGACGGAGGAAGAGAAAAACTAAAAAGTGTCACCAAGAGAGAAAGCAGAAAGCTGCAAGAGTGATCTGACGGGGCAAGGAGTGGCTGTAAATCGGTTAAAAAGTCCCGAATTGCTTCAGAGTTACACTGCCTCTGTGCTCGCACATTTAATTGCAGCAGCTGCAGAGGAGAGCTTTGGGCAATAGCACGTTTTTATTTCAAATTAAGCACTGCCTAAATCATATGTATAAATAGAGCTCCCAGTTTCATGGTAATTATTTTTTTTAACATTTTCGTATGTATTTATCCGTTTTTATTTTTCCGACATCTTATCAGTATTTATCCATATTTATTTTGTGTTTGGTGAATAAATGGTATATTTCACCATTTGTTTTACTAATAACGTGCACTCATACTATGACTGTCCTGATTTAGCAAATTAAGCAGCCAAATATAACATAACCATACACCCACATGTAAATATTAGCATTATACTATAAATGGGTGCTCCCTGTTGTTATTTAAGGAAATGTCGCCCTGTTTTTAACTCCCCATACCATCTAGCTCAGCTGTTAGCCTGGAATTGATGAAAAACAGTATAAAAAGTGACTCAAAAGAAGCCCAATTTTCTGTATTTAAAAATAAATAAATGCAGACAGGAAACATTATTTTCTGTCTGTCTGTATCTGTAAAAATCAGTAAAAACTGAAAACTGGGAGCCTTATGTCTAATGTGCTTGCTTAACACGGGCTTCAGCCAGACCTACTCATCCATTGGTCTGTTATTGTTTCATTCACATTGCAGTGGGTGCTTTTTTGAAGCCAAAAAATGTTGTTGTTACCTACTGTGTGTCTTAGATTTGCGAGGGCCAGGAAGCTTTCCCAACAATAAAGTTTGCAAAAACCATGACACAAACAACAAACATTAGGAAAACTGAAAGGCTGGCGGTCAATGCCAGACTTGCAGGCTTTGGCAATGTGTGTGTGTTTTTTTTAAATGTTCTCTTTAACAAAAATTCTTAAGATACCTAGGGCCCATATTTCTGGATTTTGCTGCAAACTGCGCTAACGCAGTTTTGCGTCAAAATCCATAGCGCCAGCCAGGCGCCATATTTATTGAATGGCGCATGGTGGCGCATTGAACAGGCTAGGGTCTAAAGAGAAGACGCTAGTTGGGGGGGATAGGGAGAGGGGGAAAGGCGCTAGTGGGCCAGAAATGTCGCTAGGCTGGTTAGTGGCAATAAATATGCCGCTAACCAGCCTAGCGTCATTTTCTGACGCACTACCACCCAAACATGACTTCTGCCTTAGTAAAGACAGGAGTCATGCCCATCACCCCAATGGCCAGCCCAGGGGACCAGTGTCCCATGGGCAAGGCCATAACTCCCTCTGGAACTGAAAAAAATGAATACTTACCAATACTTACCCAGGATGGGGCCCCCCATCCTATGGCGTCCATCTGGCGTGAGTGGGACTGTTCCTGGGGCTTGGGGTGGACATCTGTGGGCCGAATCTGTGGTGTTTAGCCATGGAAATGGGTCCACAGGTACCCTAACGCCTGGTCTGACCCATGCGGTAAATAATGGTGCTAAGCAAGCTTAGCACCATTATTTGGGTCCGCCTACTCCATGTGCTTCGTTTCTGCGCCAGAGTATAAATATGGTGGTAGGGGGTTAGTGTCATGTTGTGGACGGGAACGCCTACCTTGCATCTAATTAGCACAAGGTAGTTTGCCGCATCCACAACATGGTGCTAACTCCTTTATTTTGACGCTAGACGGGGCTAGCTTCAAAATATAAATATGGAGTGAAGTTTGCACCCTTTTAACGTAAAAAAAAAATGACTCTAAAACGGTGCAAACCAAGTATAAATATGCCCCTAGATGCATAGCCTATTTTGATACTCAAAGGAGAGATCATTTACTAATGACTAAATATAATTGCCTTCTAGGATTTTGATGAATAACAAAAAGGGATGAAGTGTAATGAAACAAAAAAGTGAATCTAGACATTGTATGGTCATGAGAAATAATAATGTAAGATTATGGAAACTACAAAAACTAGAATAGAGAAGCGGGCAAACAAAAGAAAAGCTGCTCTCTTTATTGAAGACTCACACTAGAAACTTATTTGCATGAATGCGGACATCTCCATTGTCTTTCATTGAAATCTTGGGTACAGTGAGGCATGGGGATGGAAGAGGGGAGAGTAAATGGGGGAGGATGGGCAACTGAAGGAAAGGCTCTGTGGTAATCAGCCAGAAACTGATTAGAGAATTCAAAACTGGGAAGTTTCAAGGGAGAAAGACATGGAAATCACACCCTCATAACACTGCATGATGTACCGAATCTATGATTCAGAATTTAAAGACTGATTCTCAAAATGTGATTCCCAAATCGTAAATTGCAAATGGTATGGTCAAAGCCCTGAAATTTAGAAATAGTCACAGAATAGGAGATTATTGCCCACAGTTTACCACCGGGTGGACGTAGGTGATAACCAGATGCAAAGTATACATGTGTTGGCAATGCCAATAGGTCTGGCTTTAAAAGAATGATGTATGGTAATGTGACGTTTAAATGTAGATAGCCTGGGAATGAATATGTATTTGTGTGGAAGCAAAGAACTTTGGAGTAGTATTGGTGTAGGTTAAAAGGGCAGGTAACAGTTGCACTGTCAAGGCTGACCCAAAAACCCACCTAGGTTAATGACTACCCTTCTATCTGAGCTGCAGCCAGAGAAAAACACCATAAAGTATCTAGTTATCTAAGACACTGTAAAAGCATTATATTATCACTGCGTACATGTCACCTCGCGCTCAATGATCTCCGCCACCTCCCTCGTCACTGTGTTCCAATAGTCCTGCAGCGGAGGGCAGGTCCACATCATGAGCATGAAATCTGCCGCCTCCGTCCCGCATCGGGGGCACTTTGCATCCAGTACCCGGAAATGGTCCCGCAGTCTCTGCGGGGTAAGATAGGCTTTGTGTAAGATATGAAATTGAATGAGCTGAAATCTAGCATTTCTAGAGATCTTCGGCACCCTCTCTAATATATGGCCCCAGTCCCCTTCCGATATCTGGGTCTCTAGATCTGCTTCTCATTTACGTCATAGCTCCTCAAGGGGCCCTTGTGTCCCTGCATAGATCGCTTTGTATAAACTGGTGATGCCCTCTGTATCCCGTCCGATGTTAATAAATAGGTCCTTGGGCGATGAGGAGCAGGTTCTCCACTCCCCATCCTCCAATGCACTCGGACAGCATGTGTAATCGCCCGGTGCAAAAGAAAATGGCCTTGCAGAAGATCATGTGCTTGTTGGAAGGCCTCGAATGGCAGGAGGCTACCCTCACGGTACAGGTCTCCCATCTGTATGGCCCCAGCCTCTCCCCAGGCCAGTAGCCCCGTCTAGTCCCCCGCGCGGGGCAGCCATTAAAGTCAGGTCATTGGAATCTCCGGCGCATATGACACACCCAAGCCAGTGCGGCGTAGGCAGCGCCTCCAGCACAGACCAAGGACCCCTATCTCAGGTGCGACCTCGGGCCCAGGGAGGGGCGGCCAAAGAACACCCTCCCAGCAACGATGACGGGGGGGGCGATGTATCGTTGCCTTCCACGCCAGCCCTCCGTTCTGCTACCTAGCGAGTCAGCCATTGCAGCTGAGCGGCCAAATAATAGGCCTCAAATCGGGAACCGCCAGCCCCCCTCAGTCCTGGGCTGCTTCAGTTTAGTGAGTGCCACTCTACGTCTTCCTTTTCACCAAATAAACGCCGTTAGCATGGAATCTAGTTCCCTGAACATCGCAGTAGGAATCCAGACCGGCAATGTCGCGAAGTAATACAACAAGCGCGGGAGCGCTATCATCTTAATGACCGCTATCCGCCCAGCTACTGAGAGCGGGAGTGAGCTCCAGAAAGCCATGCTGGTTCTCAGGGCCCTTATGGCACTCCCCATATTAACCTCTAGTATGTCCAATCTGGAATGATATATTTTAACTCCCAGGTATGACATGCATCGAGGTTCCCACGTCACAGTCCCCAGTTCTTCTGGTGGATCACTGTGTGCGGACAAGGGAAACAAGAATTACTTCTGCCAGTTGACTTTCCAGCCTGTCAATCGGCCAAATAATGCCAGCAATGCCTGAGCTCCCTCCAATTCCTGACCGGTGTTCTGTAAGAATAGTAGCAGGTCGTCTACATATATCGCTATTGTATGACGCTTGGTGCCCTGTGACAGCCCCCAATACCAGGCAGCAGTTTGAGCCTGGACGGCTAAGGGCTCCATTGCCAGCGCAAATAATAACGGTGAAAGGGGGCAACCCTGCCTAGTGCCCCTCTTCACTGAACACTGCTCTGAAACAATGGTGCCAGTTCTAACTCTTCCCATAGGGTTCGCATACAAGAGCCTCGTCCAGCTAATGATGCCCTCGCCCAATCCCATTCAGTCCAGCACTGCATATAAATAATCCCATTCTAGGCTATCAAATGCCTTTTCAATATCTACTGCCAACACTGCAGCCGTTGCTATCTGAGGGGCGATAGTATCCTTGATATGCATAACTCTTCTAATATTCTGGGCTGTATTCCTAGAGGGAATAAAACCTGCCTGGTCAGGGTGTACCAACCGGGTCACGTGTGGGAGTAATCTAGTCGCCAATATCCTGCTTAGGATCTTGTAGTCTGAGTTTAACATAGAGGGGGGTCTATAAGCCTTACTATCCTTTGGTGGTTTACCTAGTTTGAGTAGTGGGATTATCAAGGCCGCTCCTGTGGATTGTGGGAGATGTTTCGTCACGCGTGCAGCGTTGAACAATTGCGCCAATTTAGGGCCAGTTCATACACATAGGTGGCATAAAACTCAATCGGCAGGCCATCAGTCCCTGATGTTTTCCCTCGAGCCAACCCTCTAATCTCTAATGTTGTCTCTAACATCTGATGTCATTATGTCGCCTCCCATGCCAGCCCTCTCTGATTCACTAACGTTTTGGTGTGGGAGTTCATCTAGAAATGTCCGAAGTTCCTCTCCCCGTGATGTACTGGTATAAAGGGTGGTATAGTATTTGAGGAAGTGATGGTTGATGTCAATCTGATGGTAAAGCCTGATTCCCAACTGAGTATGATTATCTGTGATGGGGGATCCTCGCTGGGCAGGGTTGGTCAACCATGCCAATATCGCTCCCGCCTTATCTCTTTCCACGTGTGCTCTTGCCATGTAATGTTTGTAATCAAAGCAGTGGAGTCTCTCCGTATGTTCAGCCACCTTCTCCCTTATCACCGAAGCTCCCCCGGCACTTCAGGCCACTCCGGCGCCCGTTTCTCCAGCGAGCGGAGCTCTGTCTCAGCCATCTTAACTTCCTGCAGAAATGTTTTCCTAACCCCCATGGATGCAGCTATACAGCGCCCGCGTACCACAACCTTGAATGCTTCTGATAATGTTTGAGGGGAGGGGGCCGTTGTCTCATTGTCCTCGAAATGCTGTGTAATATGCCCCCTTATTTGGTCACGGTACGCAGGATCTTCGAGGGAGTCAGGTTTAAGGCGCCAAGTGGGTATGCAGGAGTTAGCTTGTGACCAAGGTAAGAGCATTAATATGGGATTGTGATCAGAAATGGTTCTCCCCAAGTATTCTATTTCCCGTATCTGAGTGTGTATGTCTGGTGTACATAGGAAGGTGTCAAGTCTCACGTGCAAATCATGCGCTGCAGAATAGTAAGATTAATCCCTGGCTTGTGGGTTGAGGGTCCTCCAGGAGTCTAACAGCTGCCACCCCTTTTGCCATTCTAGAATTTTTTAGCTAAGGTGTTCACTAATGAGTCCCTCAGGGGAGGATGTGACCTGTCGAGAACAGGGGTGGCTACACAATTAAAACCATTGGCCTCGGCGGTGTCCCCTGAGGGGGAGGCTGCGCTGGCACCCAATGCACCCTCTCAAAGGCAAAGAAACGTGAGAGGCCTTCTGGAGCCACCTCCTCTGCCATTCAACGTTCCAGATACTCAGTTAAGTCTTGTCCCTCGACTTTTGAGGGTAGGCCAATTACCCGAATGTTGTTTCTCCTAGATCTATTTTCGGTGTCTTTAGCGCGGACCATTGGTGTTCCCACTTGTTTCTCAAGAGCAGTTACCTGATCTCCAGTCGTCGCCAACGTAGGTTTGAGTTCCTCAACAGTTTTTTCAGTTGTTGCCACTCGTTCCGCAAGTCGGCGCTGGTCCTCCCACAGCAGGCCCAAATCCAGCGTTAGTGTGTCTATTTTGAGTTCTAGGCTTTCCCTGGTGGATGTGATACCCTGCATGATGTCCCCCAGCGATGGGGCCTCAGTGGCTGCCGACCGTGCCGATTCAGCAGGGAGGGAGACAAGGTCATCGCGATGGTCGCCGGCTTCATTTGCCATATCTCTTCTCTTGTTAATTTTGCCCATCTTGTCGAGGCTCAGTAAAGCTCCTCTTATGCTCTGTGGACTGAGAGTTCTTGCTCCAGAGTCCTTGGTGCAGGCCAAGCCTAGTCAGGGCCCAGGCCCTTTCGTGTCATAGGGGTGCCCCTTCGCCACAGCGCCGTGATTTATCCCTCCTCCAAGAGTCCCAGGAGGAAGCAGTCGCCCTGTTGCTCAGCCAGGTCAGGAGCGCTCTGCTTTGCATTTCTTTAGTGCTGTTGGGGCGAGGGGATGTAGGATCTTCCTCCATCTCCTCCGCCCTTGTTGTAGTACTCACCGGCGGCAAAAGGAAAATGGCGACGAGGCACAGGGCAAGATCCGCCTCCAAAGTCGTCCTCCCGGCAGCAGGGACCGGCCGAGGCTCATAGAGCCCGTCGCATCGGGCGGATTCCTCAGGCCGCACCCATTCCTCGTTCCGTCGGCTCAAGGGCACCCGCCATTTTGAGGTCAGACAGCCTGGCGTGTTTTCTTTCCGTTTCCCGATTTCAAGGCTCGGAAGCAGTCTTTTTCGGCCCCATTCATGGCGCCCCCCTCCTCCTGGCCCCTAGGGAGAGGGGGGTGAGCAATATGTTGGTCTATATTTACAGGATTCTTTTGTAACGTGGGGTCCCGGGCCGGAGCTCTTCTACGAGGCTGCTCACTCCATGAGCTCGAAGCCACGCCCCCCAGTCTGTAGTAAATTTTGTTGTTAAATTAATAGGCTAATAACAAAAAACCTTCACAAGCATTTTCCAGGAATTAGCACCGAAATCTCCACACCCTATTGTATTCAAAGTTTTTTCCTTGTGGTTTAGCCAACAGTTCTCTGCAAATCCCTCGACGCCATGATTTCCAGAAGCGATGGTAGACACAACTTGGCACAAGGAGTCACATGTTATCCAGCTCAGAACAGGGCAGGTTTCAATTACATACATGCCAACATTTTCAAACTAGAACGTGAGAGAAATCGGGGTAATGTGTTTTTCCTATTGACAATTTTAGGCAGGATACAGCTAAAATAAAGCCATTTTTGGTTTTAGAAATTCAGATCCTCCCACCTGAATCAGGACTATTCGCATGTATGCAATTAGATCACGTCTTCTGTCCAGTTCAGCCTACGTTTGAGTATTAAGGTTTTGAGAGGACTGCCTGAGTCCAGTCGCAAGAGGCTGAAGAGAAAGTGATTTTCTATATTTTTATATCACCATCATTTTACAGATACCACACAATATTACTGCTACAACTTCTTAGATTTATTTATTTATTTATTATATTTCAAAATCGCCTTTACGGAGCCTCCACCGATATTGCATTTACAGCAAAAAATCACACACAAATTCTGAGCCATGATGCAAGCTGTTTAGTCTTTTTGTTGGGCCCATGTTAGTTTGTGGCCATGCCTCAGACCCAGGTAGTCACATTTTGGAGTTTTTTTCTATTTATACTAAAGGTTTGCTTCCGAGTTGCTCTCTGATCCAACACCATACATCTGGTGATGTAAATCTCTTGCACTGCACTCCTCCCATCTTGGTGTATCTAGACTCAAGCCTTGGAGATCCCACATAATTTATGTAGACACTGAATACCAGTGCCACAAGCGCAGATCATTGGCTGACGCCATCCTATATTGGAAACCTAGTAGTGCATCGTCTCTCTTTTTCATACCAGATCCTAGCTATCGGTGGGTGGTGTAAGAGGATCAGGGCCTCAAGCATTCAGTGCTGCTTTCATGTACTCTGCTTGAGATCCCAAACAGCAGAGGTGAAGGTGGTCTTCAGATCTACAAAAGTCAGGAACTGTGAGGTGTTCACCCTTTGAATATACATTATGCATATCAAGTAGAGCTTCATAGCATGTTTGCTCGTTCTTAGCCTTTTCTGAAGACCAGCCTGGATTCCTCTCAGTGTGCTTTCGCTTTCGGCTCAGTCTTGTATTTGATCCAAGGGCAGATTTTCCATAATTTTTCCCCATTTTATCCAGTAAAGAGAGTGGGCAACAGTTTGCTGAATTGGTGCTGCTGCCATCTTTGTGATGTCCATGAGTGGATGACCATGGATGTAAGTGCATTAAAAACCATGCTCCAGACTGGTACCCACAGGTGCGCCCTCAAACTCTGTCTGGACCAGGGATCTTACTGGAATGATGAGTTCCTCATCAATAAATTCTGCATCCTTGGACTTCAATTCCTCTCTGTCACCCTTGGGCCTGTGACCAGTGACATTTTGGTAGTCTGCTAGATCATCTGCAGCATTTGCATTAGGTGGCCCTGCTTACAAGCACACCAATTGTCTTCTCTGTTGTCGCTTTTGTAGACAGCTCAAGAATAAATCAGCAACTCACTTGCCCCTACTCCCAGTCCTAGGTCTGTGTTGTAACCGGGCAGCCCGATGATACCAGGTCCAAAATCTGCAGTTGTTCTTAACCGTGATAGAGCGGTCCGTACTACCCATTTACCTGTATTTGGACGCTCTTTAGGCCGATGAATCTTTTGGCTAAGTGGGACTCTCGGTACCCTTAATCAGTCAATTTAATTAAATCAATAATCAATAACGAACATAAGCAATACCTTGATCAACATAACACTTAACAATTAATCCAGAATACATTCTCGGCGAACCCTGACCTTTCAGTCAGGAATAACCACACCAGTTTATTCGAAGTTAGTGAATTTATTTCCCTATATTAACAAAGCTAGCACAATATAGATGTGTCTCAACACCAAATGATAAACATAAATGAACATTAATAGCTGTCCATAGCGGCGGAACAAGTGCAATCTATGTAGCATTTGAATAACAAGGCATTCGATAATAGCAATACAAATCACTAATACGATAATCTGTAATGAACTAATTGCATACATTTAGTCAGCATAACAAGGTCTCAAATTGCATCGTGCAACAAAAGGAATCCTCATCTAACCTCAAATTAGCATCGGCATGTGGGGCTTCATGCAAAAACAATTTAGCTACATTAATTTGGAAAAAAACTCCTAGCTAGGGATCTTATCAAAAATCAGCAGTTGGTTACCTAAGAGAAACACAATGCAATTTTACAATTTCCTTTCATATTTACCAATTACGATCAGCATTCAAGGAAGTCTTCGTCTCGCAGGTACCGTTTTCTCGATCAGCATGGGACGGGGCAAAGGGGCAAGGTGGACGGGGCAATTGCCTCGCGGTGGCAAGGTAAAACTACTACTTCATGCAAGGGATCAAAGTTAAAGTCTCTAGGGCAAGAATAATTTAAAGTCTCTTTCTCCCGATTAGAGAAAGCATCAAAGTCTCTTTCAAAATGGCGTCACAGCAAAGTGGGCCATAATAGCTGCAATGTCTACAAAATGGCGGGATGTCCAATAATGGCTGCTTTCCTCTCGTGCACCTGGTTTAAATAGACAACAGTTCAAATCCAGTAGGGTCTTCCATTGGAGGGTTCATAGGTTAGCTTCAAATTGTCCAATCAAAAACGACAGTTCTCAAGCTTTTACTTAAGCATACATTATCCTTGGAGATGGGTACGCAAGTTGCAACATTTTATACCAATTAACTCACTTTCAGAGCTTCCATTGTCCGCACCTGCAGATTGACCTTGGAGTAAAGAGAAAATATGCCAGGCTGGCACGAAACCTTAAGATAAGCATGTGAACGATCTCAGTGGAAAAGTACAGCTTCAAGCAAAAATACACGTTTAATAGCACATTGGAAAAATACGAGCATCTAAACCGTGAGACCAGGCAACTAGGCCGAAGCCTCCGCTAAAGTTATGCTAAGCTAAAACATTTCAAACAAGCAAATCGTAGCACACGTTCATGATTATGTCGGATTAGTGCAATTCTAATACATCACGTTATATAAAGCACGCTTATAAATGTTGGCAAACTACTCTGAGGGCACATTTTGTCCCCGTACAATCTTTATTAGTTCGGTTAAAGTCACTCTTGATTATTGCAGTACTACGTTTAAGCGTCAATAAATGAAAACCTTCATTTTCTGCTTCATCAATCCCTCCTCTGATGACTACTTGTCATCACACCAAACCATGCCCACAAATTTTATTCCATTAAAATTCTGTCAGTTCTCTTTTCCTTTTAATTCCCCTAGTTTTCGCTTTGTATTCTTCTGCCATTCTTTTCATAATTTTCTCTTCCTTTCTTCTCTTAATTCTTTCCATAATCATTATTATTCCCCTTTATATTCCCCAAATTCCAAATATGCAAATCAATACTATTAAAATTCCCTGTATTATTTTTAGCAATATTCCATTCCAAATTCCACCAAGCCAATTTCCCACTGAAGCAAGTCCTTTTCCAACCTTCTCCCACACTCCTGGTTCTTTCAATTCCTTCAAATCTGCACTCTCTTTTGTTAGATTAGCAAGCATAGTTTTAATCTTCACACTATTGTCTGGAATATACGTACAACAGTGTCGTGCACCAAGCATTTTGCAAACGCCGCCATCCTTTGCTAAAAGAATGTCTAAAGCAAGCCTGTTTTGAAGAGTCATAGCTCTTTCCGCTGCAAGTTCAGCATCTATCAGGATTGTAGCACCTGAAAACTTTGTCAACATGTTATCCACTATAGTAGACAACTTTCGTATTTTGATGGAATTCAACACAACTCCCAACGAAGGAATCATGGCTCCAAATATATCTCCTACCACAGCAGCTGCGGTCTCTCTTTTCTGGATACGATGGGATCCAGATGTCTTTTGAATCATCGATAGGTCATCCAGTTGATAAACCTTTGGGAACACTATACCCAAATAACATCTCCCCCACCATCCCTTTGGAAGACGATAATAGGCATTATACCCACAAATGTAATATACACCTGGAATGACAGGGTCAATTCCGTTCATCATGAATGTCCATTTGGCCTTAAAGATAAACGTATGTTTACACTCACTCGCTCCTACAAAAATGTTGTCATAATAAGATTCACCTCGATATATACAAAATTTCCCTACATGCCAAGCATCTAAAGCTATTCTCCCTTGTGTCTTTATTGCGGCAAAATCATAATTATCTACTGAAGTCCTCTTATGTAGCTCTTTTTCTAATTTCGCATTCATTTGTGCCCTTCTATCATCTGTGCGATCTAAAAAGCTTATTTCTACTGCAGAGAGCGAGCAGGTAAGGTTTTCCCTATGAGCGTGAGCCGTTTCAAAAGGTTGCATTGGCTCGAAAAATTCCCTCATTATTTTAGCATCCCAATCTTTAGCAATCTGTCTTAGCTGCGCTATTATAGGAACATATGCAAAGGTAACATCATAATTTGAGTAAAAATACTGTATGTTAGTTTGACCATAAAATCTAGACATTACTATACTACATGTAATCCCGTATGTAAGAGGCATGTGGTGATATGTCACCCCTTCCTTTACTGATGTCGGTATCTGTGTACACACATAACAATCTTTCGCATCCATAGTCTCAACCTATTCTGTTAATAAGCGATAGAAAACATTATATGAAAGTTCTTTCTTATCGTGCAAGAGTCTCTCATCCAATTCTAGTCTTTTCAATGCGGTTAGTTCAGTGACAGTAACAGGAGCAAGAGTAGAAGCATCAATTTTCTCATTCTCACCCTTTCCATGCATTCCAAGCACAATTGCCATTATTATTAGTACACATGCAATTACCAAGCCTATACACACATATTTACAATATTTCTTTCTACTGTTTTGTGTAGCGTACCCAGTCATGATCTGTATAGAATCAGAGAGCTGGAAGCACCTATAAAGAAACTATTTAGCAATTTAGTTACAAAGCTGAACGAGCGCAATGTTCACACAGTTTTCTTCAAGAGGCCAGTCACTTATCGGTTAGCAGCATTTGTCTCAATTCGGCAATAACTCAGTCTTTTATCAGTTTAGCAAGTCTCATCCGGTTTAGCAATGTCTCAGCTGGTTGTTTGTATCATGTTGGATTGTAGCAAGCAATATCATTTATTACCCTTTCAATCGACAGAGTCCATAAAACTTTTCTTTTCTATTGGTATCTCTTCTTCTTCGTTCTCGAGGCTAAGAGATACAAACTCGTCAGTCCAATCGTCATTGGCTACATATGCCCATTCTGGACCGGAATATCTCCTGTTTGGTATCCTTTTCCTTTTCAATTTTGCTTCTCTTTTCGATTCTGCTTCGCTGGTACTTTCCACTTTTGTCAAGTCTTTTTCTTCACTCGGGGATGGTACCACGACAGTTACTTCTTTTCTTTTCTCTTTCACTTTTGGCCTTTCTCCGTCGTTCAAACTTTCTTCAGTCCTTTGTTTTATTGGTGATATACTTAGTCTTCTCTTTGCACCATGTCCATTTGATGGACCTGCGATCTTTTCTGAGGAAGCTTGAACCTTTTCGTTCTGTTCTGCCTTGTCCTCTCCTTCTGGGGAATCAATCACGTTCTCTTTTTCTTTTTCTGTATCGTCTGCTTCTGGGAAAGCCCTCCTCTTATCAGGCTCTCCTGCTTTTTCACCTTTTTCGAGCCCTTTGTCACCGTTACTTTCTTCAGGCTCTTTATCACTTTCAGCTGCTTCAGGTTCTTTGTCACCTTCAGCTGCTTCAGGCTCTTTGCTACCCTCAGCTGCATCAGGATCTTTGTCACCTTCAGCTGCTTCGTCACTGTCTGAACTTTCTCCTTGGTCTTCCCCAAGTGAGTCTGCTTCGTCCCCAGAGAATATACTCCTCCGTTCCTGCCTGTTCTCTTTCAGTTCGGTTTTGCTCTGTCTCAGCACTCAGCACTGTTTTATCAGGCACTGGCAGTTTCAGCGCTTCAACTTCCTCATCTGTGGGACACAACACTTTCTTTGTGTGACTGGCGTGAATCCAGTTGGGAACCCCCGCACACTTCACAGCGGTAGTTGTCGTCAGGATCACTTGGAAAGGGCCTTTCCAACGGGGTTCCAAACACGACTTTCTCACGTGCTTCTTTACCACGACCCAGTCACCTGCTTTCAGTGCGTGTCCTGGACCTTGGATCGGTGGCAAGGTGGTCGCTTCCACCTGGTGAGAGAAAGAGCGAACCACGTCAGCCAGACCCTTGCAGTAGTCTAACACCATATCATCTGTAATATTCAAAAGCGCGTTTGCGGGAACTGCAGGAAGTCTCATAGCCCTGCCCATGAGAATTTCGTGCGGAGACAATCCAGTCTTTCTATCAGGGGTGTTTCTCATTGACATTAGCACCAAGGGCAATGCGTCAGGCCATTTCAAATTTGTCGATGCACATATTTTCGCCATTCTTGATTTCAGTGTACCATTCATTTGCTCCACCAGTCCTGAGGCTTCAGGGCGATAGCTACAATGCAGTTTTTGCTCAATGTTCAGCGCTTCGCAAAGTAACTTTATCACCTTGTTATTGAAGTGACTTCCCCTATCTGATTCCAAAGAGATCGGGAATCCGAAACGTGGTATTAACTCCCTCAACAATAGCTTTGCAACTGTAAGGCTGTCATTTCTACGTGTGGGGTATGCCTCAATCCAGTGACTAAAAATGCACACAATCACCAACACATACTTCAATCCTCCATGCACAGGCATCTCAATGAAGTCCATCTGCATTCGACTAAACGGGCCACTGGCTCTACCAATGTGGCTCGCGTTCACAACTGTTCCCTTTCCTGGGTTCATCTGCTGACAAGTGACACATCGATGGCAAACTGCTTCTGCAGCTTGCCGAAATCTGGGGTTAAACCAATCAGTTTTGAACAATCTTATCATGGCATCTCTCCCCAGGTGAGCTTGCCCGTGATAGAACCGCGCAAGCTGTGATAAGAGACTATCTGGCAAAACAAATTTTCCCTCATTTGAAACCCATAACTCATCTGGTCTCTTTATACATTGTGATTTAATCCAGGAATCTCTTTCATCCTCCCTGACGTTATTCTGTAATGCTTTTAATTCATCTATTGTATCTACGACCTTCAAGGCAAATGCTTCAGCTGGTTCGAGTTCTGGCTCACTTATTGAATTCCATTCGTCCCTGAGTAATATACAGTTCAAGGCACAAAATCTCGCGACTTGATCCGCATATGCATTTCCCAGAGAAACATAGTCCTGTCCTTTTGTATGAGCACTACACTTTACCACTGCAACTTCGGCTGGCATTTGAATGGCGTGTAACAATTCCCTTATTCTCTCCCCGTTCTTCACTGGGGATCCTGAAGAAGTCAGGAAACCTCTCTGTGACCACAGTTGTCCAAAGTCATGCACAATCCCAAACCCATACTGACTATCAGTGTAAATGGTGACTTTCATCAATGTAGACAGTTGACATGCTCTTGTAAGGGCTACAAGTTCTGCTACTTGTGCAGAATAGACTCCTTGAAGCCACCCCGCTTCCAAGACACCTGTTACAGTACATACAGCATATCCTGCTTTCAAAATTCCCATCCCATCTCTTAGACATGAACCATCAACAAAAACAATTTGGTCATTTTCATCAAGCTTAGTATCCTTAATGTCAGGTCGAGGTTTTGTACAAAATTCAGTCACCTGAAGGCAGTCATGCTCGACGTCTTCAGCGTTCTCAACTTCAGCATTTTCACCAGGAAGCAAGGTTGCTGGATTCAACGTAGTGCACCTTTTCAGCTGCACATTCGGTGAGCCCAGAATTACCGTTTCATACCTTGTGAGTCTTGCTCCAGTCATGTGTTGCGTTCGGGAGCGGGTCAAAAGTATCTCAACTGAGTGAGGGACCATGACTGTTACTGGGTGTCCCATCACTATTCCTTCACTCTGAGTGAGGCTGATACCAACTGCTGCTACGGCGCGCAAACACCCTGGAAGTGCTGCTGCGACCGGATCCAAAGTAGCCGAAAAATACGCTACTGGTCTGTTTATGCCACCGTGGGCTTGAGTCAAGACAGACAAAGAACATGCATCACGTTCATGACAAAACAATGTGAAAGGCTTTGTGTAATCAGGCATACCTAAAGCTGGAGCCCTACACAGGCATTCTTTCAGTTCAACAAAAGCATCCATCTCATCTCCTTTCAGCTCAATTTGATCCAAGGCATCCTTCTGGGTCAGCTTCAGTAAAGGCTTTGCTAGAGTTGAGAAGTTGGGAATCCACTGGCGACAGTAGCCCACCATTCCCAAAAACTTCCTCACCTCCCTCCTTGTCTTTGGTGGACTCATTTGAAGTACACTCGTTATCCTTTCCTTCATTATTCTCCTTGACCCTTTCTCTATCTGGTGACCCAAGTATTTCACTTTCTTCTGACAGAACTGCAATTTGGAAGGAGACACCTTGGCCCTCATTCTGACCTTGGCGGTCGGCGGAGAGGCGGCGGTCGGACCGCGAACAGACCGGCGGTCAGAAAAATGGCATTCTGACCGCGGCGGTCACCGCCGCGATCGACCGCCACTTCCCCACTCCGACCGCCACGGCGGTCATGACCGCCGGGCTGGAGTTTGCGCACTCCGGCCCGGCGGTCGTCCCGACACCGCCAACGGTATCATGACCCTGCCTACCGCCGCGGTTTCTGGTGGTCAGGAACCGCCATGCGAACCATGGCGGTAAGCACTATCGGGGCCAGGGAATTCCTTCCCTGGCACTGATAGGGGTCTCCCCCACCCCCCACTACCCACCCGAGTCCTCCCCCCACACCCTCCACCCCCCTGCCACCCCCAGAGGTGGTACGAACCCCCTCCCCACCCACACCCCGACATGCACATACATGCACCCCGACATGCACACACCCCCAACATGCACATATACACACCCCCTACACACACATACACAACGGGGACACATACCCGCACACATACATGCAGACATGCGCACCTGCCGAACAGCACACATTACCCATAGACACAGCAGCACCCCCCGCCCGCATACACGCACTCACACACCCCCTCTACACACTCACACGCACACCCCCATACACGCCCACATCACACAACACCCCCCCTCCCCCTCCCCTCACGGACGGTCAACTTACCTTGTGCGTTGGTCCTCCGGGAGGCGACGGGAGCCATGGGGAGGTGACCGCCAACAGAACACCGCCAACAGAAGACCGCCACACAGATATGTGGGTCGTAATTCTGTGGGCGGTGTTCTGCTGGCGTGGCGGTGGAGGTTGACCAGTCTCCACTTTTCCGCCGACCGCCAGTGTGGCTGCTGGCGGTTTCCCGGTGGAACGCTCCCAGCGGTCGGAATGCGCACAGCGGCATACCGCTGCGGTCGGCGGTCTTCACCGCGGCGGTAACTCGGCGGTCTCGCGAAAAGACCGCCAAGGTCAGAATGAGGGCCCTTGTGTCCATTCCTTCCCAAATGGTTCAACAGAGCAATGGTATCAGCTGTGCAGCCACTTTCTGTCTTTGATGCAATCAGTAAGTCATCGATGTACTGTACTAGGGTTGACTCGAATGGCAATTCTAATGCTTCCAAGTCTTTCTTTAGAATCTGATTGAATATTGACGGTGACTCAGAAAACCCTTGAGGAATTCGACACCAACTGTACACTCTGTCTAAGAATTTGAAACAAAAGAGAAATTGGCTGTCCTCATGAAGAGGCACCGAGAAGAATGCTTGTGACAAGTCGATGACTGAGAACCACTCGGCATCGCAAGGGACTTGAAACATTATCACAGCTGGATTCGGTACTACAGGGCAGCATTTGACTATGATGTCATTTATTTTCCTCAAGTCCTGCACGAGTCGGACCTTTCTACTCGGCTTTATTAGTCCCATGATTGGTGAATTACATGGACTGCTTAACACTTCTTTCAGTACTCCCTGTTTTACAAATTCGTCAATGAGTTGGGCAACTTTCATGAGGGTGTCCTGTGCCATGTGGTATTGTGGGGTCTGGGGAAAGATCGCATTGGGCTTTACAGTCACTTTCACTGGTTCCACTCCTTTCATCAATCCCACCTCTTTCCCTGTTATATCCCACACTTCCTTTCCGACTGTCTCCCGTAATTCAGCTGGAATATCTTCTTCAGTTATCATCGGGAAAAGACAAATCAGAGGATAGTCTTCATCGACAGTTTCCATCTCATCCCCTTCTACACTGTCCTCTTCTTCCCCATCACTGCTCGTCTGAATTTTTATTCCCTCGTTCGAACACATAATCGAACATCCCAATTTGCACAATAGGTCTCTCCCTAATAGTGCTATCGGGCTTGAGTCACATACCACAAATTTGTGTAACCCTTGATAGTTGCCAATGCTGACTGGTACCGGATCTGTTATTGGGTTTGTCAGGTGCCTGTTTGCTACTCCCACCACTTGAACTGTACTCCCTGAGAGTGGCAAATTTGGTACTTCACTGCTCTTAACTGTTGAACGTGTGGCTCCCGTGTCAACCAAGAATGAGACACGATGACCCATTACTCTTCCCTCTACGTACGGACCCTTTTGATCAACTTCCAAGGATGCTGCAAGCACACAATCTCCTTCCTCTCCTGAACTTTCACTCTCCCATACATTGTTTATTCCACTCTCACTGTGTAATGGGAACTGTTGTACGGTGCCATTTGTACTCATTACCTGACCCGAGACCTGTGGAGGAACCATCACTTGCTGCTGACTCATTGGTGCCAAAGGTATTTGCATTTGCTGATTAGGTACCATGGGTAACTGCTGTTGCATTGGCTGCATTTGCGTCACCTGCAGACGAGGCATCTGCATCTGCTGCGGCTGCATAGGTTGTAATCCCTGCAACTGATTTATGGTCTGAAAATTTGGGTTTGGACCTCTCATTTTCGGTCCCCTCATTGTCTGAAATGCATTGACATCATTGTTTTGCTGACCAACACCTGCACCTGCACCTTCCTGCACCACCATCGGGCACTCGCGTTTCCAATGACCGACGATTCCGCACACGTGACACAGCATCACCTTCTTCATTGCCTGCACACCGTTCACAACAGTGTTCAAATCCGGACCATTATTCACAAAACCTCCTCTGCCTCTGCCTCTTGCCTGTGGCTGAAACACCATATTTCCCTGCAACTGCGGCTGCGGTTGCGGTACCTGTTGTTGGAACCCTTGCAACCCTTGCAAACCTTGCAGACCTGTCTGAGCTGCCTTAAGCTGCATCATCATCACCTTCTCTTTCAACCTTTTCTGTTTCACTTCAATTTCGTCGCTACAGTATTTCGCATAATTCAACACTTCATCAATCGGTTTCGACTGCCAACAAATCAAATGCGACTTTATCATCTGACTTATTTCTGGTCTCAACCCTTCCACAAATCTAAACACAAAATGAAGCATGTCCTTCGCCTCTATTGTTTCCGTGCCACTGTAGTTCTTGAACGCCTTCAACAACCTCTCATAGTAACTATGAATCGACTCTTTAGCCTCTTGGGCAGTTCGATCGATCTTCTGCCAATCCACATTTTTCGCGGCAACTTTCGTCTTCAAATGCTCAATCACCTTGTAGTACAAGCTCATCACCATAGGTGATGGTGCACCCGTATCCCTGTCTCTTTCTGGTTCACTTGTCGGCCAACCTACAGCTCTTTTGCAATCCTCCCACAAATCTGCCGGAACCACAATCTCAAAGAGGGTGTTCAGGTCTTCCCAGAGACATTTTGCAAGCTTCACAAACCTGTCAGTCTGTTGATACCATTCAATCGGTTTCTCTCTCAGTTTGGGAAAATCGTCCGTAAAAGACTGAATGTCGCTTCTGTGCCATGGTACATGTATTAATTTTCCCCCTGCTGTCTCCCTCATTGGTAACATGGTTACTGTATCACTACTCTGTGGTCTTTTCTCATTGTGCTCTGTAGCGCTGTCCCTCCTCTTTTCCTTTCTCTTTACCCACCTGCTTTCCCACTTGTCTAAGCACCTCCACACTTGTGCACTCTGCAGCAATTCTCTAAGGTGCGCCTTCATGCCTGCTGACCTCATGTGTTCAAAATCTGTGGCCCCAAAATCCAACCTGTAGCTTCTGCTCAAGTGTTTTGTCTTGTCTATGTCAACCCCGTTTTTGTCAGCTATTTCCTGCAAGCTTTTATGTACCTTGTTCACTTCCTTCGTAATCTTTGGACATAGATACCTCAACTCTTCTTCCGAGTAGGACTCCAACCTATTCACACCCATAGTCCCTTCCACCAATTCTTGTGCTTCCATGTTCAACCTCATCCTATTTAGATAATCTTCTCCCTTCCCACTGGCTGAACTTTGTGTGGAATTCAGACTGTTAAACCACTGTGTCAGCTGTTGCGCATTCAACCCCATAAGTGTAGCATTTACATCGACTGCCATTGATGGTTGCGGCAACTTTTCAGTGTTCGATGTTAGAGGTATTATCAGTGGGGGGCTCGACCTCACCAGCGTTGACTGAGCACATATAGGACTAAACTCCATCAAGGACCCAGACCCAGTTGGCTGAGCCGCTATCTGAGTTATCCCTGGAGTGTTTTCTATGCACCTCCTTTCTGTCCCCTTCTGCAGTATTGATCCCTGACCGCTCATACCTAAATTAGGCTGACTGTACAGAGGTACCGGTGGACCTACAGTAATGGGTAGCGATATCGCGTCTGGGTTCTGTCCATTTCCCATGTTCTGAGGCATGTTCATTCCCATATTATGGGTCATCATTGCCGGCATACCCATCTGGCTCCCCGTCATCTGAGCATGTGCTGTCCCCCCCTGCATCTGTTTTTGAGGCATCAAAAACTGGGTTGATTCAGCTTGTGCCATTGTTGGGTTGTGACCATTCTGTCCTCCCATTGTGGCTGAATCTAGAATCATTCCCGTATTATTGTCACTGCTGTAGTACCCTGGCATCTGCGGCTGATAATTTTCTGCTGGTTTCAACATGGGCACATCTGGATATATTCTCCTGACCTGCGGTATTTGCGGGGTGAACAGTAAACTCGGGTCCTTAGATCCCGATGATGCTCCTGAACTCTGAGTTTCACTGTTCTGTACCGATGCCGGAGGGGCAGAACTGGTACTTGGACCTTGTCCACTCTCTGCATAAGGTGGTGGACGGTCGTTCAGCAATTGCATGATTAACTCCTCATCCTCTAACTCCTCTTCTCTTCTCAACTTTTCCTCGTCCTCTCTATCCTTGGAACACCTCCTGTTTGTCTTACAGGTAGCTTTCTTACCTGTCTCCTCTTCTTCCTTAGTAATTGCGGGAAACAATTTTATCCCCTGCAATACATCTGACCTCCACACCTTCTGTGCATTATCCCACCTAGCGTCCGCTAGTGTCTTTTCTACCTTCCTTATCCTAGTCTCAAACTTATTTTGCTGTTGCTGTCTAGCCATCAGTTCCCAAATTGCTAGAGCCTCAAACTGTGCTGGCCTTGGAGGTACCTTCATGTCGTACATCGCAAATCTCAAATTCTCTAGAACCCTTATATTGAATGTCCCGTGGATCGGGAACGCTACGCTCCCATGTTTCTCTGTCAGCTTGTGCCATTGCTTTAGCCAAAGGCACGGAGCTACCCCCTTTTCCTCCATTACAATGTAAGCTGGTGTACTTTCAGGCGGCGTCTCCTCTCCTACGCTCGCTTTAATGTAAGACTCCCCCTTCATCGCACTCTTGAATGCTTTAAAAAATTTCATTTTCTCGTCTTTTATTTCACAAAATTTGTAATCAATAGGTGACTTTAATTCCCGGAATACTCTTCGCTTGCCTTTCCCCTTCCAATCGAGCCCCACGGACTGCGTCCAATCCGTGCGCGACCCTCCTCTGTAACCAACCTATCCCAGCGCGGCTCCTAGTGACGTCACACTCACACACACTGCGGCTGACAAAGCCTCGCGGCTAGTCTTCCTTCACTCAGCTCCTCTCGTAACAACTTCTTGCATGTATCGCGAGCTACCAAAAATATAAAACAGATCTGTCGGTTTACTACAGGAAGGGTAACACAATTGCTTCAGGACCTTAGGGATTTTTCACTAGCCTCGGCAGTTATTCCATCTTTCTCGGTCCCCACGTTCGCAAGCAAATCTGACCCGCAGACTCTGCTCTCAACTTGTCAGTGATCTATTCTAGTGCACTTAGAATTTTTGTCAAAGCCCGAAGTCGAAGTTTCTTTCACTCCCTTAACACACGTACCGACTTGTTGACCACGCCCGATCAACCTACTAAACCGCCCAGACCACAACATAAAACAACATACTCCGGAGTCTCTTGACCTCGCAGGGCCCGTCTCAACAACAACAACCACGTGGACCTTTTTATGCACGAAGCGCCACATGCACATGAAGTTCGACGACTTCCCTACTCTCACACTCGGAGTCGCACCTCCGCTATTTCTATGAAGTTCGACGACTTCCCTACTTCTACACTCGGAGTCGCACCTCCGCTATTCCCTAAAAAAGAAAAAAATTCCTCGCAACCTTCTCACACAATCTGCGGCAATAAGCTGTGCAAGCGCAAAATCCTAACTTCACTCATACCATCACTAGTACCGCCAACGCTGATACCACACCTCCGTTCTCTCCATTCGCAAGCTCCGAGATCCCGGGAAAGTCGCGGTGGACCTAGCCCATCATCATTCTGTCAATCTATTTTACCCAAGAAAAATCTAATTCAACTTCTCGAGTGGGGTCTCAAAGGGCGTAACCGTTAATTCAACACCATGTACTTTAAGAGTACGGGGTCCCAAAAGACGGAACCGTCCTCTGCTACCATCTACTGATAGAGCGGTCCGTACTACCCATTTACCTGTATTTGGACGCTCTTTAGGCCGATGAATCTTTTGGCTAAGTGGGACTCTCGGTACCCTTAATCAGTCAATTTCATTAAATCAATAATCAATAACGAACATAAGCAATACCTTGATCAACATAACACTTAACAATGAATCCAGAATACATTCTCGGCGAACCCTGACCTTTCAGTCAGGAATAACCACACCAGTTTATTCGAAGTTAGTGAATTTATTTCCCTATATTAACAAAGCTAGCACAATATAGATGTGTCTCAACACCAAATGATAAACATAAATGAACATTAATAGCTGTCCATAGCGGCGGAACAAGTGCAATCTATGTAGCATTTGAATAACAAGGCATTCGATAATAGCAATACAAATCACTAATACGATAATCTGTAATGAACTAATTGCATACATTTAGTCAGCATAACAAGGTCTCAAATTGCATCGTGCAACAAAAGGAATCCTCATCTAACCTCAAATTAGCATCGGCATGTGGGGCTTCATGCAAAAACAATTTAGCTACATTAATTTGGAAAAAAAACTCCTAGCTAGGGATCTTATCAAAAATCAGCAGTTGGTTACCTAAGAGAAACACAATGCAATTTTACAATTTCCTTTCATATTTACCAATTACGATCAGCATTCAAGGAAGTCTTCGTCTCGCAGGTACCGTTTTCTCGATCAGCATGGGACGGGGCAAAGGGGCAAGGTGGACGGGGCAATTGCCTCGCGGTGGCAAGGTAAAACTACTACTTCATGCAAGGGATCAAAGTTAAAGTCTCTAGGGCAAGAATAATTTAAAGTCTCTTTCTCTCGATTGGAGAAAGCATCAAAGTCTCTTTCAAAATGGCGTCACAGCAAAGTGGGCCATAATAGCTGCAATGTCTACAAAATGGCGGGATGTCCAATAATGGCTGCTTTCCTCTCGTGCACCTGGTTTAAATAGACAACAGTTCAAATCCAGTAGGGTCTTCCATTGGAGGGTTCATAGGTTAGCTTCAAATTGTCCAATCAAAAACGACAGTTCTCAAGCTTTTACTTAAGCATACATTATCCTTGGAGATGGGTACGCAAGTTGCAACATTTTATACCAATTAACTCACTTTCAGAGCTTCCATTGTCCACACCTGCAGATTGACCTTGGAGTAAAGAGAAAATATGCCAGGCTGGCACGAAACCTTAAGATAAGCATGTGAACGATCTCAGTGGAAAAGTACAGCTTCAAGCAAAAATACACGTTTAATAGCACATTGGAAAAATACGAGCATCTAAACCGTGAGACCAGGCAACTAGGCCGAAGCCTCCGCTAAAGTTATGCTAAGCTAAAACATTTCAAACAAGCAAATCGTAGCACACGTTCATGATTATGTCGGATTAGTGCAATTCTAATACATCACGTTATATAAAGCACGCTTATAAATGTTGGCAAACTACTCTGAGGGCACATTTTGTCCCCGTACAATCTTTATTAGTTCGGTTAAAGTCACTCTTGATTATTGCAGTACTACGTTTAAGCGTCAATAAATGAAAACCTTCATTTTCTGCTTCATCAACCGTGAGTGTTTTCTCCACAGTCTTTCAGTCCATGGTATTAGCCTACTTTTTCCTAATCATTATCAGGTTCTTACTATTCTTTCCACAGAGTCTCAAGGCTTGCCCCCTGGCTGGACTTACCTATTGATACCTTAGTCTCCTAGTTACGACTTGTTGTCTCAAATATCATTTAAGAGGCAAACCAGACTAGAATATTTGTGCACTGTTGCCAGGTATGAACTAATTTGGTCATGATGAAGTTCAAAGAAATTGTTCTGCCCCATTACCATATTTAAAAGGAAAATAGGGCATAACATGAGAATATTTTTTAACACACTAAATTCTGCATGTTTTGCTTTTTTTTTACCAGGCCTCTGCACCCTGATAATTGCGGCAGGTTTGCCCTGACAGAATTTTTTAGGGGAAAACTGTGAGGCAGTGAAAATGATCACACAACTCATAATTCTGATCCGTGTGCAAACACATGTTCATCAGGGGATTGAAATTTAGCCCTTGACTCATAATGAGGGCCTGTGCTTTGAACTTAAATGTAGTTCTGCTGGGGCCATCAGGCACCTGATAGTTGAGGCAGTAAGTTTTGCACAAAGCGTGGGCAAAACAGTGGGTGTGGTCACTGCCTACCATGCATTGCAACCCAAATCAATTACTGTGTGCCACACTTCCATATTAATCAGGATTATTCAACAAGACCGGTTCAATGCTGCTTCTGCACCACTTAATATCGACCTCTGGTGGACTCACATGTACTCTCCCACTCTCGCAGCTACTTTACGCCCAATATTTGATTGAGCCGCGTGTTGAACTACGGCAAATAAAGATAATTAGTTTGTCTTACCCAAGTGAGTTTTCTTTGGAGTCTTTGACTGCTTTGACACGTGTTGACATAGGTCACTAGTTCTCTGGGCCACAGGATCCAAGCTGTGCCTCACTGAAGCAGCCTAACAAGGCCAAACAAGACTGTAGGTCTTAGAGTACCCATCTCCCCTGGAAGTTCATGATGGACCCTTACCATGAGGAGCACGGTCAGTATTGATTCGCACAAGGTGGGCCTTTGTCTAGAGTTAATCGGAGAACAAATACTTATATCCAGACAGTTAACAACCTGTCAAGCATATGTCAATGGTATGTAATGCAACCAGTACCAATTTGTATCATATAATCCAAAAAGTACTTGAGTTATTGTAACTCAAAGCCATAAATAAAAATACATTAGTGACAAAGCCAAAATAGTGAAAAAAGTGCACCCCAAGTGAAAAAACACCACATTTGACAAAAGGAATCACTGTTGTTTTTACAATAATTGGTGTATTGATATATGTACAAAGACAGCCACACTTGATATTTGAACAAATGTATCCATAGGTTGATTCCATTTGTGCAATAGGTTATAATAGGGTCTCTCTTGTTAACTGTCGACGATGTTTCGACCCTTAATGAGGATACCAGGGACTCATCAGGACATGGGATAACCTGGGGAATGGTTGCCTTAAAGTAAGGCTGCAAATTGAAAATCTTGAGGAAATAGCCACATTTTAACAAGGTCGGAAGTATCAAAGTGATACTTGTGATAAATATCAATGTGACATATTTGAAGGGGTACTCACGACAGGCCCCTGAAAAATAAGATGCGGCTTGGAGCCTTGGATAGCTCATCCTCCCTGTCAGAGTGACGATAGAGGTTCCACCCCTTCAAATCTGTCACATCGGTATTTTTCACAAGTATTACTTTGATGTGGAGGCACATCTTAAGGATTTTGGAGGTGTGGGGCCGAACGCAGTTTGGGGGCCCGTGTCCGGAACAGCTTTGAATTTATAATCCAATTTCATCTCTATCATACCCTCTTTGGCGAGGTCATTGGCAGTTTACAGGCCCACTTATCCAAATGTTCTAAATGTATTTACATCTTACATTCAGGGATAGTGACCTGTGTTTTCAATATTGTAACCCAGCAGCAGCTCATTAAAGTCTGCAAATAAAGTCTGTGACACCCTCCCATTTCTCACATATAAGGTTGTTTTGTGATCTAAAAGAAACTTTTTTATGGATGTTACATGAACCTTAAGTACAACATTCTTCTCCAAAATTACTGTAATAGATGCTCACATATCACTCACATTAAAAATAAATTAAAGGGAAACAGAACGTAATACAATCTATTTAAGAATTATTCAGGATTATTAGGGCAAGATTCTCTGTAGAACAGACCTTGCACTATTACGGGGGGCCTTGAGGGGCTGGGGCCCTGGGCCAGAGCCCACTTTTCCAGTGCCTTAAAACATCTCTGCTGATGTGTTCAAAAGCACATCCTCTAGACCTCCACAAAAGCTGAAAACTTATATTCATTTATATAGGCTATAACTATTAAATAGCATTATACGAACAACATATGTCAAACTCTCAGTTTGTGATTGTTAAATAGAAAGGAGGCAGAGATTCCAGACATCATCTGTGGTTCTGGAGTTAGGCCTATTCACAGTCTGGGGATCTCTGGGATGCAAGAGTCACTTAGTTATGACAGTAGAAAATAGTGGCGGCTGGGGACATTAGAAAGGGTTTGGTGAGCAAAGTCAATATTTTGCGCTACTAGCAGGCACAGTGAGAAGCCAGCATTGCTGATAATAATATGAGCCAGCAAGGGTCCAGCATTGGTTCCAGTGGGCAGGTTTGGCACTCCTTTTGACACTAGGGGCCTGTGTATGGTCTGCATCCAGCTGTCTAATACAGCTTGGGCTGGAGAGGTTTAAAGTGCGCATGTCAGGCTGGCGAGCATGAGACAGCCAGCCAAAACAAGTGGCCACAATTATTATTCCTTCCTGATGCCAATCAGCAGCATTAGTCCACCCTACCCTCACACTCAGCTTAGGCAGTCAGCAAAAAATTAAAGAATTAAAAATGTAATAAAATGATTCTTGCTACCATTTTATTTTTCATGTTTGTTGTGCTCGCAGAGGAGGAGGGAATAACACTCCTCCACCCTAGTGGAAGAGTTGCCTCTACCTGCAGCACTCATTGTGTCACCCAGTAAAGCAGCACTTTAAAACATTTCTCAGGTTTGTCACTGCAATCTGTGGTGTAGTTTCAAAGTGCTATTATGACCTGGCAAAATAAACCTTTTGCCAGGCATAAACCTCCTTTTTTAATACTTATATGTCACCCCTAAGGTATGCCTAAAAAACTCTTAGGGTATTTGAAAAACGCTTAAAGTTGTTTTTCACTATTTTAAGGCCAACCTCTAGCATAGTCATACATTGTAGTGCCTTATTACATTTAATAAGTGCTAACTTTTGATTGAGAACAGGTGGAAAAATACTTCTTGGTCTCCTTTGAATTGTAAATTAAACTCCTTTTTAATGGCAAAGTTGTATTTTAAGCTACAATTATAAAAGTGCTACTTTTAGAAAGTTGGCACATTTTTGTTCCCGGATCCACTGTGCCCTTTAGTCAGGAGCTTGGGTCACACTCTCTGCTCTTGTGGGTTGTGTGTTGATGGCAGACAGTGACATAAAGGGGGGCAGCTGTAGACAGGATGGGCCTTCCCCATACCCAGCCAACTTACAGTTCAAAGGACCTTGCCTACAGCATCCACAAAGGAACCTGACAATAGCCTTTTTGCACCCCCAGACATTTGGGAGCCATTCCCAGGAAGGGCAGGGGAGTTGGCCAGGTGTTGGTCCTCCACACTCAGGCCGGCACTTGGGAAAAGGTGGCACTCTCAGACCCCCAATCTGATTGCTTCTGGACCTGTGGAAGACTCAGAAAAAAGACCTGCCTGCTGCTAGAAGGACTGCCTTGCTTTTTGAGGAAGGAAGACAGGACCTGCACTTTGAACCCAGGACCAGCAGAGTGACTCCAAGGGCTAGTTGGCTGTTCTACTGTGTGAGCTACGGGGGCACAACAAGCTCCAGAGACACTGCAACTCACCTGCCTGCTGCTGCTGGTCCCTGCTAGAGTGAGTCATAGCCCCCAAGTGGTGTCCCCCCTGGTCTTGGACCTTTGGTGTGGTGCTGAAGAGGCCTCCGCCTACCAAAAACCGAAACCTGAGACTTAAAAAAGTTTTCAGCAAAAACAGCTCTGAGAACCTACAGGAGACCGGGACCTACCTACTAACCGATCCGACGATGGGACGTCACCAATGGGATTAACTTTTATGCAGCTCCTGCTACATTCTTCTCTGAAAAAGCAAATCATTTTCAGTGGTTTCGGTTGATAAAAGGCATCTGCTTTGTGGAACTCACTCCAGTTACAGACTTGGCCTTCTGGAGAAATCTGACTTCCAAGTCCAAGTCTGAAGGTACAAATCTTCACCATGACCTCGTCCAACTGCTCTGCAATGACAACTGCCTATTCTCTGATAGAGCCTCCTGTCTTGCCCTGCTGAATATTCTACTTTCTCAGTAAACCTTCAAGGAATTTTCTAAGTCTGAAAGTAACTTTCGGAAGGGAGCAAACTTGGGGCCAGATGTAGCAAACGATTGCGACTCGCAAACGGGCCGAATCGCAATTTGCGACAGTGCAAAATCGGAAATGGGATGCAAAAAGCCCATTTCCGACTCGCAAAAAGCGATGGGACCCGTTTGCGAGTCGCATCCGGTGCGACCCCATTTTGCGACCCGCAAATTGCAAGTCGCAATTTGCGAGTCGCAACCCATATGCAATTGCAACTCGCAAATTGCGACTAGTCGCAAAAAGCCCAGTTTGCATGTCCCATTTAACACTAACTCAGAGCAGGTGGTAACCATTACCAAAGTATAAAAGGGGACCCAGAAGGCATCTGGCTTACTCAAGATGGCAGAGATATACCTGATAGCAGTGAGGAGGAGAGTCTACGCAGCCCAGCAGAGGAGGAGGAGGGGCCACAGACAGGAGAAGATATATAGAACCAGGCAGACTCTTTTTCAGCAAACTGAAGAGGAGATCTATGACAAATACCGCCTTAGCAGCGCAGCCATTCTAGAATTAATAGATTTACTGAAACCACAGCTAGAACACAAGACTCTGCGTGGCTGCGCCATCCCTACGCATGTGCAAGTACTATGCGCACTGCACCTCTTGGCCTCAGGGAGCTATCAGGGGGTCATTGCCGTGGCAGGTGGGGTATCCCAAAGTGCAGTGTCAAGGTTCCTCAGGGCATTCCTAGATGCCTTAGTCACGCACATGTCTCACTTCATATACTTACCAAGGAATGAGGCAGAAATTAACAGCACCAAGCTGGACTTTTACCGCATTGCCCACTTTCCTCATGTCATAGGGTGTGTAGATGGGACACACATTCAAATATGCCCCCCTGCTAATCTGGAACACATTTTCCGCAACAGGAAGTGTACCCACTCACTCAACATACAGGTTGTTTGTGATGCCCATTATGTCATCACGGACATCGTAGCTAAGTTTCCTGGCAGTACCCATGACTCGTACATTTTTAGGTATAGTGGGATACATCAACGCCTGGAACGTGGGGAATTTGGAGACGGTTACCTCCTAGATAGAGCCACAGACACTTGCAGACATACACACAGGTCACTGTGCACGACTATCTGGACTTCCTAACAGTGTACTTTTGTGCCCAACAGGTGACAGTGCATATGCTCTCAGGCCTTGGATCATGACTCAGTTTTTAACACCCAGAACTGAATCAGAGAGGCAATACAACAGTGCGCATAAGAGGACCAGGAACCTGATCGAGCGCACCTTCGGACTGCTGAAGGCAAGATTCAGATGCCTCCACCGCAGTGGAGGCGCCCTCCAATACACCCCCATTACCGCTTTCAAAATTGTGGTCGCATGCGCCATCCTCCACAACATAGCCACCCGACGTGGGCTACCTCTCACCCCTGCAGACCCAGATCCTGATGATGAAGAGCAAGAACAACCACATCGCCATCATGGGGATAGGAGTCTAGCTAATCAAGGCAGACTGAGACGGGACCACATTGCAACGCAATATTTTGGACGGTACGTGTCAACTCCCACCATACTCACCTAGTAACCAAAAACTCCATTTGTTAAGTGGAACAAAAATAACTGTTTTTTTAATGTCATGAAGAAACTATATACATGTTGAAATTGTCCATGGGCAGGAAAATGCCAACCAGTCATGTGGCACATTAACGCCATGTGCCACATTAATCTGTCCTGGCTGTTGTCTATGATCTCCTGCCCCTCCTGCCAGCCTGGCTGGTCCCTGCTGCGTCCATGGTGCTGTGCCTACCACTCCTCAGCACCCTACTGTCAGTGGCAGAGACACTGCTCACTGTTGAGCTCTCCTCACTGTCTTGAGGTGTTTCCCCGGTGGCCCTCGACATCTCCCGTGTCTCCATAAGTTCAACTATGTGGGTGAGACGTCCCAGGCCCCTGGCAACATCCCCAGCAAAATGGCCCATCTCTATTTGCAGGCCAACTGTCCTCCTCGACAGGCCTGTTGTATTGATGGCTAGCCTGCCGATCGATGTGGCCATCCTGTCCAGTCTTAGCATTATCTGGCGATCTCTGCGCCGCCCAGCCTCTGCCTGGCCCAGCAGTCCGGCCGCCAGTTCCCTGATGGCAAGGGCAATGTCCCCAGTGTTCTGGCACATCTGGTCCATGCGTCTGGTGAGGTGCTGCATGCTTGCATGGTTGTGTCTAACAAAGCGGTGCAGCACACCACTTATCCTGCCCAATGTTCTGTTCTGCAGGCGCTGACCCCGCAGCAGATGTGCCTCACTGCTGGTTGGAGGAGGTATCCCGGATCCAGATGGTCTTGCCCTGCGCCGCCTGTGCAGCGGTGGCTGCCCTGTGCTCACACCTGTATCCTCCCTGCCTGTTGCTGGGGCAGCTCCTGGCGTGATTGTTGCAGCAGGCGTTACCACTGCAGGAATGCTGCTGACTGGGCAGGTGGGGGTGCTGGGGGGTCCTGGGGTGTCCTCCTGGGCCTGGGTGGTTGGGGTGTTGGGGGTGTCTTGCTGGAGACCTGTGGGACATGGGGAACACACTGTCAGTGTCTAGTATCTATTGCATAATTCCTAATAAACATTTGCCTTTGAACTGCCTCTTTGACTACATTTCCCATAATGCATCATTCTGGCTTTTTCTACCCTGAAATGGAGCTAATTTGGTTGTGCATGCACCTGTGTACATGGTGGGTGGGGTATGACATTGATAGGGGTACAGGCTTATCACATGGTACTCACTGGTTGATGTGCTGGGCTCTGAGGTGTCCAGGTCCCCAAATCCACACACTGCCTCCTGCTCAAATGTTTCCTCAACCCTTTCTTCCAGGGGTGTGGGTGGTGGCACAGATGATGGTCCCCCTCCAGTGCCTCTCATCTCCCGGAGCCTTTCTGCCACCCTCTCCTTGGTCCGGGAGCGGAGGTCATACCACCTCTTCTTTATGTCCTCAATTGTCCTGTGGCTCACACCCAGGGAATTAATTTTTTCTTGCATGTCCTGCCAGAGTTTCTTTTTGGTTGCCTCAGGAACAGTGAGGGCTGCTCTCCCAAAGAGCTCATCATGGTGCTGACAGCATTCCTCAGTCAGCACCTCCAGCTCCCTCTCAGAAAATTTGATTTTTCTTTTTCGTGGGGTTCCCTCCATGGCTGCTGCTGCTTGTTCAGTGTGAAGACTGGCAGTTATAAAAGGGTGTGGTCCTGCCTCCTCCCAGGTGTATTTGTTAACTTCCTGGCTGTGATGTCTTCATCATGTGCCAGGAAGTGTTTCCAGAGTGTTCTGGTATGCTTTCTGGAGTGTTCTGCTGCACCTGCAAGCAATTTTGAAGGTAATCGCAATTTGCGACACCCCCTCACTAATTGCGAGTTCGTTTTTTGCACACTCGCAAACAGCACCTTGCAAACTGCGGACTCGCACACAGCGTTGCGAGTCCGGCTGCGAGTCGCAAAATCGGATCGCTTTTTTTTCTGACATTCCAATTTGCGAGTCGCATCAACTTGCAAAATGCGAGTCGCAATTTTTATTTTTGCTACATCTGGCCCTTGGTTCTTTGTTCCTTGTATCAGACCCACGTTCCAAATACTTGTGACTTCGACCCCATCTTGCAAGACCAGACACCAGCAGTAGGCGCTTTGCTCTTTTTTTCACTAAAAACATAACAAATTTATTGTAAGAAATTGCATTACTGTTTGTGGGGTGCGGGGGAGGGGTGAAACCCTACTCATGCTGCAACCACAATCCTTATCAGAGTGAAGCCACAGGAAAACCACAAATTAACCTGTGCTTAACCTTCTAGTAGCTTGAACTTGAAACAATATTAGAATGAAAACACAACACAAGAAAAATCCCACCCAATTTAGAAAAATATAGTAAAATTTAATAAATTATTTAACACCAAAATGACAAAAATCCAATCAGTAGAACCGGATATATGCAGTTTTAAAGATTTAAGTGAAAATAGTGACTGCAAGCACAAAGTGCCAACTGTGCTTATCTGGTTGCTCCAGACTAGGACAAAGTCCCAAGTTTAAGCTGATCATGCTGGAGCGCGGGTCAGGTACAGGGTTCAAGGTAGGCCCATTGAACAAGACTACTTTAAATCCCGGTTGTGGAGTGTTCCATTGCAGAAACCTGCATCGAGAATGCATCACACAGCAGAGGAGATGTGAGGTTCTGGTGTGGAGATGTATTGCACAGAGACAGTTCCAGGGCCTGTGTTGTCATTGGGAATGCTGTCGACGAGGGGTTTGCGATGCAAAGTCATACTTTAAAGGTGCTTCTCACACTGACTGTTTCCGAAGAAGTTATGGGCCTTGCAATGTAGAGGTCTGCATCGTCATCGGGGATGCTGTCGAAGAGTGGCGACAATGTGAAGGATTGCATCAAGGATGTGTGCGCAGTGGCGGTTGCGATGAGGCTGCAGACTTCGTTGGAGACATGACCCATAACTGTTCTGATGCAGTTTTTTGAGATGATGCATCGTGTTGCGTTGGTTCTCTCAGAACCACAGCTAAGCTGGCAGAGCAATATCAGGCTCCCTTCCAAGGGTCCAGAATTGGGGTGGTACCACTTGGGAGGGAAGGATTCACTGCAGACAGAATCTAGATGCTGGGTCCAAGGTAGTTGGAGCCTTTTTTCCCTGAGGCTCTGGTCAGGAGGCCAGCAAACTACTCCCTCAAGTCACTCTGATGATCCTGGGTTCAAGATGCAGGCCCTGCCCTTTCACTCAGGCAGCAGCGCCACCAAGTAGCAGTTCTTCTAGCACACCAACACAGCAGTCCTTCTGAGTCTCCTACAGGTCCAGAGGTGTAATGAAGAGTTGTGTCTCAGGGCCCAATATTTATACCTGGTACCCTCTTTGAAGTAGGAGAAGGTACTGTAGGGTTCCACCCCCAGAGATGCTTGGAATTTTTTGCCTCCCTGCCCTGGCTCCAGATTGTCTTGGGTCACAACAGACAGTATTAAATCCTTTGCAGGTATGCTAAAGCAGAACATTTGTGATGTGCACGTATGATGGCCCTTTGTTTCATTATCTGAGAGCAACACAAAAAGACCAGCCACCAAACTCAACATTTCTACTGGCTCCCAATTAAACGTTACCACATATTAAATGTAATATGTTAACCCAATGTTAACTTATTACATTTATTTACACGTATTTACATTCCATAGTCGTGAGAAATATCTCTAGAAGTTTTTCACTACCAGGACATATAAAACTTAAAAGTAAATGTTCTAATTTTAAATACACTGTACCCTGCCCTCTGGGCTGCATAGGGCATACTCTAGGAGTGACTTAGGTGTATTAAAAAGGGAGGTTTGGGCCTGGCAAGAGGTTTATTTTGCCTGAGATATGTTTAAAGGGCTACTGGAGTGAGTGGCACAATTAGTGCTGCAGGTATACTAGTAGCATTTAATTTATAGGCCCTGGGTACATATAGTGCCACCTTACTAGGAACTTCGAGTAAATTAAATAAGCCAAAACACCTAAGCACTATTTAGCAGTGGTAAAGTATAGAGTCCTAAGGCCAGTAAAATGAAGTTAGCAAAAACAAAGTCAGCAAAAACAGACAAAACACATTCATAAGTCTGGTTCTAATGATTGGGTTTAATTTGCTTTGGTGTCATTTTATTTATTAAAAGTTACTGTATTTTCCTAAATTCATGTTGGATTTTTCTTGTGTTATGTTTTCAGCTTATTACCGTTTGTGTGCTGCATAAATACTTTACACATTGCCTCTAAGTTAAGCTTGACTGCTTTTGTGTCAAGCAACCAGAGAGTTAAGCATGGGTTATTTTAGTATCTTTTTTGTGATTCACCCTGACAAGGATTGTGTTTACTATTTGAGTTGGGTTTCTAGCCCTCTCAATTAGTAACCCAATTTATTCCAAGGGTGAATCATTCTTACTATAGATTAAAGCCTACAGATATGTTACATGCATTTGTAAAGTGCACTGTCACCCGTGAGGGTATCATTGCGCTAAGTAGATGTGTGTGCCTAGACCTGCCAGGGTAGGCTGATCAACTGAAAAGCCAGGTCTTCAGCTTCCTGCAGAATATAAGAAGAGGAGGAGGCCCTGTTGTGCAGTGAGTGGGTCGTTCTATGCTTTAGGAGGGATTTAAAGGAACGCATGCCCTTCTGATTTGGATCTGTGCTCGCATGGATCTGTGCACATAGGAGTCCTGTGGAATGGAGGTGTCTGGGTGGTTGGTGGAAAGTGGTGAGACTGTTCAGGCAGGTTATGTATTGCCTGGAATGTGTTTGTGAGGGGTTTGAAATGAGCGCTTATGTTACCGGGAGCCAGTGGAGCTCCTTGTGGTGTGGTGTAATGCAAGTTATTGTCACGATCTGTCTTCCGCTTACCGCCCTGGTCAGATGAAGCTGAAGTGCGACCTCCGTTCTTGTAGGTTCTGCTCTGGCCAAGGTAAGGCTTCTGGTGGCCATGGTGCTGCTGACAAAGGGATGCCAGGTTTGTCTGGAAAGAGATGGAAAAAGCGACAGACTAAGAGAGGAGCGTGAACAGAAGAGGCGCCTTCCCAAGAACATTCCTAAGAGGATAGCCCTTCCATGAATGAGAAATTGGAGAAGTTTTCGGAAAATCCGAGAGTCACATATTTCCTGAACCTCGTATTCGGGCACATCATCAACCAACTGAAGAGGAGGACAGGAGAACTGTCTGTGAAAAGGATCGGGCACATAGGGCTTTAACTGAGACACATGAAACACAGGATACATCTTCCAAGTTCGAGGTAATTGAAGCCGGAAGGACACTGGATTGACTTCTTGAAGGATCAGGAATGGTCCATAGTAACGGGGTTTGAATTCATTTTGTGACAGACGGAGAGGTAGAAATTTGGAGGAAAGACAAACCTTGTCTCTGACATGATAAGACAGGGCTTTGCATCGTCCCTTATGTACAATCTTCTTCATCCGTAGTTTTGTGGCTAGAAGATTGGAATGCATAATACGTTGAATTCTTCGTAGTTGTTGAGCAAACGATGTGATAGCAGGGAGTGTAGATGATTCCTGGGTAGCAACAGGAAAGGATTTAGGATGAAAACCGTAAGAGAAAAAAAAAAGGAGTGACCTTCGATGCACTATGTACTGCGTTGTTATACGAGAATTCAGCTAGGACATAGTTACTCTGTGTAGCATTGCAAAATCAGCGTAAATATTGTTCAAGCCCTTGGTTTAGGCATTCCGTTTGACCATTAGTTTGTGGAAGAAAACCAGATGACAAGGCCACATCTATGTGCAGTGTTTTGCAAAAATGTTTCCAAAAGCGGGAAATGTATTGGGGGTCACGGTCAGAGATAAGGACTTGAGGGAGACCATGAAGGCAAAAGATGTCCTGTATAAAGAGTTTACTCAATTCTTTAGCAATAGGTAGCTTGTTTAATGCAGTAAAATGGGCCATTTTTGTAAATGAATCAACTGTAACCATTGTTACTCGAATTCCTGCTGAGGAAGGTAAGGAACACATGAAATAGGTAGACACTGTATGCCAAGGAACTGGTAGAACGGGTAAGGCTGAAGCAGTCCTGCTGGTTTGGTATGAGGTACCTTGGTTTGGGCACATATGGGACAAGAAGCCACATAGCTTTCAGTGTCTGTTTTAATTGTGGACCACCAAAAAGATCAAAGGAGTGGTTCTTGGGTGGCTTTAATACTGCGATGTCCAGCAATGGGAGAATCATGACACATCTACAGTGCTTTTGTTTGAACCATTTCTGTTGGGAGGAACAATGCATCTTTATGATAGTAGTATCCCTTAACTTTACGTAGATGTGGACTAAGTTATTCATTTCAACTCTAGAGAGAGATAAGTACTCAGATTTCACTTCATCAAGGAAGGATTACACTATTCCAATGATACTATCCAGTTCAATTATGTTTTGTGTGGGAGGATTGATGCTTTCAGGATAAAGTCGTGACAAGGCGTTAGCCAAAATATTCTGAGAACCAGGGATGTAAGTTATGTAGAAGTCAAATTGACTAAAAAGAAGGCCCACCGGGCTTGACGACTGTTTCAGCATTGAAAATTACGTAGACACTGTAAGTTTCGATGATCTGTTCTAACTTCAAACGTTTCTCTTGAACCCATGAGGAATTGTCTCCATTTGTTACAGGCTGTCTTTAAGGCAAGCAGTTCCCGTTCCAAAACAGAGTAATTACTTTCAGAATCAGATTATATATGGGACAGGTAAAAAACACAAATGTTCTAATCCATCATCTATTTGTTCTTGTAGTAATGCGGCCCCTATTGCTCTCTCTGAAGCATCCGTGATAACTCTAAATTTCTTGGTGGTATCAGGGTGCCAGAAGATTGGAGCTTGCGTGAAGGCACGCTTTAAGCCTTGAAATGCTGTTTCTGCGTCCTCTGTCCAACAGAAGCCTTCCGTAGACTCTCTTTCTTAACAGCTTTTGTGATATGACTAGTTTGCTTGACGAAATCCGCTATGAATTGTCGATAAAAATTGGCCAATCTCAAAAAACATTGGGTTTCTTTGATAGAAGGAGATGGCCAATATAGAATGGCTTGATCCTTGTATGAATCCATGGCAATACCAACTTGGTTGATATGATACGCCAAGTATTTCACATCGGATTTATCGAATTCACATTTCTCTCGTTTGGTAGTTGGTGTTGCCGGAGTCTTTCTAGAACTTGAAGTACATGTGTGGTAAGATGTTCTGGATGAATGGAATATATTAAGATATCATCTAGGTATATAACAACTGTTTGGTTTAAAAGGTCAGAAAACACAGAGTCCATAAACCTTGGAAAAATAGATGGGGCGTTGGTTAGTCCAAAAGGCATTACACGATATTCCTGGTGGCCAAAAGGGGTTTGGAAGGCAGTCTTACACTCATCACCTTCTTGTATTCGTAGAAGATGGTATGCTCCTCTAAGATCCAACTTTGGAAATTTCTTTGCTCCTCTCACAGCTTCTAGAATATCTTTTATGAGGGGTAGAGGATACCGGTCCTTTATGGTGATCTTATTTAGCCCGCGAACATCTATACAGGGGCATAGATCCATCGTCTTCTTTGGCACGAAAAAGAGAGCAGCCCCAGCGGGTGCAGAAGAAGGAGTAATCAACCTGCTCTCCAAGTTTTCATCCAGATATTCCTTGAGTATCTTCTTTTCGGGCTCAGTAAGTGAGTACATTCTCCCAAAGGGTACTACGGTACCAGTTTCCAAGAGAATAGCACAATCATATTCTCTATGTGGTGGCAGCACTGGTCTTTCGGGTTTCTGAAACACATCTGCATATTCAAGGTAATGACTGGGTTGATGGAACAACCAACTTCATTTTCCGTCAAAGATATGCTCTTTGGTGACCAGTAAGTTCCTGATAGAAAGCAATGATGTTTACAGAATTGCGAAGAAAGCAAGATGGTTCTGGTTTCCCAATTGATATAGGGATTGTGTTGTGTTAGCCAAGGTATACCTACAATTATCACATGATTCGGTGAAGAAATCAGATCAAAAGAAACATATTCCTGATGTTTCCTGAGTTGTAAACATAAGGTAGGAGTAGTATTTGAGACAGGTCCTGAAGCTAGAAGGGATCCATCAACCGTATGAACCTGCTCTGGTATGTCTTTAGGTATCCAAGGGATTTTCTTTTCCTTAGCCCATGCCTCATCAAGGTATATTCCTCTGGCTCCACAGTCCAACAATGCTAATGCTCTTTCTTCCCAGGCTGTCAGGTAACTGCAATGTAATAGGCAAAAGAAAGAGGGCTGTTATTTCTTCTTTGGATGAGCAAATAGAAGGTATCTCAGAACATCCCATCCTCTCCCTTCTTACAGAGGACGTGAGTTGGCGTTTCTCGAAGACTTTGAAGGACGAGTGGGGCATGTACAAATCAAGTGACCAGAAGCACCACAGTAAAGACACAGGTGGTCATTACAACCCTGGCGGACGGTGTTAAAGAGCCGGTAAGACCGGCAACAGGCCAGCGGTAAAAAAATTGGAATTACGACCATGGAAAAAACAGGGACACACACATGCAACACCCCCACCCTCACACACTACAACACACACACCAATACAGCATGATACATTACAGTTACACCCCTCATCCCCCGCGGAAGAACACAAAGACAAAAGGAAATGAGTGTAACCATTGTAATATATTAAAATCAAGTACGCAAAAAAATATATATACACTATAAACAAAATATACACCAAGCTTAGTAGTCCAGGTAGTGCTCCAATGAAGTCCGTGGAACACTGGGCCCACACGGTATGGGCGAGGCCCACACAAGATCCCCAACCATGACGGAGAGAGCACTGCAGGAGCATCAGAGAGCAAGAAAACAGGCACCTCAGGGGGAGGGAAAGGGGGGGCACCTCAGCCGGTTGAGTGCATGACGCCAAATCCACGAGGGGGCCACATGCCCACTGCATTATCCTGGGAATGCAAAGCCACCTCTACAGTGGGTGATTTGCCCACTGTTCCATCCTGGGGAGTGCAAAGCCACACTTTTATCAAGTCTCTCCAGTGGGTGGGTTGCCCACTGCATTATCCTGGGGAGTGCAAAGCCACAATCTCTCAAGTCTCTACAGTGGGTGATTTGCCCACTGTTCCATCCTGGGGAGTGCAAAGCCACAGTCTCTCAAGTCTCTACAGTGGGTGGGTTGCCCACTGCATTATCCTGGGGAGTGCAAAGCCACAGTCTCTCACGTCTCTACAGTGAGTGGTTTGCCCACTGTTCCATCCTGGGGAGTGCAAAGCCACAGTCTCTCAAGTGGATACCAGTCTCCGCTGGTTCTGGAGGGGGCATAGTGCCCAGAGTGCTTCATCCTGATAAGGACAGAGGTAGTGGATGATAGTCTCCGCTGGTTCTGGAGGGGGCATGGTGCCCAGAGTGCTACATCCTGCTAAGGACAGAGGTAGTGGATGATAGTCTCCATTGGTTCTGGAGGGGGCATGGTGCCCAGAGTGCTACATCCTGCTAAGGACAGAGGTAGTGGATGATAGTCTCCACTGGTTCTGGAGGGGGCATGGTGCCCAGAGTGCTTCATCCTGCTTGTGACGGACTCAGTAGCGTCAGTGCCCTTGGCACTCATGGGCCAGCGGTGGTTGAGGCGGTGGTGCCTTGTTCAGCGGTGCTTGTGGCAGGGGTGCCCTGTTCAGCAGTGCTTGAGGTGGCAGTGCCCTGTTCAGCAGTGCTTGTGGCGGCGGTGCCCTGTTCAGCAGTGCTTGTGGCGGCGGTGTCCTGTTCAGCGGTGCTTGAGGTGGCGGTGCCCTGTTCAGCGGTGATTGGGGCGGCGGATTCCTCTGCAATGACTCAGCTGCTGGCGGTCCTCTCTAGCCCAGCGGGGCTTGTGCTGGCGGTCCTCTCTAGCCCAGAGGGGCTTGTGCTGGCGGTGGCCTCTTGGGCAGCGGGGATGATGGCGGTGGCCTCCTGGGCAGCGGGGATGATGGTGGTGGCCTCTTGGGCAGTGGGGATGATGGCGGTGGCCTCCTGGGCAGCGGGGTTGGTGGCGGTGGCCTCCTGGGCTGCGGGGCTTGTGCTGGTGGTGGCCTCTTGGGCAGCGTGGATGATGGCGGTGGCCTCCTGGGCAGGGTGGCTTGTGCTGGCGGTGGCCTCTTGGGCAGCGGGGATGATGGCGGTCTTCTCCGCCGTGCTGCTCTTCCCAGACTTGCTGGGTTTCTTGTGGCCCTTCCCCACCTTGGAAGGTGTTGCAGCTGACTCCACACTCCCACCGGGACCCCTGGGAGCAGCTATGGTGGCTGGAGTCTTCCCCCTCTCCCGCCGAGCACTGGCCAACTTTTGATGTTTGACAGGTGGGGGACTGTCCGTGCTGTGGCTCCATGCCGGTGTACTCTAGATTCCGGTGACTACGGGCACCACTGGTCCCGGAGATGTTGTGGCTGCGGTGCTAGGTTGGGACCTGGAGAGTCGGGACCTAGGAGACGGACGGGGCAGGGGAGGTGTGGGAAAGAGGTCATGGTTGGACAGGAAATGTTTTTTGGAGACACTGGGACGGGTATCTGGAGGGGGTTTGAGAGTGGAGGAAGAGGTTGTGGTTGTAGGAGGTGTTCGTTTAGTGACTTTGGGTGAAGGTGCATGCGCTGGAGGCTGTCGTGAGGTGGATGGCTGTTGGGTGGGTGTGTGCCTGCATTTGTGTATCTTGGGAGGTGGCGTCAGAGACACACTGGGAGAGGACACAGGGGACGTGTGAATGGTAGTAGGGGTGGTGACTGCATATGAGCGGGGTGTGGTGGTGTGTGTGCTGGTGATGGAAGTAGTGCATGCAGGTGTGAGTGGAGACGAGACTGGATGGGAGGAGGGAGGCGAGGAGGAGGGGGACACAGTGGAGGCAGTGGATGTTGGGGTGTCTGCATGTGTGTGATGCTTGCGTGAGTGCCTGTGGGATGTGTGGTGCTTATGTTTGCCTGAGCCACTCTTGTGTGTTGATGAGTGTGCATGCTGGTCTGAAGGTGTGCTTGGGATAGGCTGGGGTACAGGGGATTGGGCCTGGGTGGAGGAAGTTGGAGGGGGGAGGCTAGAGACGGGGACAATGGCTGCCATCAGTGCTTAGGCCAGAGTCTGAAAAGCTTGCTGAAGGGCCGCCTGACCAGAATGAATGCCCTCCAGGAATGCAATTGTTTGTTGAAACTGCCTTTCTAGACCCTGGATGGCATTCAAAATGGTAGGCTGCCCAACAGTGAGGGACCTGAGGAGGTCAATGGCCTCCTCACTGAGGGCAGCAGGGGTGACTGGGGCAGGGCCTGAGGTGCCTGGGGCGAAGGTGATGCCCACCCTCTTGGGTGAGAGGGCACAGGGCAAAGGGTGAGGGGCTGCTGGGAGGGCGGTGCTGGTAGGGTGGGTGGCAGCTGTACCTGTAGATGTGTGGGGCACAGATGTTGCTGCCACCACAAGGGAGCTCCCATCAGAGGACGCGTCTGTGTCACTGGTGTCAGCTCCTGTCCCCGCCGTGGAGCTCCCCTCGCCCTCTGTCCCACTGGTGAACTCCGAGTCCGTAGTGTCGCCCTCCAGGGCCATGTGGGATGTAGCTCCCTCCTGCTCCGGTGCCTCTGCTCCTCTGCCTGATGATGCTAATGCACACAATAACAGGGATACCACAAAAAGGGGGGTGGGGGGGACGACAGAAGAAAGACATGTTGAGTGCATGCATTACCGCTACGTTGGCAGACACAACAGGCACAGAAGCCCCCTGCACTACGCCGCGCTCTTGGGCTCCACTGTTCAATCCCTGGGACATGGCCTACAAGGCTATGGACGACATCTGCACACATGGATGACACAGGGGCATGACTAGGTGTACTTGGCACTCTACAGAGGTGGGGAGGGGTGCCACATGGCCTGCCTTACGGAGGGACCTTTCCTACTATACTCGCCCTGGCCTAGGGAAACCCACAGCCCAGCTCCCCCACCCAGACACCTCCACTGCGCACAAAATCAGCAGGATGAGAGTGTACTCACCCCCTTGTGGCTGCTGTGATGCCCTCAAGCACCCATCCAATTCCGGGTATGCCACCGCCAGGATCCTGAACATCAGGGGGGTTATGGTGCGACGGGCACCCCTCCCACGTTTGGAGGCCATCCCCAGCTGAGCCTCCGCCGTCTTCTTGCTCCAGCGGCGAATGTCCTCCCATCTTTTCTGGCAGTGGGTGCTCCGTCTGTGGTAGACCCCCAGGGTCCGGACGTCCTTGGCGATGGCACGCCAAATATCCTTCTTCTGGTGGGCGCTGACCTACATGAGTTGTACAGACGGATGATACATTTTATTACCTCACAGTTTTTGGCCCCCATCCCTACCCTTGCCATGTGGCACATGCATTCATCATTGTTTCATGCACGCCTCAATCTCTCCCCCACCCATCTTTCATCCACCCCACTCCACACAGGCATAGCCCATACAGCATGCTCCCAGTGTACTTACCTGGCTGTCTGGAGGACCGCAGAGTAGCGTGTAATGGGGGAGGACCCCATCCACGAGTTTCTCCAACTCCTCCGATGTGAAGGCAGGGGCCCTTTCCCCAGACACTCGAGCCATTGTCTCTTCCAAACCGAGTTCACAGCAGCACTTGCAGTGTAGGTCCTCTCCTGTCGAAGATCAGGTATCGAGTGATTGAACAGATAGAAAATGGCGGTCACGTCCGTGGCGGGGCATACCGTCACCGCCGGCGTACATCGTCATTGGCTCCTGGGACCCATAGGGTCCAATGTTAACCAATGCAGCATTGCGCTGCGGTCTTCGACCGCCTACCGCGACGGTGTACAACGCCAGCGCAGTTACCTCACATCCCATTGTCCCACTTCAGAGGTCAGGCAGCCACCATTTCAGGGGCCCACATGACTTAATTTTTAACTACGTCACACATATCTAGGCCTAGCCTCAACACACATACAGGCCACTTTTCAGATTATGATTCGCGTTCTGTGTAAGCTGTGGGTACGTACCTCTAAGTTTGTTGAGACTGTGCTCACTGTTGTCCTTCATAGGCACTGTCCGCTGGGCCATGTGAGGAGATGGCGGCATCCTCCGGTGTACAGACCGCTGGTGGACCTGTCGACAATGGAGGAAAGACATGTGATCATCACCTACAGGCTTGACCGTGCCACAATCCATGAACTGTGTACCCAGCTGGAGCAAGACCTGATGTCAGCCATCCGCCATCCCACAGGAATTCCCCCTCAAGTGCAGGTGCTGTCAGTACTCCATTTCCTTGCAAGTGGGTCTTTCCAAACTACAGTGGCCATAGCATCAGGGATGTCCCAGCCTATGTTTTCCAATGTGTTGTCCAGAGTGTTGTCTGCCCTGTTGAAACACATGCGGAGCTACATCGTTTTCCCTCAGGTGGAGGATTTGCCTACAGTGAAAGGTGATTTCTATGCCATGGGGCATATCCCCAACATCATAGGTGCCATTGATGGGACACATGTGGCTTTGGTCCCCCCCTGCAGGAGTGAACAGGTGTATAGAAACCGGAAGAGTTATCATTCCATGAATGTGCAGATGGTGTGTTTGGCAGACCAGTACATCTCCCATGTGAATGCCATGTTCCCTGGCTCTGTGCATGACGCTTACATCCTGCGGAATAGCAGCATCCCTTATGTGATGGGTCAACTCCAGAGGCACCGGGTGTGGCTATTAGGTGAGTACCTGGAAGCAAGACAGTGGGAATGGTTGTCTGGGTCTGGGGATAGCCCTACAGGTTAGTGTGTGTCTAACAGTTGTCCCTTGCCATTTGCAGGTGACTCTGGTTACCCCAGCCTGTCATGGCTACTGACCCCAGTGAGGAATCCCAGGACAAGGGCAGAGGAACGCTACAATGAGGCCCATGGGCGAACTCGGCGGATTATAGAACGGACCTTCGGCCTCCTGAAGGCCAGGTTCCGGTGCCTCCATATGACAGGTTGATCCCTATTCTACTCACCAAAGAAGGTGTGCCAGATCATCATGGCCTGCTGTATGCTTCACAACTTAGCTTTGCGATGAGAGGTGCCTTTTCTACAGGGGGATGGTCCAGATGGCAGTGTTGTTGCCGCTGTGGAGCCTGTGGATAGTGAAGACGAGGAAGCAGAAGAAGAGGACATGGACAACAGGAACTCGGTGATCCTGCAATATTTCCAGTGAGACACAGGTAAGAGTACAGACCTGCCTACTACATGTACTTTAACACTACTACCTCTCTACTGTCTGCCGTTTTCACCCAGTGTATGGTCACTGAGTTGTCACTTTCCCTTACGATTTCACAGATGTGGGTCCCACTGTGTGACATCTGCTTTGTTTCCTCATGGACTAGAGCTGTGTGACATAGGTATGTTGCCATTACAATTGAAAGATCATTTTGTCACTGTAATTGTTAATACAACAATTTCAAAATCACAGACTGACTCCAGATTGTTTTGTGCTTCAAGGGTGTTTATTTAAGTGCTCAATATTGGAGGGGGTTGTAAAATGGTGAGGGGCGATGGTGGAGGAATGTCCATGGTAGAGTCCAGTCTATTAGTCTCACAGGTGCATTGCCCAAATGGGCATAGGAAGTGGACCTGGGGCAGTTTGAGGATGGACAGGGTGATAAAGTGGGACAGAAAGATGACATTCAGGGTGGTCTCATTTCTTGGCGGGGGTCTTGGCATCGTTCTCTGTCTTTGTCCTGGATCTCTGGGACCGTTTGCGGGGTGGTTCTCCCTCTGCAGGGGGTGGGGTTCTGGTGTGGTGGTCCTGTGGCGGGGCGTCCTGTCCACTAGCGGAGGTGGTGGGCACTTCATCGTCCATGCTAGTGTCAGGGGCCCCTTGTTGTGCCACAGTGTCCCTCCAGGTGTTGAGGACTTCCTTCAGCACCCCTACGATGGTGCCCAGGGTGGAATTGATGGTTCTGAGTTCCTCCCTGAAGCCCAAATACTGTGCCTCCTGCAGGCGCTGGGTCTCCTGAAACTTGGCCAGTACTGTTGCCATTGTCTCCTAGGAGTGGTGGTAGGCTCCCATGATGGAGGAGAGGGCCTCGTGGAGAGTGGGTTCCCTTGGCCTGTCCTCCCCCTGTCGCACAGCAGCCCTCCCTGTTCCCCTGTGTTCCTGGGCCTCCGTCCCCTCGACTGTGTGCCCATTGCCCCAGGTCCCTGTTGTTGTTGGGGTGGTAAGTTATCCTGGGTTCCCTGTAGTGGTGGACACACTGCTGCTTGAGGTGTCCTGGGGACAGAGGTATAGGCCCGCTGGGTGGGTGCTGTGCTGGTGTTTCCAGAGGGAGGAAGCTCTGTAGTGGCCTGTGACTGTGTGAGGGGAACCGACTGTCCAGAGGTCCCCAATGGGCTGGGCTGGTCATCTAGATCCAGTTGGACAGAGGTGCTGTCATCACTGTGGGCCTTTTCTGTTGGTGGTGTGGACATGTGTGGACCCTCCTATCCGGTGACGTTGGGTAGGGGTCCTGCAGGGGTATAAAAGGATGTTTATTGCATCTGTGTGTGGCATGGTGTGCAATGGGTGGGTGACCGTGTACCCCAGTGCTTGCATTCCTGTGTGGGGGCTTGTGTGAGGATGGTTTAGGGGGTGTATGGGTATATGCAGTGCCCATGCGTGGTGATGGGTGTCCATGCTTTGTTGTTGCATGCAGGGCTTGGTGTTGGGATGGGTGGTTTGTGATATTGGGACATTTGTGAGGAGTTGGAGTGATGGGGGTGAGGGCAAGGGTGGGGGTATGTGATAGCATGCAAGTAGGGTGGGGGATGTAAAAGTTAAGATTTGACTTACCAGAGCCCATTTATCCATCTACTCCGGCGATGCCCTCAGGATGCAGAATCGCCAAGACCTGCTCCACCCATGTTGTTAGTTGTGGGGGAGGGGGTGGGGGTCCGCCGCCAGTCCGCTGAACCGCAAGGTGGTGTCTTGAGACCACCGAACGCACCTTCCCCCGTAGGTCGTTCCACCTCTTCCTGATGTCATCCCGATTTCTTGGGTACTGTCCTACTGCGTTGACCCTGTCCACTATTCTTCGCCATAGCTCCATCTTCCTAGCTATGGAGGTGTGCTGCACCTGTGCTCCGAATAGCTGTGGCTCTACCCGGACGATTTCCTCCACCATGACCCTGAGCTCCTCCTCAGAGAACCTGGGGTGTCTTTGCCGTGCCATGGGGTGGTGTGGGTGATGTGTGGGGTGGTGTGTGTGGTGATAGGTGTGCTGATATGTAGTGGTGTGTTGTGTGATGTGCGTGGAAGTTCTGTTGGTGATGGTATTTTGTGCCTGTGGATGCTTGGTTGTGGATTCTGGTGTCTCTCTCTGACCTTCTCTCAGTAATGTTGTCGTAAGGCTTTGTGGGTGATGTGGGTGTGTGTTTTATATTGTATTGGGTGTGTGGGTGTGGTGTGTGTATGTGTATCAGGTGTGTGTATTTCGATTTGTCCAATGTGGTAGTGTTTTGTATATGTGTGTGTATTTTGAGCGCAGCGGTGTGTACCGCCAATGGAATACCACGGTTGAAAGACCGCCGCGTGGATTCAAGTGAAGTGATAGTGTGGGCGTATTTCTGTTGGCGTGACGGTGGAGGATTTGTTTTCGCCAGTATATCACTGACCTTTGGTGTGGTGGACTTGTGTGGGTGTCTGAAAAAGGCTGCGGCAAGCCCCGCGACCCGTAAAACGGGCCGCTGACCCCACCGCAGCCCGATCAGAAGATGCCGCAGGAGCCCCCGGCGTGACAGGTATGTGTGGGAGGTTGAGGAGGAGCCTGGCTGCTGAGTTCTGGATGGTTTGTAGCCTTTAGGTGAGTTGCTTGATAATCCAAGTGTAGAAGATGTTGTCGTAGTCCAAATTGCTGGTATCTAGGGAATGGTGACCATTTTTATGATGTTTCTTGGGAGCCGTTTGAAGATCTTACTCAGCATTTTCAGGGTGTGGAAGCAGAATGCACTGAAAGTGCTGACATATGCATTTTGTGGACCCAGGGGAGATAGGTATGAAACCACCTGCTGGTGGAAAAGCTCTGTAATGCTCATATTGCTAATGCACTTGAGCCTTGTCTCAACAGGAAGGCTACAATTTATATAAAAAATTTACACAAGCTGAAGGTTGGACAATGGGAAAATGTGTGTGCTCTGATAAGCAAGTTAACTCCATTCCAACATACTCCATGCATAATGCTTGTCCTGACACCAAGACACCCAGGATGCTACTAAATTGGTTCTAAATAGCTCAGATCTTGTGGACAGACTTGGCTTTTAATGTCCGACCTATTCTAACATCTGGTTCGATCATACAGTTTAAAAGTAGTTTATGGCTGCCAGGAGACAGAGCCCTAACCAATGTGAATATCTGCCCAATTAGCCACAGCTATCTTGGTGCATCTACAAAAACTACCATACGGCCCAGCACAAGTAGGGACAAGGAGATACCCATTCCAACAAGTCCTTCTCTCCTGAGACTAGTAGAGCATGAATGACTATGCAATACAAAGCACATGAGGTGGAAACAGAGTACCTCACACTTGATTAGTATGACAACTATCTGAGATTCCAATTTAGGGCATTGTCACATGACAGACTATAGAAAGCTATGTTAGAGTTGTCCCAGAGCTTAACGCTCCTTCTCCATTAAGGGCACATGAATAATGCAACCCCAATTTAAGCTAGGTTAAAAACTGAAAGCAGCAGGCATCCTGTGCCTTTCTGTCTATCGTGGAATATGGCAGGCCTATGCTATAAAATCATTGCATCTCTATGGGGAGATTACATTTACCAATTTGATGTAATGTTGTTACAGGAAATCTCGTCTTTAGAACCACTATGTAGATATGGCTACACAAACTACAGATTTGAAGCAATCCCATCTAAACCAGGTAGCCCTTCTGGTGGGATATTGGTCTGGGTCAAAAACTCCATGGACTGTCAGACTAGTGTCAGACTAGAGAGAAAGTGTAAAGGGATGATGATGGAACGCTGAAAGGACTGGAGGGAAGTTCTTTGGTCAGGATTGACCAGTCTAAATGGTCTGAAGGATGTACTACAGAAGAACAAAGGGTGAACAATGTCAAGTTAGTGATGAGTACGGAAGTGGATCCTTGTGATTCAGTGTCATCAAGAGTGAAGGAAACAAGTCGGGAGAGACCTGCTCCTGGGAAGTATGAAGATTTTGTTTCATGAGTGTTTACTTCTTTTAGAGAAGAAGATGTGTTGTATCTTAAGTCTGAATATTTATAGAAGTCATATTCAGTTATGTGTCATATATAAATCCATGGCAAGCATAACCAAAGTCTTTGTTTGTTTTCAATTGTAACACTATGTATTATTACAACTGTTTAGAATGTAGAACCTAGAGAGAGCTTATCTCCAGCAGCTGCGGAGACTGAAGGTAGTATATCCTTCAGACCACTTAGAATGGTCAGTCCTGACCAAAGAACTTCCCTCCAATTCTTTTCCGTGTTCCATTATCATCTATTTACACTTTGCCACTCGTCTGGCATTCCACACCTTACCATCCTGTGCAACCACACTTTGGTATTAACTTTTATCACTTTCATTGGTTTGCTATACTTAGGTGTACGTTTCGTCAATATTCCCGGTAACCAGATTCTCACCCAATGAACCACTTCAAACTTAGGGACTGACTTAGATAGTTACAGACGGTTTGCTCCATTACAACGATGACAGATATTCTGTCCTGCGAAATGTAAATCACATAGGAAATAATGGGATTTAGATTTCAGCGGACGGGATATCCATCACCATTGTGGGGGGTTAATCCCTCTGCCAATGTCTAAATCATGGCCCTTAGGCTCTTTCACTCTCCACTTGGAGTCATACCATTCCTTCATCCTACTTTGCTTCTCTTCTACCCTACGGGCCACAAAATGTACATTCACAACATCCCTCTTCTTTACCCACTTCTTCCTGAACAACCATGGACACAATTGAGATATGGGATATCTTCCAATTTGAAAGGACTAACCTCAGTGACAGTATGAAGTGTTATCCGATACATCCACAATTTTTCTGTCAAAATGTTCTTACACTCAGAACAAAATTTCCCTGCATCAACCACCCAGACCTTCAGGTCATGACTGAACCGTTCTACTTGTCCATTTCCTTGAGGTTCATACAAAGCTGTGGTAATATGTTGAACCTTACAATGCTTGAGAAAATACTCCATTTCCCTAGACTTCAAATGAACCCCATTATCTGTTATTAACACCTCTGGGTAACCTTCTCTGGTAAACATTTTGTTGAGAAACTCAATGACAACACTGGTAGTAATTTGCATTACACACTTAATCTCAGGCCACTTAGCATGGTAAACCATGAGTACCAAAGCAAACCTAGCTCCTTGCAGCAAACAAAAATGGTTCTGAAATGTACAAAGCAACTTTATGCTATGGGAATTCTGGCCATTTCACAGGTTTCAAAGTTGCTGGGCCACCTAAAGTGCCCTTTCTCCTCTCATGCAGTCATTACATTCTCTTACAACCCTGTCAACTTTCCAGTCTTGTGGGTAAATACTTTTGGAAACTGAATAACCACACTTTCTCCTCCGGTATTTTCTGTGACAAACAATACTGGCTCTTTACTTCTGGGATTAAGGATTAGGCCTCATTTCCATTGATCCCTCCAGCCAAGAACATTCATACCCTTTTAAGCTACATATAACTTGACTTGAGCTACTCTACCTTTGAATTCCAACTCAACTGGCTCATAACCCACAATATCAATGGTGGATCCATCAAAGCTCTTAGCTATGATGTCATATTTCTTTAAGTGATGTATGTCCAACACTTTAGGGAATTTATCAAGAAAACATTTCCTAGAAATGATAGTCAATGGGGAACCTGAATCAGCCATGAGCTCTAGCTCAAAACTCTCACCATTCACTTAGGTTGACATTTAATCTCATGTTCTCCTTCAATAGTGGTAAAATTCCTAATGGACAGCACTAATTCCTTACTGCACATTTCTATTTTGCCACAATTACATATTTGAATCTGCTCCCTTCCTTCTCCAACACAAAACACCCTCCCTCTAGGACGCACATTATTATTTTGTATCTCCTTGCATACATGAGCAAAGTGACCCACACGGCAGCATTTCTTACATTCTTTCCCAATTGCAAGAGACTGGGCAAATTAAGCAATATGACTGGTACTACCACATCTATAACATGTGGTAAGTTCTTCCCTCCTTTTTATTAGCATGTTGAAACCATGCGCCAGTCACAATACATACTCCTTCCTCAGAGCAGTTAGCAGTACATACATCTTCACTACTATTATTTTTGTTTGACACTGAGGACATCCACTTTTTAGACTGGTCCAAAGCATTTGTAGTGGCAATGGCATCTTCTAATTTGGGGACACGCATGAACCATAACTGTTCCTGTATTTTTTTACTTTTTACATGTACCACAATCTGATCTCTGATCATTACATCCATCTTGGGCCCAAAATTACATATGAAGAGCGCTCTCAATGCAGTGAGGGGTTCATCTTATGACTCTCCTTCCTTCTGTGATCTACTATAAAATGTTAACGTGTTTAACGCAATACTAGTGGTAGGCTTAAATTTCTGTTCTATTCATAATAATGCTACTAGTACATGTCAATGTCCCCTTGACCTTCCACTTGCGGTAAAGTTCTAAACACAACTTGACCCTCTGACTCTAAGCAATGCAATAATATACTTTTATTCCTCTCAGCACTCATTCCTTCGCCATCAGTAGCCTCCACAGAAATTATGAATTCTTCCTTATATCTTATCCATTGTATTATAGGTTCCTCTTTGTTTTGTGAAAACTTGGTGGGGGAATCAAACTGCATATTTCACCTCTACAGTTACTGTCAACACTAAGGTAACTTACAATTGTCATTAATAAAACTAGAGAATTAACATAAATAAAGTAGTCACCGCAGTCCCACTGCAAACTTTATCTTGAAAAAGAAATTGTTCAGTTATCATTAATAAAATAAAAGATTAACATAAATAAAGTAGGGACTGTTGTCTAAATGTGGCTTTATACTCTGTGAAGTTTGTCCTGTCTTTATATCTGTAAAAAAAAGATCCTCTGTTGATGTCATTAACAAATTAGTCCTTCTTCAGTGTTGGTGAACACATTACTTTGGTATGCTTCTCTGCATGCAGCATACAGCTCCTCTTGGTAAGAATATTTTTACTATGTAATGAGCCAAAACTGCTGCGAAGTACTTATATACCAGAGCTATGCGTGTGAATACTGAGTGAGGCTGATTCTCCTGATATGTCATATTCAGCTGTGTGTCATAAATATAATTCCATTGTAGTGTAGGCCAAGTCCTGCTTTGTTTTCAATTGTAACACTATGTATTATTACATCTGTTTAGAATGTAGAACCTAGAGAGACCTTATCTCTAGCAGCTGCGGTCTGAAGGTCTGTTAGATGCTGTGCTGCTAATAAATCCATCTTATTCAATATTTGCTCTGGGCTTGGACTAATTTCTGCAACATTTTTGGCGAGAAGGGTGGGAGTGTACCTGTCATCAGCCTTGACTGCAGCACAGGAACGGTAACACTTCTGGAGAACTTAATATACTTAATGAGGCTGATCCTCCTGATATGATACCCTGCAGAAGGCGCATCTTGACTTTCTAGCAGAAAATAGTTTGATATTTTCTAATACGTTTGATACACTGTAAACGTTCGTCTTTTTATTAGGAAAAAAATTAAATAGCCCCACGTAAACACAAAGTCCTCTGCCAGGTTTCCTGAAACAAGCGTGTGTGCACAACCATACAAGTGGACAGTTCAGGACCGAGCACAAGCTCGAGTGCACACTGCAGGTAGAGCGTGCCAGAAGTTCAATCAGACCTCCCAGGATTTTGCAGCTTTGGGTGGCATATTTTGCGGCAAAAAAAGTCAGAATTTACGGCCCAAATCCTCAAAATTCACAGTATTTTTGCAGTGGGCAAAAGATTTGCCTACCACAAAAATACTGCAAGTCCTGTGCACTGCCATTGCTGAAGACTGGGTTGTGTCATGTTGTGTAACCTTAAGAGTCCCCAGCAGCACAGCGCCTCGAACGGGAGGGTGTCAATACGAAACCTGCTCTTCCTGGCATCAGACAAACTTGTCTGTGCATGGCAGCATGGGTTGTGGGGGCAGCAGCGGAGGTGGCATATCCAACAGCCCCTAAACCCAGTGCAGTGGAGGATGGGGGCAGCAGTACCTTCCAAGGGCCTGCAGAGGGCGCACCCTGAAAGGAGTGAGACCGGGCTGCAGGCTAATCACACTGGAGGGGACTCTGTTCATTTCAAATTAAATAGCCCCACTGATTCTCCTGATCAGTGGGGCTCTGTTCATTTCAAAGGCAGGCCACAGTGGAAGTTAACACCTTTGCTGCCTGCTAGCATGTTGCTCATCCTACCTTTACTGGCTCAGTGGCAGCACAGAGCCAGTAAAGAGAGGGTCAACCCCAAGGTTCTATTCTAAAACATATTTTGCGGGCACTTTTGTAAAAATCGTGGGATTTTACAAGAGTGCAGATTTGTGTTTTTTTTTTGCAAATTCCGATATCCTGGGGGGTTTGAACAATGCCAACGTGACTAGCCAGCAGCACGCAGCAGGCGGAAAGAAGAAGCTTCGAAGACTGCTGTGGGGGCGCACTCTATCTCGGCTCGGTCCCGAAATGTGCACTTGTGCAATTGTGCACACGGTTGCTTCGGGAAACCTTGGACAGGCCTTTGTTTTTATGTGGGGCAATTTCATAAAACGTATTAGAAAATATCAAACTATTTTCTGCTATCAAGCCAAGACGCGCGTTCCGTGGGGTAGCATATCAGGAGAATCAGCCTCACTCAGTATAGTAAGTTCTCCAGAAATGTTACCGTTCCCGTGCTGCAGTCAAGGCTGATGACAGGTAACTCCCGACCATTATCCCAAAAATGTTGCAGAAATGAGTCCAAGTCCAGAGTAAATATTGAATAAGATGGATTTATTAGCAGCACAGCATCTAACAGACCTTCAGTCTCCGCAGCTGCTAGAGATAAGGTCTCTCTAGGTTCTACATTCTAAACAGATGTAATAATACATAGTTTTACTATAGCCTTAGAACCCGCAGTAGCGGGCTCTACCGTCTATTAAAGGCCCACTCCCGGGTTAAATGCCCGAGCAGAAGGGAGCGGGCCTTTAATAGCCGGTAGAGCCCGCTACGGCGGGTTCTAAGGCTATTAGAACATTCTGCCACTCAGGGCAGAATGTTCTACTAGATAAAACAAATTCCTCACGACGACGGAGGGGATTAAAATCCCGTTGGGGCTCCGTGAGGCTTTGTTCACAGCTATTGCTGTGAACAAAGTGAACATTGTAATGTTGGCGCTGCGGGCTTTTACCGGCGAGTAAAAGCCCAGAGCACTCCATTGTTTTCAATGGAGCTGCCAACGTTCCAATGTTCTAATATTGAAAACAAAGCAGGACTTAGCCTACACTTACAATGGATTTATATATAGGACACATAGCTGAATATGACTACCATAAACATCCAAACATAGGATATGACACCACACCATCTTTTCTGGAGTCAGGATACCTCTGGGGCCATAATATGTGTCTCTTGGAGGAACACTAAATGGGTGGACTTATGCCTGAGGGTGGAGTATATTTTGCAGAGCTGTTTTGGGGCATGCATCTGCCATATACCAAAGCATTAGTGCGTGGTGCATATTACGTCAGAAAAGTATGGAATGAGTGGTGGTAGAGGGCATAACACCCTCCCCGCTATGGCAGCATATAAATGAATTGGTCTATTGATTCCCCATTTTGTGCGGCTCTTGGTAAGAGAAGATGTGTAGTTCTGTAACAGGGTGGGAGCCCAGGGAGTAGAGACAAGGAAGGGGACGGGAGAACTAAACTTAGCAGCCAGCAAACGGCCATCCAGGCCATATTGTCTGCTTCTTGAACACCTTTAGAGTGGATGCACCTGAGATGGCCCTGGAAACATGAAGGTCCTACTCAATGGGTCAGGGGAGGATGGGGAGAGCACATTAGAAAGCAAGGAAGTCACCATGAGCATTGCTCATTTGCACTTAATGAGAGAACCAAAGTTTAAGCAGCTGGACTTAGTGGAAGAAGAGTTTTCAAGGCCCCTAAAGACAGGAGCACTGAGGAAGAGTGACCACCAGGGCCACTGCGAGGCACTGTGGTAGAAGTGCAATAGTGTTGTTACTCTAAGCCTTCGTCAGCCTGGGGAATCACCAATAGTGGCGATTTTGAGCCAAAAAGCAGCCCTGAGGTGGAAAAGGTGTCGTCTTCATGTGAGGAAGTGGATGTTTGGGACAGGAGGACGAGGTAAGTTTTTGAAAGGCAGCTGCTAAGTCCATGTCCCACTGCCTGCCGCTGTGGGCCTGATCCCAGGGTGGCACAGTTGTTGCTGGTGCCTGGCAGCACGTCTCAGTCAGGGTCATTGCTGACTACGAGTTGGGCACCTAGCTGTCCTCCTATGCGGAGCCCTGAAGGGCAAGATGCCAGTCATGCAGTAATGAATATATCCCTCTCAGGGGTGGAGTGGCTTCAGTCATTGTGGCTTCGAGTCAACTCAGTGGTCACCCAAGGGAGAGACTTGGGCACCTGTCTGACCTCATGTGGTTGGGAGGTGATCTCAAAAGGCACATACCGTTGCCGTTCCTACATCGTCAAGCTCGAGTCCCAAGCACTCCCTCTGTCAAGGTGTCCACAGCACAGCTGGTCGCCACGAGAAGACAAACCACCCGTAGGTCCAGCAGTGAGGACCCATCCAGGCCCCAGGAACAAGCTCTGAGGCTCCCCCTTCCTGCAACAGTTGCCATAGGATGTCCTTATGGAGGATTGTCGGATGATCAGCATCACCGTCTGTAGTCTCTCAGCCACCCCAGGGCCAGCTAGACTGCAGATCATATCGAATCCAGACATAGGGGCAGAGTACCCAGTACGCATTTGTACAAGGTACTGCCAGCACAGTCTCTTGGTTGGAGCTGGCCCTTATCTGCCTTGCCGATATAGGGCCATATGTACGAACACATTTTCCCATAGACACAGAATGGGCAAAACTGCTTGCTACATCTGGCCCATAGTCGCTCTCCTCCTCAGTTTGGCCAAGCAGGGTGCTTTCTCTTCAAGCAGATGGGCTGATTTCGCCCCTCATGATGTCCTCCCCCAATTAGAATTATGGGGACTCCATTTCACTGAAAGGCCCAGCAGTCAGGAGCCAAAGTCACAGGACTGACATGGGTGGCCCATGCACCTGTCAGGCACCAGGTACGAGGCTCTTACCAATGCAGGGCCCAGCCAAACCTCAAAATGAGGATCCACGGGGCTGCTCAGTTATGAGCAAGCCAAACCCCATAATAAGGATCTGCAGGACCGCTCAGGTAGGAACAAAAGATGCGCCTAAGTGTAGCCCCCTACTCAGGCCATCGATCAGAAGAGCCGCCGTGGAAATGTACCACAAGCCACCAGTGCTGGCTAAGAGGAAAGGCCTCAAAGCTTCCAATGCCGTCTGGGGCCCTGTTCAAGTGGCGTTCTGGGCCCGAACCCTGCAGATGTAGCCCTGCTAATGGTGCCCACTGACTCCATGCATATGGAGTGGGAAGCGGTGGGGAAAAGAGCTGTAGACTTGGGCATGGGTGTAAGTGGCTGTATCTTGCACTTGCCATGTGAGTCACGTTGGCCACATCCCCCATGTGTCTTGCCTTCATAAAAACTTTCAATAGGTCATACAGTGGCTCTCCACACTATTAGGTACTTTTTAACAAGTTTCTCAAGGCATTGCTCCCTGAACACTTACAGGACACTGAGGGCCAGATTTATCAAGGTTTTGCATTATCCCTGCACCACGGAAGGGGGCACGAGGACAATGCAAAACTAAATGATATTCATCAAGCCACGCAAGACCACCTTGCAAGGCCCTGCAAAGGTTTGATAAATCTGGAGTAATGCGAGGCATCGCAAGTCACTGCCTTGCGTTACTCTGCCCCAGGGAGGAATTCTACGTGTGTAGCGTGGGTGATCCCTCTCAGCCACCCATGGATTTTGGCGCATTCCCAGAAATACCATTAGTGGCAGACTTGGGAATATGTCAGAATGCAGCGACTCCCCAGGTAAGGCATACCAAGAAGAAATATCTGTATTTTACCTCGTTTTGTCCTCTTACTGCATGTGCAGCAGAAGAGGAAATTGCCTCTGAGGTTTGTTTTTGTGCAGGAAATCATCCCTACCTGCACAAAACAATCCTGCCTACAACCCAGGCATCCTTGCACCATGACACAAGGGCGCCTACGTTGGCGCTAGGCAACCAAAAGTGCAACAGCGCTAGGAAAGGACAGTAACATGCTCTATAATGTTAAATACGGCAATGCGTGATTTTCCGTCTGCAATAAAACTCATTTTCACTGGCTCAGGTCGCCTTTCTTCAGACTAAATGGCACTTCTGACTATTTTTTTTTCTTACAGACGGATGGGATAAATAGAGCCAAATAAGCCAATGCTCGAAGACGAAATCCTAGTATGGCTGAGAAGTAATTTCTGTGAAGGAATACAGACAAAAATGCCAGGTAATTGTGCACGCGTGGGTCCAAGAACTTTAGCAGGCGCCAAGGCAAACAAAGGCGACCCACGTGGCCTTGAGTGACCTGGTGACAGTTCACTGAGTGCAAAAGATATTCAGGGCACACGTCGCTGCACTCAGTTTGCTTCCAGTGTGCTGTTTCTTTCCTTTAAAGGGCACGCATATGTTTTCTGGTTTTATTTCACAATGTAATCTGTTTATGTCCTACCTTCCTCTCTGTCATAGACTGACAGTCACTTACAGTAGAGGAAAGGCCTACTTTTTATGCAAAGTGCTGACCGGGTCGACGGGACACTACAGATGCCGTCAAATGTGCCAACCAAGCCCATTTCATAACATGATCTTCAGCCAGTCCTTATTTTTAGACAGTACGAAGCATGCTGAGACTTGTAGGCTTCATACTAGAGGTGAGCTGAAAAGCCAGGGCTCCTTACCTTCATGAGATCGAGTCAGTTGACATCTACCAAACTGGTTGTCTCAATGATCAATGAAAATGCTGTATTGTTGTTCGCCTGTACTCTATTTCCTAGCATCTGATCGAACACAAATATGGTGTACATTTTAGATCACAGGAGAACTTCTTCTGATATTAGTAGGAGTTTCTTTCTCATAGCTGCAGAGTTGATCCAAATTGTGCGGGACGCCATGTTTCAGTCCTAATGATTTTACCAAGAGCACACGGAATTATGGGATCTGTAGTGCTGATATGCCCATTTTAAATATGGCCCCCACTGTCCTAGCATATCAGTGCCACAGCACACAAGCATAGTAAATGTGTCAGTAAAGACATCTAAATTTGGAAATATAAAATAGATTTCCTACTGATCCTGGAAGAGGAACCAAGACGAGTCAGACACTGGGAGAGCCAAGACACTAAGAAAAGGAAGAAGTTGACACTAAAAGAGGGAGACACACAAATTGGTCCTCGGAAGACATGCACCCGGGGACAGGAAAGACACAGATTCAGGGAAAGGGAAGATTAACTGTGGAATTAGGCTGCTTCTCGTACTGAAACAGGCAGAAGACAACCAATAGAACAAAGGGAAGGCTGACATAAAGACAGGGGATACTTTGTCACAGGCGAAACACTCATTCTGGGACAGAGGAATTACCGGGACCAAGTACCCTTAGACCACAGAAGTATTGACAACGGAACAGGAAGACACTGACACCAGGAAACCCAAGAGAACGACACAGAAACAGGAAATACCTGCATCAAGGAGGAAACGGGCACTGGTGCAGGAAAAGCCCTAACACAGTGACAAGGAAGAAACAATATTAGAACATTGGAATGGTGAGAGTTCCTTTGAAGACAATGGAGTAGCTCCAGGTTTATAATGACTGGTATAAGCCCGGAGATCCAACATTCCAATGTTTGTCTTCATGTTTCTCCTTTTTTAATTTAGAACATTCTATCCCAAGTGGGTAGAGTGTTCTAATAGCCTTATAGCCCTTATGCCTCAGGCTACACCTGTTGTTAAAAGGCCTCACCCTCGTTATAGGCCCGATCCTCTCAGGTTCAGGGCCTTTAACAACTGGTATAGCTCTTGGCAGAGGGCTATTAGGTTATAAGACAGACCAGCGGTGGCAGTGGGACAAGGAAGAAACTTAGGGGTGGCTTAGAGCTTGGCAGGTGCAGGACATCTGTCCAAAAGTGTTGACTCCCCGATCACCCTATTTAGAATGGACTGATATCTATGCATTCTAAATAGGGTGGGTGGGATATCTGCCAGTTTTACTGATGTCCTGCATGCGCCAAACTCTAAATCAGGATCTTACACCCCAGAACAAATAAAATACTGTATAAGCGAACAAAGCCTGCACTGGGTGGAGGTGCTTCATACCTCCCCCCTGCAGGAACTGTAACACCTGGCGGTAGCCTCAAAAAAGGCTCAGGCCTGTTGTTACAGTGCCCCAGGGCACTCCAGCTAGTGGAGATGCCCGCCCCTGGACAAAGCCCCACTTTTGGCCGCAAGTCCGGTGGGAAAATTGGGAAAAACAAGGAGGAGTGACCACTTCAGCTAGGGCCACCCCTGAAGTATCCAGACCTGAAGTGACCCCTCTTTGCAGAATCCTCCATCTTGGTTTGGAGGACAGGGACCAATAGGGTTAGCTCTGTGTCCCTCTCTCTAAGGGGAGTGGACATCGGAAGGGTGCAGTCATCCTCAGGTACAGTAGCCATTGGCTACTGACCCCTGTAATGCCCCTAAATCGAGGATTGAAGGGCCTCCCTCAACCCAGCTCACCAGATTTCTGGTGACATCAAGACGACAATCCAAAGAATGAAGAAGGACTGCTAAGCTGACCCCCAGCAGAGAAGACAACAACTGCTTTGGTCCCAGCCCTACCGGCCTGTCTCCAGCTTCGGAAGCCAAGGCTACAAAAAGGTGATGCATCCTGCTGGACCAGTGACCTCTTAAAAGCATGAGAGGACTGCCTGCACACCAGAGGACCAAGATCGCCTGAGTACAGCGGCCCTGTCCACAAAGAAACTCCAGCAAAAGACTCCAGAACCACCCCGGATCCGTGAGTCCTGCCCAGTCTGCAATCGGCGCCCATAGCTGTGTGCAGTTAGCCAAATGGTCTAGAGCAGGTCCCCAATTCCAACCTAGTATCCACCTGGGGTTGACCCTCCTGACCAACACAACAACACCTACAGACTAAATCCAGAGGACCCCCTGCATGTGAAGGATCCGGACGAAGATACCCCATGCCAAAAGGTACTCTGCACCCGCAGCCCCCTGGACTTGGGGAACCTGGTGCAGCAACGTGCAGCAGGTGGCCCTCCTCTTTGTACAGCCTGTGGTTTCCCTGAACCGACCTCCTGGACACAGCCTGCAGCCTACTTGTGACACCTGGGGTCCCCCTATTCAAAAGCACTGGAAGCCAGACAGTAAGTTTGCACCTTGCACCCGGCCGCCCCTGTACAGCTGAGTGTGTATGTTTGGTAGTGACCTGTGGGCCCCACCAGTGCTCACCTAAACCCCCCAGGTCTGCCCTCCAAAGACAAGGGTACTTACCTTCTGGGAGATCCATTTCCGAGTGACCCCAGTCTCCATAGGAGCCCATTTTAAATCTTGCAGCAACTTTGACCTCTAGACCCGGCTGGCCCAATGTTGCTGGTGGTGGGTGTTTGGGGTTAACTTGAACCCCAACCTGTGGACATCTTAACCCCCAGGGACTGGAACTGTAAGTCTTGCACTTACCTCAAAACTGTACTAACTTTTCTTCCCACCTAGAACTGTGTTTGAAAATTGGTGTCACCTTTTAAAACAGTTATTTTCTTGAAAAACGTTTAACTTGCCAAACTGAAACAAAGTGGTATTGATAGATATGCTTGCTACTTACCTACAAATGTACTTATCTGCAAACTGAGTCTTGTGGTTGTAGAAATAAAGTAACAAAATATATTTTTGCTATATGAAAACAATTGGTCTGGAGTAAGTAATTGAGTGTGTGCTTCATTTATTGCCTGTGTGTGTACAACAAATACTTTGCACTACCCTCTGATAAGCCTAACTGCTCGACCACACTACTACAAAAGAGAGTGTTAGTAGTATCTAATTTAGCCTCTGTTAAGCCTCTGGGGACACCTTAGACTCTGTGCACACTATATCTCATTTTGATAAAGTATATACAGAGACAGCTTCCTACACCTGTCTCATCAATTAGGGTACAGAGGGGGTCCCTTGATCCTTGAGGATTTCCTTTGGAAATGCAACACAGGAAAAAACCTCATCCAAGAGCTGAGCTAATGCCTTGGCCGTAGGGGATGTAAAAGGGATGGCTTCTTGGTATCTGGTGGAATAATCAACGATAACCAAAACGTATTGTTGGCCTTTGCTGAATTTTCGAAAGCAGTCCAATGAGGTCCATTATGAATCTTTCAAATGAAGTTCCTTTGATAGGCAATGGCTATGAAGGAACAGGTGGGGGACAATATGGATTCTTTTCCAGACAAATGTTGGCACTCTTGGCAATATTTTTTTACTTGGGCCATGATCCCTGGCCAATAGAAATGGCGTAATATGGCTTTGGTTGCTTTCTCCGCTCCTGTGTGCCCCACTAATAAACATGAATGGGCGTAGAAGAGAATCTGTTTCCTAAACTCACAGGGAACTAACAACTGCGGGGACTCCTTTTTGTCACCAATTCGATATAACAGATTTCTTTTGATTAAGAAGTGGGGATAAGATAGATGGGGATTGTCCTTATTTCTTTCAGCGTGATCCCAAGCATTTTGGAGCGTAGCATTGTTTGTTTGTATCAGTCTAAAATTACAGTTTATTAACCAGGGTTCTGGAGCTAGTAGGCCATTTCGGGTAGGGAATCCTCAACTGCCATCTCAGTGAGATATTGAGTGTCGAAGGTACCCAAAAACATTTTTTTTAAATGTGGGTTATCAGTGCAAGGAATAATATCCTCCGGAAAGTTTCTAGGAACCTCTACTTCCACTTCTTGGTTTTTTCCCATCCGGGTGGTTACTATTATTTGGGCCACTGGGTATGGGTATTTTTTAACATTTCTGTGTATGCACCTGATGCCTAAATATCTACCCTAAAGGAATTGAGAGGGATGTATCAAGTCTCCTTGTATCACTAATTGTTTGCAGCCTGAATCTAATAGAGCAGTTACCCATTTTTGGTTGACCTGAACACTTATATATTTCTTGGATGGACCGAGGAGCGTAACTGACATCCAGAGGTTCTGCCTCTGGCTTGTTCTTGGAAAACCAGATGATATGGCCCACTCCCTGCACTCGAAGCACTGAGGTCCGATATGAAAGGGAGACGCTTTAGGAGTTAGAAAAGGGCTTGTTGGCCCGTCCACGTCACGTTAGTGTCTTTCATTGGTTTGTGGGCTTACATTTCAAAATATGCTTGATTTCATTAGTGGAAGGCACGCATACGCCATGCCTTTTCCGGTGGTTAACCCTCCTCGAGCCCAGTGACCAAGTGTTGAAAACATGCGAGGCTCGCTGTTTTCCGTCTGGTTTGTGGACTACTTTTTATCTTTTACCAATGAGGCGCCAGGGCACACTAGCTGATGGGTAGCATTAGCATCCTGTCCTGTACGGTGTTCTTGTCTGAATGGATGTTGACATGCAGTGGGGAGTGTGAGAAGTGTTTTGATGTCACACATGATGACCACAGTGCTGTTTTAGCCTGAAATCCGTCACTGCTCTTGAGTGTGTGTGTGCAACAGAGAGTAGAGAAGGGAGCTTACAGTTAATGTGTTGCTGGACCTGCTTGAAGATATGTGCGTTGTAAGTCTAGTGGAAAGTATTTTGATGCTGTGTACGATGAGTATTGGAATGCGATTCCTGTGTCGTTGCATGTTGTGATCTCACATGAAGTCAGACATGGTTGCACACGCCCGTGCCTACTATTTTTGAAGGGAATAGGTCCAGTTCTTGCATTGGTAAGATCCCAGGTCGTCTCATGTCCACACTTTCTTGAACTTGAACTTCCTGAACTGAACTTCAATTGATTCCATGGATTTCTTGTATTTTCCGTGAAGGGATTCCTGAATTCTGCACCTTTTAAGGAGAAGGAGATTCCTGTTGCCTCGGTGGTGAGCGCTACAATTGCTCGTAGCTGCCTCAATGCAGCAGCTTGCCTTCTGCCCTGCTCCAGACATCTTTTTCAGGGATATTCTCTCTCTACCTTTCCCCTCTGCAAAACCAAAACACGTTCATCTGGAAAACATATTAAATGCACCCTACAATGGTTTGCAACTGTCGTACCACTAATATTCAGGGTGCAATCAAACTATGGAAATGTGCATGTACACATTAAACACAACTTGTTTCCTTCGTTATAATAATGTTAGCTCAAACAAATACTTACAGCAGGTATTTTATCCTCTCCATCCCAATATGTATTTATTTCTTCTTCTAGACTCACTACCTGTTAACATTCGGGAGGTTTGGTACAGCCTCAACCCGGCTATTAAGCAGCATCGGCTTTGGCTAAAATCTCTAGTTTAGGCGCCTTGGTTTGTAATTTACTTAATATAAAATGCACATCACTTACAATGCACGCCCTGCTGTGGCAGGCTCTTCTGACAGGAGATCAGGCCAGATCGACAGATAGTAAAAGGTGCCTAAAATGACTTGCTGAGATATTTTACGTCAGCTGTTAAAAGACCACAGGGCCTTCCTAGTCTCAAATATATACAGTAATATATACAGTAATAGCACTAGGAGGCACAAAGGGTATTATCCTGAGTCTGGATTATATTTCTACTATTTAATACATCACAAACTAAGCAGTCAGCTGACTTCATTGTCTTTCATATTTCAAGGAAATAATTAAAACAATAAATATGAAACATCTGGAAGCTCATGATTTCATATTCCAAATCTGGTATGTCCAATTTTTCAAAATGATATAACCTGTAATGATATATCAATATATTATTTGCCTTTCCTGAGTTAATTATGTAATGCTAATGTGCTTACGTGAGGACTGCCAGCTGTTGAAATGAAAAGGGTTCCTGGTACAGAAGGCAGAAACAGGGAGATGAGTTATGAAGACATCAAGTTTTTGGCTGAAGGCTCCTTTTTCATTGCCCTGCATGGAGGTTTCTTAAAGGTATACATGATTAAAAAAATGCAGGGTGTGGCCAAGATGGCAGATGAGTGAGCCATTCCTTGTGGTCCTCTGCCTGGCCGCCAGCTACAAGCAGAAATAGTGGGGCCATACCTACTGTTCTAGCCCTCGATGAGCGCTGAGGGAGACACTGGAGAAGCCCTCTGTCCTCTAGCGGATTAGATAAGCAGTGGCGGCAGGAGCTGCGAGGCGGCCAAGTCTTGGATGCGTATCAAACAAGATGGTGGCTTCAGTCCTCTGGTGGCTCCACTATGTTCACAGGGATAGGACGTGACTGCTGTACAGAACCTTAGCCGGGGGAGTGCTTGTCCCGCCAATGAGCAACAAATGTCTTTGGGGCCCAGGGCTGCTGATGGGCAACATGGAGTATCAGTGGGAGACTTTAATAGTCAAGCGGTGGCCGTGGCCCCGGGAGGCCTAGAGCGGCTAGGGTGACATCAGGCTGAGTGCAAGGACCATGTCTCTGGTGGCCTGGGCCTGGATTGCTGCCTTCTTCTCCTGGGCACCAGGACATGAAGCGGGGGCTAGGCTCGGGGTAGGCGTGGAGGACCTTAGCCCCAGAGTACCAGCATAGCAAAGCCCCCTAAATGCCTGAGTGTAGAAGGGCACCGGGCTTCTGCCAGAAATGTGGAGAAGGATGGGTGGTGGCCCCCCCAGATAAGTGTGGGGCAGAACAAGCTGTAACACAGGGATAGTTTCTAACCCCTGTCACAGCACAAGGTGCCAAGCGCAGCCCTTTAAGAACCTGCCTTCTCATCCTGTGCAGAAGCTGCGGGCCAGGGAGAATACAGGAATCCCTCCCCTCTGTGGACTGCCACCCATGTGCAGCCTCAGTGGTAACACCTCCCATCGTCCACAAGCACTATGCGTGAAGATCCCCAGAGGGCCTGAGGACCTGAGCCACAGCATTACCTGCGCCTAGGGAACAGCACAGGTCTCAGGGCACAGATAGTACCAACTGACCATGTCCAATGGCTTTCAACAAGGGCAAGAAAGACCAAACAGTCCGTGACATGCTGACGAGATACACACACGGCAGGGAAGGGCAGAGCAGCGTTGCAAAGGAGCCCACCTCATGAGGAGCAGACGGACGACCAGGCTCCGCTAACACAGGGGTTCATGGAATCCCTGTTTGACTTCTTTAGAACAGATCTCCATACTGTGAAAAGTGACTTCACGGCAGAACAGTGGTGAGGCAAGACCTGAGCACTGTGGGGAACAGTGTATGCACCCTGTAAGAAGCCAAAACGCAGAGGGGCAAGGAGGTGGATCATCTGCAACAGGACATGCTATGCCTCCCGGAGCAACAGGCAGAACTTCAGGCACACCTAAAGAATCGCTCCCACTGCAATGGGTCCCACTGGCATCATGAGCTGTGTGAAGGCCCTCTTCCAACACACCCTTGAGCTGGATGCTGCGAAGACCATCCAAGTACACAAGGCTCACAGAGTGGGTCATCTGGGAGAAAACAACGCTAGGGCGCCAGGCATTTTGACCTCTATTGACAACTTTCAACTGAAAGAGAAGATCCTAAGGAGAGAAAGAGATGCCCATCCTCTCCAGTTTCAAGGCCACAGGATCGCTTTGTTCCAGGACCTCTCCGTGATCACCCTGCAGAGACGAAGGGACTTAAACCTCATCACAGAATTCCTCCATAGCAAGGGAGTCCCCTACCCCTGGGGTCAACCGTTTCATATTATCTTCCAGTGGGAGGGTGAGCTACCTCAGATCAAGACAGACGCTGAGGTGCGTCGGACACTGGGCGTTCCTAAGAAGAACGCGGCTCGCCCCGGAGTGCAAGGAGAACATCAACGGGATGTGAATACCAAAGGGAAAGGGTGTAATACTCACCCAAGAGGTCACGACCAGACCCAGGCACCATCGCGCAAGAAAGGAGGACGGCTCTGGATAAAGAACTGGAGGAGACAGGCTGCCGACACAGAGAGCTGCGCACAATCAGAAAGTGGCAGCTGGACAGTGAGAGGCTGATGGGGTCACCCTTACTGATGAAGTAAGACTGGTGGGTGGGGGGATGAGGGAGCACATGCTCTACACCTTCATGTGGGGAAGTGGCCAAGACTCAGTCCCAGCTCGGTTCAAAGGACACATTGCTAACATCACCATCATGAATGGACTTATAGTAGTATGTTTTGTTGTTGTTATAAATAGTTCTTTAGGGGGTAACGTTTTGCACCCGCCCTTTAGACTACCCCAGTGCTTATTCTGAATGAGGACTTCACATTGCTGGTCGTCATGTCTGACTCACTAATGCACACAGGATGGTACACAAAGCAAGTGTGCATGACCACTAATACACTCAACCTTAAAATGTTCAGCCTCAGTGTTCGTGGCTTGAACCACCCAACTAAACAGTTGGTGGTTTCATTTATGCTTGAACAGTCCAAGGAGACATACGTTTACTCCGAGAGACACATCTCATAGCAAGGGACAAGCACAGAATGAAATATCACTGGTCCCCAAAGCAGACGGGTCCTGCTAAATGGAAGGGGATGGCAATATGTATACCCGGCATTTCCGGGGGGTAATTGGTAAATTTGCAGAGCGCAAAGGCCGCTTCTTAGCTTACCATGTCAAGCTGGACGACTGACACCTGTGCATGCCCCCAACGAGCACCAAGAAAGCCTTCTCCTCAACACCATACCTGATATTCTTCAGACCCCGGATGCGGCAATGTTGATGGGAGGGGATCTCAACCTAGTCATGAACAAAGATCGGGCCAGAGGTACGGCCAGCCTGGGGCTCTCTACAAGAAGGGTCACTTATGGCTAAAGGAGAGCAGAGTGGAAGACCTGTGGAGGCTCGTGCATGCTGTCCAGAGAGACTATACTCTCAACTCTGTGGCTCATAAGACTTATGCCTGTATAGACCACTTCCTAGACACGCCTGCACTACAATCGCTGGCCCAAAACATAGGTAGTTACCCATTGGCACTAGATAAAACTAGAACACAACTCAACAGATTAGATGTTGATAGGGTGGAATACGCCGGCTTGCGCTTGAAACATAAATTTTACCAAGGTGGTAATAGAAGTGGGAAAATGCTGGCGCACCATCTGTGTGCTAAGATGAACGCAGACTGGATCTGTCCTATAGATGGGCAGGATAGCACAGTAGTTGTCAATATCGGATAGGAAATGTGTTCAGACAGTTCTATGCACAGTTATATTCTGCCCAGGACTACACCTCCAAGAACTTTAGGGCATGCTTAGAAAAGCCACAGATAATGATGCCCTCTTGAGTATAAGAGGAGGCATTGCAGACATCCATTGAACTGTCCAAGGTCATCTCAGCGATATTGTACTTTAAACCCCTAAAGGGCCCTGGGCCAGATGGCTTTATGACACTGTTTTACAAGATGTTTTGTCACACCACAGCCCCTATTCTCACCAGGCTATTCAACTTCTTTGCTGAAACAATGACACTTACACAGTTAATGCTTGAGGCTGCCCAAGCCAGGCAAAGACGCACGTCACTGAGGCTCTTATAGGCCAATTTTGTTACTTAACGTAGATTCAAGATTATTTACTAGCATCCTCACTTCTACTTCAACCCCTATACGCCTTACCTGATTGACCCCGATTAAGCCGGACATGTGGGGATAACACCAAGTGCATACTACATGTCGTCGCGGTCACAGAGGGAATCACCATTGCACGCGGTTGACGCCAAAAAGGCATTTGACCACATCCGGTGGCCTTACCTTCTTGCCACCTTGAGACACTTTGGCTTTGGGGAGTGGTTCTGCAGATGGGTATTCAGCGGGTACAGAGACCCAGATGCCACAGTGAGAGTGAATGGAGTAACTTCCTGTCCTTTCGTCATACACTCTTCATGCCATATATGGAGCCCATAACACAGCGCTTTGCCCTGACTCACATATCACAGGAGGGCATTTCGGAGGGCAGACTTATACCATTAGCCTCTATGCGTACAACGTGATTCTGGCTCTGACAGACCCCCTGACATCCCCACTGGCGTTAATTCTGGAGCTGCAGCACCTCAGGGAGGTTTTCGGATTCAAGGTCAACCTTTCTAAATCCCAAATAATGAACCTCCCTGTAGCTGGCATTCACCAAGAACAATTGTGGGCCCTATATCCAATCACCTGGTCTGAAGACCCTCTTCCCTATCTTGGAGCACAAATCACACCCATGTAGCCTAAAAGGCTGAGGTCAACTACCACTGACTCATTAGGCTGCAGCATCTCCAGCTCTCATGGATGAACGCATCACTACAATTAAAATGACTACTCTACCTAAAATTTTATACACGTTTCAAGTCCTATCCATAACCCCGCTAGGATAATCACTGATAAATCTGCAAAAGGAGAGCGATCATTTTGTATGGGGAGGGAAACAGCCACGCATGGCATGGCATCTAACTTATCACTCCACATCAGTTGGGGGCTTGAGGGTGCCCAATATCACATGGTACTACCAAGTATCGCATCTATGATATCTTACAGAATGGGTCCGTCCTTAATCCGAGAAACACTGGTGCATTATGGACCAGGCCATAGCGGGCTTCCATATATGGAAAATACTTTGGCTGCCTAGACAGAGCAGAGACTGGGGGGCGTACTCCTCACCTATCACATGAGCCACGCTAGCAGTATAGGGCAAGGTAGTGGTGTGAAATGGACTAATAAATAACATTTCCCTCACCAATTACCCCCTTCCTAAACTCTAACCCGGATTTCTCCCCAGGCATCTGTGAGGATCATTTCAAGTGTTGGCAAATTGCAGGGTGCAAGGGGTAGGCGACCTTTTCGATGACTCTGGGACCATCCCCTTCGACATACTAAAAATATATTTTAATTTATCAGAGGGTGATCGCACACAGCATCTGCAAGTCTGTAATTGGGTGCTGCACCCTTCCTTTAAATCGTACGCTCACCACACAATAACACCATTAGAGAAATGGATCTCTTTAAAGGATAATGACAATCTCATGGTCTATTAAATTTACTCTCTCTTGGGTCGGCCCACTCACCAGCCTGAGAGTGCTGACCAGGTTCTCTGGGAAATGGAGATAGGAGAACGCTCACACACCAAGAATGGGAGGGCAAATTCTACAGAGCACTCACACGGCACGCAATACAAGAAGCACTGAGTCAGCAGTGAAGATTGTTTCTGGTACTGGACGCCTGCTAGAAGACAAAGATGGCGCCCAGAGCTCAGTAAATAGTGCTGAAGGGGTGCAGCAGCACCGGTACTCTGGGGCACCCGCTATGGAACTGCCCTAAGATCCTAAGAATATAGAGTCCGTCTTCAAGACTCAAATTCCCTGTTTTCCAGCCTATGTTCTTCTGTGGCTGCCTAACCTCCTCACATACCCTCTGAACTCCCTAAAGGGCAAGAAAATGGCCTTACCAATAGGAGCAGCACACCAGGCAATCCTCACTTTTTGGGGCTCTGATAAGATCCAAGGCTACATGTCTTGGCTCCACTGGAAAAAAACACCTTTGGGCATGGAGTGGCTGACGCTAGTGGTGGAACACAAATTAGATGCCTAGCAAAACGGTGGGCTCCCTTTAATGCAATTTTTGTCACTAGAATTGAACGAGCTGACCTGCAACAATCCCTAAAACTGCTGCATTTGTCTTCCCCACCCGCGGGGGTCAGGGTGGCTGACTCTGGAGCAGGCTCGACCACTAATGATAAAGCAATGGGCAAGAATCGATCACACCTATAGTTGGCACCACAGTGGGCACAGGACTGAACATACTATTACTGAAGCAGTGGAGAGGGACAGGTTAGGTTTCAGGGTGGGGGGAGGTAATTTGTGTTTATTGTTGAAAGCCGGCCTCCAGGTTGTATGCGACATGGCTGTATGTGTTTCCTTATGTGATCAAACCAATAAAACAGAAGTGATTCATAAAAAAAAACGCAAATCAGATACTTTATGGGAAACCCCATGGACCATTGAAATAAGTGCGACCATATGTTTTACAGCACATCTAAGGGTAAATTATGGCCATTCACTAAAGATTAATGTATTTTCCCCTCAGAGCACTCCCAGAGTGTTACCTTTCTGCTATCACTATGAGAGCATTGTCATTTCCACATTTTCAAATAATGATGCGGCATTTCCGAACCAGATTTCTAACCAGGGCTTTCTCATCTTACACACAGGCACCAGGGTCTGGGCCAATCACTTTTATCCTTCATACACCAAGAGTGTGAGTAATTAGAAATACCCTGACCCCAGTGGGCGTGTGGGTGCCCATCCTCCTGGGAAATGTTCCAGTGATGGAGGTTGTTTTTTGTTCCTGTGGGATGAGAAGATTCTCAAAGGGCACAGTGGTCAGCGGCGCAGGTACGGAGCCCAGGGAAGGCCAAAACTAGGCAGGGTCTGCTTACATTCCTTTGCTATGCATCTCAATGCAGAGTGTGGAGACTGGACCATTGGAGGCTGGGGCACACTAGCAGGATGGGACTAGGAAATCACAAAGGTCAAAGGAGTGCTTCCTGGTCAATATAAGCAGAGTCAGAAAAGGCAACATTGCCTAGCAATGTTGTGCTGTAAGGTTCCCATTTTTGATAGTCAGCATCTGGCCTATAAATTCCTGTATATTTATTTTGCCTTTTCCTTCTTTGTTCCCTTTACCTTTAGGTTCTTCCCTGCTTCCCTAGTCAGACTTACTGTTCTACCTGTGTTTCTTACTCTGCTGGCTGTTATCACTTGTCCATTATGTTAAAGCTTTTCATAGTTGCTCTGGTGCTCATCGGTGCAGTGGAAGTGGGTAAACACACGGAGATACATAGAATTGTATTCAAGTTTATGTCTGTTTTAGCACAATCACTGCCTTCCTTGGTTCTTCTACTCACTCTAGTTCTTTGTCTTTTTACTGAGACCTAACTTGTTGGGCTGAGGCGTTGCCTGTGAGACCTTATTATGAATCCAAAACCTCATTCAGCGGCCTGTGTTTCTTTTCCCCACCCTACTCCCTCTTTTCCCCGTGGGTTGTAGCTCCAAGAATGTTTGCTCTGTGCTCTTGGGATAAAGTGGTATGGAGGCGCGGTATGTGTATCTGAGCTCAACCGCTACTCGCTTGATTGATGACGTGTTCGCTGATGAAGTTTAAAAGTGGTGGAGACTAAATACTAATTTCAAATTTCACTGAGCGAGGAAATGAAGTAAGAGAGAGTGAGTTCCGCCAGAGAACTTCTAGATTTTTTCACTTAAAACATTTTGTAAAAATCAGCCAAATTAGACATTTAGGGCCAGATTAACAAGAAACTGGCGCAGTGTGGTGCATTAAGAAGCCTGCGCCAACGAACCTTGCACCATAGTGCAAGGTTGTCTGCATTGAGGGGAGTGATTGTTTCTCTTCCTGCACATAAACAATCATCCATGGCATTTTGCTCTTCTATGTGTGATACTGAATTCAGCACACAAAGAAAAAGCAAAAGACGAGGAGGAATAAAAGTATTCCTCCTCGATACGCCATGCTAACGCCATCCCTGGGGTAGGGTGAGATTTTGGCGCTGCCTCAGATTTATTCATTCTTGTAAATCTGGGACAGCATCGAGAGCAGTGGGTGTTGCGGTAGAACACCCATTGCAACACCAATTGCAAGCCCCTCTGACACAGAAAACTGTATAAGAGGGGTCCAGATTTACAAAGAGGCGTAAAGCCAGAAAAATTGGTTTTACGCCTCCTTGTAAATATGGGGAAGTGGTTAGCGTCACTGGAGCGTTGCAGAGTGTTGAAGGTTTACCCTACTTAATCTTCTTTACTACAATACTTGCAAAATTACAGTATATATTCAACTAGTGTAAATGAGCAGGATGTAGATGTACAATTGGTACCCAATGCTGAAGTATGTTTTAGATTGGAAAGCTTTCTTAAATCAGCTGTGTCCTATTGTAATTGTTTGGAATTTTAGGTGAGGGCATATTTTAAATCTTTGTATCTTTATCATATTTATATGGAATTTTAACTGTGTGGACATTTTGTGTGAATCTTTTATGATTGTCTTTGTCATTAGAATAAAGATTTAATTGATTGATTGATACTACAATACTGGCAAATTTGTATATTCTTCAGTAGAAGTTCTTTAAAAAATGATTAAAAACCAATAGGTAATGGAGCAGTTCAAGAACTCTCAGTATGCAAATTCATGAGTTCTATCTTTTACCAAAATGTACATAGGCCCATATTTATACTTTTTGACGCTAAACTGCGCTAACGCAGTTTAGCGTCAAAAAATTTAGCGCCGTCTAACGCCATTCTGAAGCGCCATGCGGGCGCCGTATTTATGGAATGGCGTTAGCCGGCGCTAGCAGACCAGCGCTGCCTGGTGTGCGTGGAAAAAAACCACGTAGACCAGGCAGCGCCGGCGTAGGGGGAAAATGGCGTTAGGGCGTCTTAAAATGGGGCAAGTCAGGTTGAGGCAAAAAAAAGCGCCTCAACCCGATTTGCGCCATTATTTTCGACGCCCAGACGCCATTTAAATGACTCCTGTCTTAGTAAAGACAGGAGTCATGCCCCCTTGCCCAATGGCCATGCCCAGGGGACTTCTGTCCCCTGGGCATGGTCATTGGGCATAGTGGCATGTAGGGGGGCACAAATAAGGCCCCCCTATGCCACCCAATTTTATTTTAAAAAAATAAAAAATTATACTTACCTGAACTTACCTGAATGTCCCTGGGGTGGGTCCCTCCATCCTTGGGTGTCCTCCTGGGGTGGGCAGGGGTGGCAGGGGGGGGTCCCTGGGGGCAGGGGAGGGCACCTGTGGGCTCATTTTGAGCCCACAGGCCCCTTAACGCCTACCCTGACCCAGGCGTTAAATAGTGGCGCAAATGCGGGGTTTTTTGACCCGCCACCTCCCGGGCGTGATTTTTGCCCGGGAGTATAAATACGACGCATTTGCGTCGCCGTCATTTTTTTAGACGGGAACGCCTTCCTTGCATCTCATTAACGCAAGGAAGGCGTTCACGCAAAAAAATGACGCTATTTGCCCATACTTTGGCGCTAGACGCGTCTAACGCCAAAGTATAAATATGGCGTTCGTTTTGCGCCGAATTTGCGTCGAAAAAAACGACGCTAATTCGGCGCAAACGGAGTATAAATACGGGCCATAGTATCTTTCTTTACTTCTGCATCGCAGACTCTTTCATTGTCAATCATACCCCTTCCAAGAAGATTCTTAGTGATATTGCATAACTGTGAATCTACATGGATGGGAAAGAATGTAATAATTAATAAAACTCACAGTTTCAGGCTCTAGATAGCAGATGTAGACAGGATGTACAGGATCATTGAAGTGTGCTGTGATGTCAGAATTTAGCTTCACAATTCCATGGATGCCCACAATATGTAAGAAGGCCCAGTGTTATGCAAAGTAAATGGGCAGCATCATGCCAAGGATGCTCTCAATATCACAGTTGCCACCATTGTATATTATGCTATATTAAATTAGTCTTATAGAGTGTGCATCATCAATGGTCTCTTGGCGCTAATAGTGATAGCCTACCTGATGGAGCCAAAGTTAGCCAGGTAATTTCCACAAGCCAATTTAAACAACCAGGGGCATTTACAAGAAACTGGTGCATCGTCATCGATGTGTCCGATTTCTTGCGCCTGCCACACATCCCCTAACGACGCCATGGATGCTCTATATTTACAATACAGAGCTCCATTGCGCTCATTTTTACAGATGCGTCAGAAATTCTGACTCATCTGTTGGCACTAAATTGACACATTACTGGAGTTGCATTGTTAAACTGACTCAACTCCAGCAATGCGAGGAGAGTCCCATTGGAAAAAGCCCTGCATCAATTTTACGCATGTCTGAGCAGGTGGTAAGTTTTTGATGTAGTGAAGTTGTAAAGTGACGCAGTGAAAAGTTGTAAATTTCACTGTGTCAGTTCTACATGGCTTTTTCCGTGGAAATGCCTACCCTGAATATAATATACCTGGCGCAGGTATAATGTAACGCAGGGCTTTACAAAGTGACGCATAGGGCCTAATGTGTCAGTTTGTACATATGGAGCAGTGTAGTCCACTTCTAGCGCCCCCGCTGCATAAAAGAAAATGACGCAGTGACTGCGCAAGGGGCTTGTAAATGAGGCCCCAGGTCCTTAAACATTTCTGAAAGTCGCTAAAATCCATCTCATGGTGAATCATTGCCGGCAGAGAGTTCCACATAGTGGACACCATTACTGAGAAATTTCTGCCCCTGGATCTGCTCTTCCAGAATTCAGGGATTTCCAGTTGATAGGATAGGATGAGCCTGAATTATGTGAAGGGATATATTTCTTAATCCTATGAGTCGCGAAAGTAGGGGCTTGCCCATTCATGCTTTTGAAGGTCATGCACACACCTTAAAATGTACTTGTTCCTTCATAGGAAGCCAATGGAGTTTGTGTAATAATGGTGTAGCATGTGTTTGTGTCTCGGTAAAAGGAAAATTCAACTAGGGGCCTCTTTCTGAATATCTTGTAATTGGTGCTGAGTAACATCAGGGAAACCTGCTTCCATCGCATTCGCGTAGTCGAGTCTTGGTCTGATAGTTGCTATCACTATCAACTTCTGAGCTTCAAGAGACCAGTTTTTTTCAGCATTTTTAGCAGCAACATGCATTTAGATGCCAAAGAGCTCACCTGGAGCAATAAGGGAAGACTTTCATCAATCAGAACCCCTAAGCGGTTGGTGGAGGTTGGTGGACTTTGAGGTGTACCTAGTTCACTTGGCCAATAAAGATGGGTCCAGTCGTAGTCCCTGTAATTCATCAGAACTACCTCCATTTTATGCCCCTTCAATTTCAATTGGTTAATCTCAAAACAGCTGGCAATCAACCTCACTGCATTTGGAAAGTGTGCGTAAAAGGAGGGAGTACCGTCTAAGTGGAACAGTAACTGGGAGTCATCATTGTATGTATATCCACTGCAGCCTCTGGATACTAACTCAACAGGAAGGTCCAGTGCTTAATTTGTGCTTGTTGTTTCCGGTGCTGAGCACCGGCACTTATTTTTGAAGGCCGGGGCTTATTCTTCTGCCTCAAGTATTTGCTGCCAGCAAAAGACACATATGAGAAAGACGGAAGAAAAAACAACTAAAAGGCGTCATATAGGGAGAAAGTAGAAAGCTGTAGGAGTGGATTGAAAAGGCCTGAGATGCTTCGGGATTACGCTGCCTCAGTATTCCGTGTTTGCACATTTAATTGCAGCAGACGGGTGTTTAAGAGGAGGGCTTTGGGCACCGGCACCTTTTTATTTACAAAGTAAGCACTGGTAAGGTCTAATGTACGGATCAAAAAGATGGGGGACAGCAAGGACCCCTGAGGGACCCCACATTCTAATTTATTTGGTTGATATGAAGATTGCCTCAGTCTAATGGTACTACAATCATTCCTACATCGGGATGCATCATGCTATCAATGCAACAATATGCATAGAATTACCACCTCTAGTCCATGGCCCACAATGCTTCAAGCAAATCAGTATTAACCTGGCAGTGGGCTCCATCATGCCAAGAACGACTACAATATAACAATGATTTTGCAACCACTATTAAAAACTAATTTCTCAGAAGCCTGCTTAAAGTACCATCTAGCGCTGCTTCTGAGATTCTGCAGGAGGAAGTGGGCGTGGTGTATATTTCAGACTTGATTGGACTTTGCCCCTTGTTAGTTTGGTTGTCTGTTTGGCTTAAGGAGGATCTATCTCTTAATAGACTTATTATAGGAGATTGTTTGGCCTTGGATGGGATGTTGAGCATTCCCTGGCTTGCTTATGTTAGGCGGATCTTCAAGTCATTGGGTCACCCTGAGTTTATACTTCAGGAACTTATAGTTAGAAGGGACATATCATGGCTCAAACAGGCATCTAATGACATGGTGGTGGCAGAGCGCGAGACTGGCGCCCTCTTGAAGCGCTCTGTGTGCCATTTTGTCATGGTAAAACCCGTTCCTGGAGGGGAACCTTATTTAGCTCTGGAGATGTCTAACTTTCATCGCAGGCTGTTAATTTATTTTAAACTCAATCTTTTTCATCATTTCCTGTTGCCCAAAGGATCTTGGTGTGAAGTCTCAGAACTCTTGGCCTGTATTTGCGATGATATCTCCATTCCCAACACATTCCATATTGTCATGTTATGTCCAATTTTTAGTCATCTTAGGCATAGATTTATTTGTCCACTTCTCCTACCTATGATTTTTACACAAGTGAGGTCTGCTTTTCTTTCTTTGCAGTTGTTAAAAACCCTCACCATTTGTTTTTATCAGACTCGCCTTTTATCTGGAGTCTTTCAGGGGTTGTCATTCTTTGTGACGTTCGGTGTTTTAAGCTGTGTATATTTAGCAGTTACTTTTTCTCTTGCTGACTTTTAATGCTTTTTAATAATTGGATTCTGTGGTTTCTTAGTGATTTTAATGTATCTCATATTTATTGTGGTTATATGTGTTTTTATTATGTGTTATTATATGTGCTTTTATGATTTTCATGAAAAATAGAATAAAGTTCTAAATCAATCATATATGTGATTTCCCTGAACTTATGTACCGCTTAGGATGTCTGACCCTGTGGCATAGCCACCATTACTTTGAGTACTAGAAGTGTTGTACAGACAGAATACACAGCAGCGGCTGCTGCAAATGTCAACGGGAGGGGCAGTAGGGGATGGCGGAGGGGGTGGGGGAACGGCGATGGGGGGAAATAAAAAAATAATAATTAAAAAAAACATACTTGTTCCTGCCGTGGCTGCCTTGCTCCTCTTCCCTCAATGGTGTTGGTGTCCCAGCAGTCCCTAGGAACACCAGCACAAGCTCCCCATGCAATACTGGCCAATACGGCAATGCTATACCTAGCATGAGAGCAGCGCCAGGATTAGTCTGAGAGGCTTGTTCTGCCGCTCAGACAGTGCACTGGAGTCTGTGCAGTTTCTCCATCCTGGTTTGGAGAAACCTAAGGGCGCATGTCATTTTGGCTGACCTGAGACAGGTGTCCACACTGACATGCTCACTTAGTCCACTCAGTGACTCCACTTCATCTACCTGACCCCCTCCCATGGCCCAGCCCCGCCTTCCCCAGAACATGCTGGCAGCTGAAAAATAAAACAATAGTATAATATTGTTTTATTTTTGAGGTGCTGCTATTAGCTGGGGGGGCGGGGAAGGGGTGACGCTCCTTCGCCATTATGAAGGAGCCACCCCTAGGATTACATGAAAGACGTCTGGTAGTGAACTCATGTGAGTGTTGGGCCGGGTAACTGGCAAACAGTGAGTGGGGCGGCACCTTGCATAAGACCTGCACAAAAAAACACAGAAGAGAGGCACAAAGTATGCACCTTACCTGTACCACCTAAATACCTTGAAATAACCACGGCTCTCCCTAAATCTTAACACTTGTTATCTACTCTCTTTTTTACATTTAGCTTGATAGTGCGGCTGTCTGCATACCTACTGCTACGCAATGCTTAATTTGTAAATAAAAACGTGCTGGTGCCCAAAGCGCTCCTCTGAAACTCGCGGCTGCTGCAGTTAAAGGTGCGAGCACAGAATACTGAGGCAGCGTAATCCTGAAGCCATCTCGGGCATCTTTAATCCATTTACAGCCACTCCCTGCCTCTTCAGCTCACTCTTGCAGCTTTCTGCTTTCTCCCATTGTGACGCTTTTTCGTTTTTGTCTTCCTCTGTCTTTCCCATAGGTGCCTTTTGCTCGCCGGAAATGGTTCAGGCAGAAGAATAAGTGCTGGCCCCCAAAAATAAGTGCTGGTGCCCTGCACCGGAAACCACCGGCTCAAATTAAACACCGCTGCTACTTCTTCCGTAACATATAAAGGTGGCTTTGACTCCACCCAGAAGTATACCGCTTTCTTTCCAGGTTCTATTGGCTGTGTGGTTATTATTCCACTTCCTGTAAACGTACTTACGTTGCAATGCATCACAGTCGATTTACATCTGAAAAAGACCCCAAATCATCACGCCTTATTTATTTCATAGATGCAAGCTTATGCTTTTTATTTTTAAGTTAGGACACATGTGCAAGGCAGACCCAGTGGCTTTGCCAATGCTTGCTTTATATAGGTTTGAAGCGCCCCACGTAACTTCGGGTGGCATGAACCAACAACCTAAGTTGCATTCTATGTATGCATTATATATGCTATCTCTAGCTGTGTCTCGGACTTTCTAGGCGACCCGTTGCCGCCACCTAGCGGCTCTCTGATAAATAAGCGATTCTTCGAGTCCACGGTATTCACAATACTGTTATCACGACAGGTATGGATGTACACGGTTCGATATTTATAATGCACCGCGCCACGCACAGGCTCAGAAAAATGACTTTGCAACTTATGTTTGTTATTCTATAAGTATGAAAAGCTCAAAGAGTTGCTATCAAGTGAAAACCGGAAACGGCTGTGTTCCTTGTCACTGTCGTAAAGAAATGTCCCGTCCACCCCTTCCCCCCCCCTCACCCACACTGCAAAGTACATGGGTTGGGAGCGCCGGACTCACTAGGAGTTCACAGGCCAGGATACTGTGCCGAGTGGTGGGGCGGTGCCGGATCTCGGTGGCCTCCCCGCACTGCAGGGGCTGCGGGGGCCTTTGTTACGCCATTATTCCTTCTACAGATGAAAGTTAAATGGGACCAATTTGAGGTCTCACAGCCGCAACTGGTTGATGGTGGGGTGCGAAGTAGTCAGAAAAGGTGAACCTTGACTTGTAAAACATTTACTCATGCGCAATATTATTCAGTATTTCAGTATAACATTTATCAGAGGCAGAAGCTAACGAAACTTGAGGGGGACCCCCTGCAAAGTCCCTGATGGGAGCCCCGTCCCCCCCGGACCCAGCCAGGGGTCTGCCACCCGTGTACAGTGCTGAGGGGACCCCCTGGAGCTCGCCCGCCCCCACCCCCCGCACCGCGGGGGCCTTTGTTATGCCACTGAGCAAGGGTATACTCCTTCAGGGGAAGCGAGTGGGGCATTCCAGGGCAAAGTTGAGGGACATCCACACACTCATCCAGTTCCACCATTGAAACGGTCAGACATTTTTCCTGCTGAATTAGGGTAACCAGATTTCGAAAATAAAAAAAACGGCACAGGTCAGACATAAAAGTAGGACTAAAGCCCGCAGTCTCAGTTTTATATGTGACCTGTCCTGTAAATGTGTGTATGTGAACACACAGAGGAGCGGGCGGCAGCAGACAGGCAGAAACCAATAAATTACTTTGTCAATGATTTAAGACTCTAGAGCTGCATGTGAAAGAGAGCACGCCTTTCACTTCTGCCTCGCAGGTTGACCTGACCTTTGCCGCAAAAACCGGGGCATTTATTTAAAATGAACAAAAGGGTCGGGAAACCGGGACAGTCCTCTGAAAACCGGGACTGTCCCGGGAAATCCGGGACATCTGGTCACCCTGTGCTAAATGGAGGTGGAATGATTGTGATGGACGTAATTAAAAAATCATCACGGCTTTACAGGAGTACTCATGGGAACAAACCTTGGCTGTTGCAGGTTTTCAAGGAGTACTCTTGGATTTCTTTGTGAAATCCTGATATTCTTAATCTGCATCCACTTGAGGGATTACACCTGTAGATTTTATGAACATCCTTGAGTGCCCGGTGCCCAGTTTTCTTTATTTTCGCCCAATGCACAATGTTGTAAAATGTGGGTCCAGGGCTACATTAAAGAAATACTGCAGTCAGGTGCCACGTGGCACTCCATCAGCAATCAGTTCCTTTCTGGGATTAGTCTTTAAAAAGTGCCGGACGAGTCTCTGCCCGGTACTTTGGGGTATTAAACACATTTCATTCGGTTCAGTTGAACTCATTGATGTAGAGAAGTTTGCCAACTAAGGGGGCGCTCTAATCACCCGGGGAGATTAAGCCAGTATCTGTGGAAGATCCATATAAAATCCAAGACCTAGAATCTCCTCTGGAAGTTTGTGATGTGAAGCAGAACGTTTCTTAAATATAAATAAAATATTAGCTTCTGGGGGAAGGAAGGAAGAGAGGCAGAGAGTGGAGGGAAATGCAAACAAGCCTTTGCGATGCAATGGGCCCCTCATTTGCTCGAGTTATAGCTATTGGCGTTGTAAATTTCTAACTGGACTTTTCATGCCACTTAAGTTGTAAAATAAAAAGTAAAACAGTTGACATAAGTGAGCGATTCAAAGCTCCACGGCTGCCATGAGCATGAGCTCGAAGGAGAGACACAAAAAGAAAAAGAAGTTCACTCGCAGTCGAACGTGTCGGCAATCGTGCAAATATCCATGTAACAGGGTCAGTCTGCAAGGCGGTAACAAAATCTCCCCAAAGGTGGGACAAACGTAAAGTGTTTACCAATGAGAACAAAGGATTTTTGAAAGGCAAGCCCAGGAACGAGTGAAAGTGATGGGCGTGAGGTGGGCGTGGTTAAAAGCCCACAATACTTACAACAGGTCAAAGCGCTTGCGCGCGCAACCTAAAAAGGAAAGGGGAGGAAGATGGAGGGAAGGAGGAAAGAGGGAAATGGAGGGTAGGAGAAGGAACAGAGAGGCTAGCGATGAGCCTAGAGCCAGACCATGCAGAGAGGAAAGGACAGAGACCAATGCCATGTAATTGTGTGTATTTCGTAAATCAAACAACTGTGCACTGGTTTAGAAGGAAATGGCCTCAAGGGTGATGATACCCTATGATACTAAATTATGTGGTACACTGACTGAAGTTTAGTACGAATGTCTTTGTTTAGTTTTAAATTGGTCGTAATATGCTATTGTTAGAGCTGACAGCCTTAGGGTGGTCTTCTGCCAACTTTTTCAAGTTTTTGCGTGCCTCCCTCAATATTTCTGATCTTGTTTTTGCTGGTTTTAGGACTCTGCACACTTTACCAGTGCTAACCAGTGCTAAAGTGCTTGTGCTGTCTCCCCTAAACATGGTGACATTGGCTCATACCCATTGGGCATATTTAATTTACTTGTAAGTCCTTAGTAAAGTGCACTACATGTGCTCAGGCCCTCTAAATTAAATGCTACTAGTGGGCCTGCAGCACTGACTGTGCCACCCACATAACCTGACCCTTAATCATGTCTCAGGTCTGCCATTGCAAGGCTTGTGTGGCAGTTTCACTGCCACTTTGACTTGGAATTTAAAACTACTTGCCAAGCCCTAATTTCCCCTTTTATTACATATACGTCACCTTTAAGGTAGGCCTCAGGTAACCCATAGGGCAGGGTGGTATATAAGCAAAAGACAGGGCATGTACTTATACATTTTACATGTCCTTGTAGTGAAAAATTCCAAAAGTCGTTTTTCACTACTGTGATGCCTGCTCCTCTCATAGGCCTGCATTAGAAATTCCCTTATATGCTTTTAAGTGGTAATTTCTTATCGAAGAGGAGTAGCCTTGTCATATTTCGTATGGTTGGAATGAAAGTGGGAAATCCTACTTACTGGTGAAGTTAGATTTTACATTACTGTTTTAGCAATGGCACTTTTAGAAAGTAGCCATTTCTCTGCTCTCACTGTGTTCTGTGTCTTACAGCCTGTCTCCAATCCATGTCAGGTCTGTGCTGGTTGACAGCTCCCCTTGTGCATTCAACACAGACAGTAATAAACACAGGACACTCAGCTGCATCTGCATTCACCTGCATACTGATGGGTCTCCCTGGACAGGAAGGATGGAGGGTCTCTCACTTACATTTCAAAGGTCAGTAGCCTGCCCTCACACAAAGGACTGCTGGTAACTCCCCACAGAGCTCCTGGCAGAAAGGGCTGAGTTGAAAGGGGATCTTGTGCACTTCAAAACCACTATTTGAAGTTTCCTCCACTTCAAATGCACTTTTGGGTATATATAATGGCTCTGTGACCCCACCAAATCAGACACTTTTTGATCTACAACTGAACTCTGTCAGAGGGACTGCCTGGCTGCCCAAAGGGCTCATCTGGACTGCTTTCCTGGAAGGCCTGCTTATTGCCTTGCTGCCTGGTGACTCCTGACTCTGCTGTAAGGACTCTACCTTCCTCAAGTGCTCTCCAAGGGCTTGGATTGAGCTTGCCTCCTGTTCTGAGGTCTCAGGGCTATCAAAGACTTAACGCAACTCCTGCCGGATCGGCGCAGCGCCTGCCTCATGACTGAAAAATCACTGCATTGCCTGCCGGATCAATGCAGGGCCTGTTGTCTCTGCTCAACACATTCTGGATTTTCCGTGCATCGTCCCTGGGCATCAAAATATCCCAGCATCACAGCGAGGACCCAAGGCTGCTCTCCTGGAAACCGCTGCATCATCTTGCAGCATGGAAAGAATCAACACATCGCCTTTGCCACGCCGGAAAGCATCACTCCACTTTTCAATGCATCTCTTCCTCTGCGGCCACTCTGCATCGTTATTTTTGATGCATCCCAAGTACAGTGTGTTAAAAGGCTACAACTACTGATTGATAAGGATTGAGACTAATTTAAACCTCTTAAAAGTGATATTTTGACTTGTGAATATTGGATTTTTGTTGTTTTGGTCTTATTTTATTCCAATAAATATTATCTATTTTTCTAAACTGAAGTGGAGCTCTTTTTGTGGTGTTTTCACTGTGTTACTTTATGAGTTTTTGCACAAATACTTTACTCATTGCCTTCTAAGTTAAGCCTGCCTGCTCTGTCCCAAGCTACCAGAGGGTGAGCACAGGATAATTTGGATTGTGTTGGGACTTACCCTGAGTAGGATTATGGTCCCTTCATGAACAGGGTGCATACCTCTGCCAATTAGAGACCCAGTTTCTAACAGCTACGTACATTTTGAAGTTATCGCTCGTAAACAAAATCTTCTAAAGGCTGTAGTGACTCTCCTCTAGTCCAAGGAACTTCTAACAACTTCTTATAAACAGCCATGTTTTGAACATTTTTGAAAGTGGGTAGACTGACTGATCAGCAGACCTTGATGGATTTCTGATGCTTATAGATTAAGCTCCTCTCAAGACCATCCATCCCTTGTGGTCACCTCTCCACATCTCTCTGCCCAGCTATGGAGACTGCATTTGACTCGAACGGGTCTGAAACCAGACTGAAGATGGCTCTGCTGTTCCATGCTTCCACATGGGAGAACCACCAATAAAGCTCCTGATGGACATCATCATTCAGTGGGACCAGGCCCATGTAAAGGTGAAGTATCTTCAATGGTTGGAGGGCCCTGTTATGGAGGGAACTTAGAAACATTCCTGAATGGCAGCCATAAACTGGTCTACAAGCATGGCTATTCAACAAAGGGAGACTTTGTCTCTCCCTAGAACTCAGAGAATCTCCTTCTTGATGGGGTCTAATATTATGGGGGCGAAAAATAGCAGAGGTCGAGTCCATCACGAAGCACAGAAATTCATTGTGATTGAGGGAACCATATTTGAGTTTTCCTACTGATGACAAAACCCAGGTCCTCAAATATGGTCACTGCAAGTGCAAGATGCTAAAGTACTGAGTTTTTTAGCACCACAGAGGCACACAATGCAGCAGTGCTCTACCCACCTGAGACAATGTAGACAGCAAGTGGTGCTGCAGACAGCTGTTAGCATGACACCACTTACACAATAATATACAATATTAATAAAACAATATAAAAAAACCTACATTGTAGAGTACTAAACAATTGATGCCGAGCAGCAAGAAAGAAGAAGCTGGGATTAAAACATAGATTCATATTTGAGATGATGTTTTGGGGTTGGTTATTGTTCTGAACTGATGCTCGGGATCTGTAGTCCTTACACCAAGGTCTGTTGGTCTTAAAGTTGCCTTTTCTCCTGAACTGTTGTTTTAGCTTTGCCATGGTTGCTGTTCAAGTAAATCAGAAAGGAGAATGCATAAGCATCACCCTTGGCCCTGACATAGAATTAGTCACCCTTCACTGGCTTGTGGCCTGGGCCTTCCTTTCAGGTGTAAGCAATACTTTTAAGTAGGGCTACAGTCCAATCAAGAAGAGGAAACACAGCCACTGCTGTCCTCAGAACTGTTCCAATCCACGTCATTGGAAGAGTGGAGCCATGAAAATGTGCCCATACTATTGCCACACAGCACTGCCTGGATTCTGACTCCAAAACAGAACCAGGCTTTGTGAAGTCTGTCTCAGGAGTGAATTTAATTAAACTCTTATGATCTTTTTCAACTTTGCACAGACCTAAATTCTCCTGCTTTTCCCACCGCGCAACAGGTTAAGATGAGACTGCTTTACTATTCTGTTGTTTATAAATATTAATGAAGCCACACAGTGGAAAGTAGTTTGACATCTCCTGTCTCTTCATTAAAGCCATGGAGAACCTGCGTGAGTCACAGGTTATGCCAGGAGGATTGGATCTTGATATAGTAGTTGAGATTATTTTTCTGATCAAGGTCTCAAAATGAAATGATGATAATGATTGCAACGCCTTGTGGGTCTTGTGATTGCCCATAACTGAAAGTGCCTCTTCATGCATTGGCAAGTTAAAGCACTCATTGACTCATCATGCATGCACTCTACCACTCAACCTTGCACTCATGTCTCCATTCATTCAACCCCTAACCAGGGGCGGCCCCTAAGCTATGGCGGAGGAGCGTCGCCCCGCTGCAGAAAGCAGAGAAATAAAGGGATAATAAAAGTATTTTAATATCCTTTTTTTCTGCTTTCGTAGGATGGGGCCAGCCTCCTCTATGTCAACAAGTGGCGGAGGAGTAGTGGTGCGCTTCTAAGTGCGCATGTCAGTTTGTCCGGCTGTCTGAGGCCGGCCAAACTGACATGAGCATATTGAAACTCTCCACCCGGCTGGAGACCAAGCGCATTGCCCCACTCCCTCCTAGAGTGGCATTTCAGCCCACTCAGGCCAAACGCAGCACTTCTTTCATGCTATGTAACTGCATGAGAGAAGTGTCGGGATTGGTTGGGGAGGGAAGAAGATGAGAGATGGCTGGAGAGGGAGCGGCGGATCACGGAGAGGCAGGTTAAGTTTATTTATTTATAATTTCACTGCCCCCCTGCACCTCCTGCTCTGTGCGCTGCCACCCAGCCCCCCATCCCTTCTTGGCAGCATCAGAGACTGCCACTAACTCATTCTTAATACCACACACACAAAGACACACACAGACAAACACCACCACTTAAAGCTGTAAAGCATACCTCTGGGCATTTCCAATGCGGTACAAAGGGATAAAATACCTCCTTTGTTCTAAAACTCATTGCCTAAATTGCCACTTTTTAATACTTCTAACCATTACATAACAGTATGAAGTGGTGGCTGGAAAATGAGCCTCTTGCTCCTCTAAAGGGGGCTTCGGCGGTATTCAGGGAGATGCAAGAGGCCAAATAAAGAGAGCAACAACGATTATCCTGTTTTAAAATAATTGTATTCATTTTAATATTCTTGAGTGATTAGTTAATTTAAGTATAATATTAAAGTGCCAAAACGCTAAATAGTTTGAGTTTGCACCACTGTTTTCTACTTTTGATCGTCACTAGTCCCTACTGGTCCCAGCTTTGAATCATCCACAGGTGAGAGGCCCCTCTTCATGTATGTGGTTCCATTTAAGTGAGTGTAAGAGGATGTTACCTTCTTCTCTTCAGAGCAAGATTTTTAAAAGGTGGCAGAAACCCACAAAGGGTTTGGAAATGCAGTAAACTTAAGAGGTGATATGGTCTATGAATATTCATGACGATTCATTACATTAACCATTTTCAAAGTGATTTGTGCTTCTCGGACACAACAGCCCTGGGCAAACAAGAGTGGCTGAATCATGCAGTTAAAATAGAACATACATGAAAAAGCCATGTGTCTGCATTCTACAAGCTCGAACATAATATCCCCTTTGGAGTGTAGTAGTGTCCCTTATAATATAATGTCAAGAAATCGCAATTTCATAAATTTGTGTAAACTTCAGAATTTGTAAGAAAGATAAAAATGTAGTAAAAAATGCAGTATGAAATCTTTAAAGCCGTTGAAAATGGTAAATAAGTTCAAAGGATCAACAAATTATATGCAATTGCCATAAAGAAATTGTCAGATTATATAGTATCACGAAATAACTTCCAAAACTATGGTGGCCATCTTGGATTGGGTACTTTTAGATTTCTCGAAATAAGATTTATGATGTTTACATTATAGATTGTGCCGCAATGCCGTGCATCCACTGTTTGCACTGCACAGCAGAGCCTCACGCAAGAGCTTGCTAGGGGGCCGATGTGTGGCACTGCAGAGGGACTTCTTGATACATGCTCCTTCCGAGGCAGGTGCAAACTTTATCACACTGTAAATGCCAACACTCAGACAGCCTGACACCCTAAACCCCAAATGCATGTTTTATGGGTTGACCCAAAAAATCAATGATGCTGACAAGATTATCAATGACTGACGGAGGCAGAGGTACTTCCCACCGCTTTTCTGTGGCCAGAAACAAAAACTAGTTGACCCTACAACAACCAATGGCTACCAAAGTATGTCCCAAAGCCAATTTCTCTTTATTTAATCACTATGAATATAAGATGTAAAAATAGTCTAAAATATTCAAGTAAGCATAATTTACTGGTACATTTATCTGGATGCTAGCCCTGCACCCTTTGTAATCCCCCAAGCCTTATTGTTTTAAATCAAACACACAAAAGGTGATGGGAAAGTCGGCTTGCAATAAGTCTAACCACTGGCAATCACACGAGGGGGTGCATCCCAACCCATCAATCTTTTGCGCAGCATGCCACCTAAGTTTGAAATGAGCCATATGCAAATCAGTCTTGGCCCTGCTCCAATACGAATAGCCCATCCTTAAGTGCCAGACCAGGTTCTCCCTAAACCGGAACATAAGCAACTAAAAAATATATTTTTGTTTGTTTCACAAATCTATATTAAGTGCTTAAAACGTGGAGATAAATAGTTTATAAAGAGTGGTACCTCTCCCCTTAGGAAGGGGAGTCCACTTTCACTTTGTTTCAACTATACTTTAACATTTCAGCCGGGTACTTCTTAAACAATCGGTATTGCTAAAAAAGGGTTGATTTCATAGGGTAATCTAAGGAGTTCAGTGGGAAAAAAGGGGGGCGGTTTACAGTTTTTCCTCCTCCTCACTCTCCTTATCCATGGCAGGATAGTCTCTCAGCAGCTTGTGTACCATTCTGCGGCACGTTTCCCTGCTCACCACATCCCCGTTGGTGACCAGTCAGGTTCTGGGGCACAGGAGGATGTCTTTATACAGCAGAGGATTCTCCATTATCCTTGGATGGCCCCAACTGAGTGTGTTTTTGGGAACAGCTCGCACAGCACAGAATGGCAAGTAATGTTCATTTAAGGAATGTGTGCTTCTGTTTCTTGTCTTAAGGCTGCCCGCAGTCTCTGGGCAAAAGGGCAGGCCCAAAAAAGATGGTATGTATTTTTCTCTGCAGGACATCCCCTAGGACATTCTCTGTGTAGGCACAGGCCCCTGCTGTGCATGAATGCCGAACTGGCAGTCCCCCTTTCACAGCCATCCAGGCAATGTCTCTGTGCCTGTTTGGGAGGATACATTCTCCCACATGCATGTTGCCTTAGAGGGTGGCAGGTCGCTCACTGGTTCTGTGGTGTCTGGATCTGACTAGTTTGTGAATTGTCTTGGGATTCCGGAGGCTTGGTGTGACACAGTTCAGCCCAAACTTCTCCACAAACGTTTCCACCTCCCTGTAGTACCAGGGGAGGTCCCGGCTGAACATTGCTGTGTTCTTCCACCTATCCCACCCCAGATTTCTCCACACCAGGAGCAGGCAGAAGCGGAAGACCCGTATGCTTGGTCCTTGTTCTCATTTGACAGGGTTATTCGGATGCAGCCACACGCAAAGAATGCCCTGAGGATTGTCGGGATGTCAGGGACTGACTTCCCTCCTTTGTGGTGCTCCTTCTGCACAACTGATCTTTTGATCCTGTCCATCTTCAAGTGCTAGACAAAGAGGAAGGCCATGCTATTTATAGCCCGTCCCAAGTTGAACAAGAGTGGCCAGGCCTGTGTCACCTACTGCAGCAGGGGAAGTGCATAATGTTTGAGCACCAGAGCCTTCCCTTGGATGCTAAGGTTTCTCGGACTCCGGAGACACAGTTTCTGCTTGACTTTGACCAGGTGTTTGTTCCAGCTTTTTGCAGCTGCCCCTGGTGCCCCAAACCAGACACCAAGGATCTTTACCAGCCCCGCCTCCATGGGGAAGGGGTGAGGCTTTTGTTGCATAGGTACCAAACTGGTTTCGCCTTGACTGAGGCTCATCAATTGTGTGTAGCTTGGTTCTAATTGCACATTGAATACAGGACCCACATCTGGGCATACACTTGCCACTTGGGGCAGTACATCAAACACACAAAAGGTAATGAAAGTAATGCTTGCAATAAGTCTAACCACTGGCAATTGCTCAGGCTAGCGTTTCAGTGTTTTTTACCCACTATGCCACCTCAGTTTGGACCCAGTCATATGCAAATTAGTCTTAACCCTGCTCCAATAGCAACAGTCCAGCCCGAACTCCCAGGCTAGATCCTTCTGAACTGAAACACAAGCAACCCAAGACCTGTTTCGCACTGATTGGGGCTCGTCTTTAGCGGTAGCTTGGTTCCAGTGGCTCAGTGAGTGCAGGACCCACATTTAGCAGGTAGTGCCTGGCCTGGCAGTTCAGGTGGACTGTTCCAATTGGAGCATGGTCACTCAAGGCTAGTGTGTCAGTGGTTAGACCTATTGCAAGCATTCCTTCTGTAACCTTTTGTGTGCCGTATTACTTTCCGTCAGGTTTACCTAACTTTACAACTGAATACTTTTTTCTCCAGTCGCGTGGAAGCCATCAATTAACAGCATTTTAAAATATAAGTAGATCAAAGATAATCTGAAAAAAGTGGGTTATAAATAAAGTCCTTTGTTTGTTGGGCCTCGTGTCCCTACGGTTGAGAAAGGTGCATGGCCTGCAAGCGCCAAGAGGGCCCTCACCTGCTGTCATGTCATAGTTTCACATAAGTTAGTACACCAGCTAGACGCCAGCAAAGACTCAGCTACCGGTGTGGTCAAAACAAGTCATAAATTATAAAAAATCATAACACTAAGTGAGCTCTTCTTGTAATCTGTGTTTCTAATTTATTTAATTATTCATGTGTATTTATTCATGTGTTTGTTTATCCAGCAGTTACGGTGTCTAGCCCTATTACGCCACAAGTATCGCTTTGCAGGTTATTTAATGGGTCTAATTCCATTCCCACAGAGAAAACCACCACCTTTCATCGGGTTGTCATTTTTCCCAGAAAATGCGGGTCCAGTTTACTATTAATGCGTCGCGTTCAGAAATATCCCCAACAGCTGCCAACTGTGATGTACCCCAGTTCAGGGAGGTAATGGAATATCTACCCTGCCAGCAGTCAAATGATGAAAAGTTGTGTGCAAACACTAAAACTGCAAATTCATGTCAGCAGACTGATGTCAATGCCAGGCCGTATTAAAAGCTGTTTACTGCTTTCAAGCACTGAAAAGAGACTGTCTGCTTGCTTACTACTTAAAACTTTCCTGAATCATTTATTTTTGCCCCTCAAGACACCTTTAAAATATTTTTTTTAAACTATCCTTACAGTGAATTGGAAATGAGCTGATAAAGGCGAGTCTGTGGAACGTAATTCACATAAAATATATACCAAGTGCGCCCCCCCTAACACCACCATGCGTGCGCCGTATTTAAAATACAGCGCACCATGGCGCAGGTTAGAGACAATAGTGTCAACATTTTTGACGCTATTTTGGCGCTAATCCTGCAGAGTACATAGAGGCCCATTTTAAGGGTGTGCCTCCTTTTAACGCCTTTTCTAAGTAAGCGGTGAAAATGCCGCAGTGGAATCTCAGAGAGACCACTGTGCCATTTTTGCAGGACCCCTAACGGGGGAACGCCCCCCCTGCATAATTATGTCTGGCACAGGCATTATGTGGTGCAAGGGTTTACAAAGTGGCACAATGCATGCATTGTGCCACTTTGTAAATATGACGTGGGGATTTTGCCACACTATCGCCACAACAGTATAACAAAAAATGACGCTAATGTGGCAATAGTAGTTGCAAGGCCCTTCTTAAATCGGAGCCTGAGTGTTATTTAACACATCCAATAAACATCAGATGCGTTAAATGCCTCAACCTTCATTAAATTTCAGCAGATCAAACCTGCTGGAATTTAACGTGGGAAAGCCATATGGTATTTACCTACCACACGGATTTTGGTGCGTTGAACAGTACAATCTGCAGGTTTTCCCCCAGAAACTCCTAATAGGTGTAATTTATCGCACCCAATAAATAACACACCCCATGGTGTCATCATTTATCATATGCAATAAATAGCACTTATACTTGCAATCAGGGCCTTTGCCTTTAATCTGTAGCTTTAGAATGAAACAAGCTTTGACAAAGCCAATAGGTGTGGCTTCTTAGTGAAGCTTCCTCTTTATTCATTGTGTGAATGGACGGGTGAGTGGGTGTAGGAGGCTGGCCTGGTTTGTAGTGGGTACCTAAGGTACTCACACCTTATACCAGGTCCAGTTATCCCTTTTTTGTGAAATGTAGTCAGTGTCTAGAAGCCAGGCTCTTTAGGGGTAGCGTGGGTGGGCAGCCAAGGCCTAACTAGGAGACATGCAAAGCTCATGCAATACCACTGTAGTCACACAGTACTCACACACATGAAAGAAAATACTCAGTGTTACAAAAAATAAAGGTACTTTACTTTGGTGACACAAATGCCAAAAATACCTTAGAGACTATACTCCCTTAGGAGGTAAGTAATATACACAGTATATACACTAGAATGCAGAAATAGCTGTTAAAACAGTTAGAAAACAGTGCAAATAGTGAAAATCACAATAGTTAGAAATGGGCCTAGGGGGAACACAAACAATATACTAAAATAGTGGAATGCGAAAGTCGGTTTCCCACCTAGGCAAGTGTAGTGTGTAGAGGGGTGCTGGGAGTGTAAGAAAACACCAAAGGTATGTAATAGAACCCACCCCAGAGCCCAGGAAAACAGGAGTAAATCACAGTAACTTTCCTAGAACACACTAGAACAAGTGGTAGAAGATTTTGCAAGAAACAGAAGAGACTGCAAGACACCAAGGATGGATTCATGGACCTGAAGACCTGTGGAAGAAGGGGACCAAGTCCAAGAATCACTGAAGAGTCCAGGGAGAACAGGAGCCCCTGCTAACCCGGATGAAAGTGCAAAAAAAGAACCACTGGTGAAGAACAACAGTCAGTACTGCACCGAAGAAAACGGATGCGGGTTCCTGGTTGGTGCAGATGATATCCCACGCCGGACAGATGATTGCAGTCTGGTTTGCATCGCTGGATTCCTCCAACAAGCCTTGGCACACGCAAAGCGTGCGGTTAGCAGAAAAGGGTGCTGCCCGGGACCAGGAGGGACCTGGTGGCCTCTACCCAAGAGGGGGAGACAGAGGGGGCTCTCAGCAACTCAGAGAGCCCTCAGAAGACTAGGCAGCGCACACAGGAGTCCCACAGTACAGGGACAAAGAAGGTGCAAAAGCATGCAGCCCTACACAAAGGGACCCACGCCGCCGGAGAACCACGCAGGAGGCTGTGCGTCACAGCAAGTAGTGCTGGGGGCCGGAGCTGCACGATGCATGAAGAACTTCATGGAAGGATGTCAACAAGACTTGGCAACTGCAAAACACGCAGTGCATGGGGATACTGTCTTGCGTCGGAGGCCGGCTTTTGCCTCCACCAAAGTTGGACAGCTGGACTAAAGGCCCATCTGGACCACTTCAGTCCACCACCCGTGTTGCTGGATCCACGCACTTCTTCAGGAGAGAGGGACCCAAACCACCAGTCGTCGCTGCAGATGGGTGCCTGCTGAAGCAGGGAAGTGACTTCTTCACCTCAAGGGAGATTATTTCGTTCTTCTTGTGCAGGCTGAAGACTGGCTGTCCACTGAGGATGCACGACCAGGAAATAGTTGCAGTTGCTGGCAGTTGCAGAAGTTGTCTTTGCTTCATTGTTGCAGTTATAGAGTTCCTGGAGGGTCCAGATGCAGTTTCTTCGGTAAGAAGGTGAAGTAAAGGATGCAGAGGATTCCTGCTGGAATCTTGCAATCCGAAGCTGAGGAAATACCCAGGAGAGAGACCCCAAATAGCCCTGAAAGGGGGATTGTTCAGCTAACAGGCAAGCACTTATCAGGGGAGGGCTCTGAAGTCATTTGCTGGCACTGGCAACTCAGATGCTCTCAGAGCAACTTGGAATCCAAGATGGCAAAACCCAGGGACACTCTGGAGGAGCTCTGCGCACCACTCCTGGGGTTGTGATGGACAGGGGATTGGTCACTCCCCTTTCCTTTGTCCAGTTTCGCGCCAGAGCAGGGACTTGGGGTCCCTGGACCAGTGTAGACTGGATTATGCAAGGAGGGCACCATCTGTGCCCTTCAAAGCATTTCCAGAGGCTCTGGGAGGCTATCCCTCCCATGCCTGTAACACCTATTTTCAAAGGGAGAGGGTGTAACACCCCTCTCCCAAAGGAAATACTTTGTTCGGCCTTCCTGGGCTCGCGCTGCTTGAGCAACAGGAACCTGTCTGTGAGGTGGCAGCAGCTGGGGCTGCCTGGAAAACCTCAGAACGCTGGTATGGCAGTACTGGGGGTCCACTGTGGAGCCCCCAGAGTGCATGGAATCATACAACCAATGCTAGAATCAGCATTGGGGTATAATTCTGAGATGTTAGACACCTTACATGGCCATATTCAGGGTTACCAATATGAAGCTGGACATAGGTATTGACCTATGTCTAGTGCACGCATAAGATGGGGTCCCGCACTCACAAATTCAGGGAAAATGGTCATGGACAACGTGGGGGCACCTCTGCTAGTGCAGGGGTGCCCTCACATACAGGTATTCTGCACCCAGTTTTCAGGGATGGAAGGCCTGGTATATGGGTGACTTATAAGTGTCCTGGTGCAGTGTACATGGCTGTGAAGTGGTGCATGCACCATTTCACACAGGCTGCAATGGCAGTCCTGTAGAAGCCTTTGCACGGGGTCCCCATGGGTGGCAAAAGTAATGCTGCAGCCCATAGGGATCCCCTGGGACCCCAATGCCCTGGGTACATAAGTATCATATACTAGGGACTTATAAAGGGTGACAAGTATGCCAATTTGGGATGAAATACTGGGTTACCAGTATGCAGTGACAAAATTTAGAGGAGGGAGAGCATAAGCACTGGGGTCCTGGTTAGCAGGATCCCAGTGACACAGTCAAAGACACTGACATCAGGCAGAAATTGGGGGTAACATGCCAAAAAGAGGGTACTTTCCTACACAACCCTCCCCCCAAACGAGGGACAATAATTCTAACCTTCATTGTCTAAGCGGAAATATCTGGAGAGTTCATCTGCATTGGAGTGGTTACTCCCAGGTCTCTGTTCCACTGTAAAGTCATCCCCTGTAGGGAAATGGACCACCTCAACAATTTAGGGGTTTCACTTTTCATTTGTTTTAACCATGAGAGAGGTTTGTGGTCTGTCTGAAATATGAAGTGAGTACCAAAGAGGTATGGTCTCAACTTCTTCATGGCCCAGACCACAGAAAAGGCCTCCCTCTCTATAGCTGACCAACGCTTTTCACTAGGGGTCAACCTTCTACTAATAAAAGCAACAGGTTGATCCTGGCCCTCTGAATTGAGTTGTGATAGCACAGCCCCAAACCCTACCTCTGAATAATCTGTCTGGACAATAAACTTCTTTGAGTAATTTTGGCTTTTTAGGACAGGTGCCGTACACATAGCCTGCTTAAGCTCCTCAAAATCTTTCTGACAGCCAGTTGTCCACAATACCTTTATAGACATTTTCTTGGATGTGAGGTCATTAAGAGGGGCAACAATGGAGCCATAATTCTTAATAAACCTTCTGTAGTACCCAGTGCGACCACGAAAGGCTCTGACTTGGGTCTGTGTTGTAGGGGGAGGCCAGTCTAAAATAGTCTGGATCTTCCCCTGTAGTGGTTCAATCTGTTCCCCACTAACTAGGTGTTCCAGATAAACCACTTTCCCCTGACCTATCTGGCACTTTAAAGCCTTGACAGTGAGGCCTGCCTTTTGCAGGGCCTCCAAAACTTTCCAGAGGTGGACCAGGTGGTCATCCCAGATGAAGCTGAATACAGCAATATCATCAAGATATGCTGCACTGAAAGCTTCCAGACCTTGGAGGACTGTGTTCACCAGCCTCTGAAAAGTGGCAGGTGCATTCTTCAAACCAAAGGGCATAACAGTAAACTGATAATGCCCTCCAATGGTATAGAAAACAGTTTTTGGTTTTGCATCTTCTGATAGCTTGATCTGCCAATACCCTGCAGTCAAAAGTGCTGATGCCAGTGTATCTATGAGCTCATCTGCCCTGGGTATAAGGTGAGCATCAGTCTTTGTGACTGTATTGAGCCCTCTATAATCTACACAAAACCTCATCTCCTTTTTTCCATTCTGAGAATGAGGCTTGGGCACTAGCACCACTGGGCTGGCCCAGGGGCGATCTGAGTGCTAAATCACTCCTAAGTCCAACATCTTCTGAACCTCAGACTTAATGCACTCCCTCACATGGCCAGGCTGTCTATAAATCTTACTTTTGACAGGAAAAGTGTCTCTAGTACCTAATGGTGTGCTCACACCAAGTGGTCTGACCAGGTACCAGAGAGAAAAGTTCAGAGAATTGGCCTAAGACGTTCCTGCAATCCTCCTTCTGTTCTTCAGAAAGACAATCTGCAAGAACAATGTCTTCCACTGAGCCATCAGCTGCAGTGTTGGAGAAGAGATCAGGGAGAGGGTCACTCTCATCTTCTTGTCCCTCATCAGTGGCCATAAGTAGGGTTAAGTCAGCCCTATCATAGTAGGGTTTCAGGCAGTTCACATGAAGTACTCTAAGAGGACTTCTGGGAGTGCCTAGGTCCACTAAATAAGTGACCTCACCCTTATTCGCATCTATCAGATGTGTGGCACTCCTTTTGTCCTGGAGTGCTCTGGGTGCCACAGGCTCCAATACCCACATCTTCTGTCCTGGGTGGTACTCAGTCAGGACAGCCTTCTGGTCATGCCATTGTTTTTGCAACTCTTGGCTTGCCTGAAGGTTTTTAGTGGCCTTTTTCATGTATTCAGCCATTCTAGATCTTAGGCCAAGTACATAATCCACTATATCTTGTTTAGGGGTGTTCAAGGGTTGCTCCCACCCCTCTTTCACAAGAGCTAATGGACCACTAACAGGGTGACCACAAAAGAGTTCAAATGGGCTGTAGCCCACTCCCTTCTGGGGTGCCCCCCTGTAGGCAAAAAGGAGGCATGGTAATAGGACATTCCATCTCCTTCTGAGCTTTTCAGCTAGTCCCATAATCATACCTTTGTAGATTATCCCACACTCTTTCCACGTTACTTTAAGATATGCAGACATGAAGTTACTACCTCTGTCTGATACCACCTCTTTTGGGAAGCCCACTCCGAAAAATATTCCCAGAAGGGCCTTTGCCACTGCAAGAGCTGTAGTGGTCCTCAGAGGAACTGCTTCTGGATATCTAGTGGCATGGTCCACTACCATCATTATAAACCTATTGCAGTAGGAGGGTCAAGGGGGCCAACTATGTCAACCCCTACCCTTTCAAAGGGCACCCCACCCACTGGCAATGGGATCAATTGGGATGGGAAAAAGAGGGTACTTTCCTACAGTGGGTGAGTGGATAAAAGCAAGAATGGTTCGATGGTTGGATAGATGAGGAGGAATGCGGGTGACTGAGTGCATGGATTGGCGAGCGAGTGCACTGCTGGATGGCTGAATGGATAACTAAGTGCGTGGATACATGAGTGAGTGTATGGGTGGTTGGGGGTGTGCATGAATAGACGAAAGGGTCAAGGGTGACATATGGTGGCAGAGGCAGTGTGGAGGCAAGGGTACAGTAGTTAGGCTGCATCAATGGCAGGGAACAGTGTGAGAGAATGGAGGGTTAATGAAGTAGGGATGGTCAATGGGAGAGTGATTACTTGCATGGATGGATGGTTGGGTGAATGGGTAAGTACATGAATAGATAAAGGGTGCATGTGCAGTGTGTGTAGGCAAGGCCAGTGTGGGGAAGGCGGTGCAGTCAGCAGAGGCATATATGAGAATGGCCAGAATGGGGCATTGAGTATGTAACTGATGGCTCCATGAATGGAAGGAAGTAGTACATTGACTGCTAAATGAGTGACAGCGTGAATACATAATGGTAAAGTTAGCATGTATGCAGTTCATAGCCATGGTTTGCTACTTGGCATCAACTAAGTTGTATACATGAACATATCCTCAATACACACAAAAAGGTTTCAACTCGCCATGCACGTCTTTACTTCCAAGTTGCTGGCAGTGCGTTTGAATTTATAACCACGCCTGCAATATGCTGACAGTCATGCTAAGAATTACATGGGTGTATGCAAATCCAGGTCACCTGATGCCCAGCACCTGCATGGGTTGGTTCCAAGAGTCCATTTTGCGGTTGACCCATAGTATAGTGTAGCTCAGTGTTGTAACATTAAGGACATCCACAAAAGGAGTGTGGATGTGCTTTTTGGTGCTATGTACCAATGACAAAAAGAGTGTCTAAAAGTGGGGTTTGAAGTTCTGGTGCAAACCAAATGAAAATGTGTGAAGTAAAATGAAAGGAAGCATGTTATCCTTCAGTATAGAGACAGCAGCACAACTGAAATACCTTTCCTATTACCCACGGCTTTAAGCTTGCCTTTAAATATTTATAGTGTGCTGCTGCCTTTTGGCTGTGTTCAAGCTATAGAAATACCATATTCACAGACATATATGTTTGAAGATAAGTAGCTTGGTTTTAGGATGGAGATTTCTAACGCAGATTATTTACCTTTTAAATCCAAATCATAGCAGTACCCTCCAAAGGTGGTGGTCCTGAAGAGCGGCTTTATACCAGGAAGTCGTTACTGTACGGAGATGGTGAAATTGTCCTTCCAAGTGAACTGAGAGTGAATGCAGTACTACCTGTTAAAGGGTGACAGATATGCAACACTAGAACACCTCTAACTAGGGATGTTGCTATGGCCTTCATCCTCAAAGAAGGATTTTGAAGGCCCACAAGAGGCTCCATTTTGGCCACAGCACAAGACAGTTTAATGTAAAGGAGAATCCAACTCGAAAAAATCAATTTCTGGACTGCCTCTCCTTTCTTTGCGCTTGCAAATCCGACAAAGGGTTGATCATCTCATGAGATGCTCCTATTAATGTAGAAACTACAGTCAGCCTAGGATGCAACTGGTGTAGCCTCTCTTCCTCAGTGCGATGTGTAGGAAAGAACACAGGGAGCGTGAGGGGTTGCCCCATGGGCTGCCCCATGTGAAAATGTGACACCATTTCGGAAGAAAGGATGCTTGAGTTTAAAGCACCTGTCTGTCAGAGAAAAAGGTAGTACACAACACCGGAATAGATTATGCCTCCAATTCAACAAAGCAATGTGCAAAAGGATCGCGATCAGGAAAACTCTTAAGGATAAAAAAAATCTCAGGGTGTAGCTGTGCTTAAGATGAAACAACAGAAAGCTTGAAAGGGTTAATAAGTAATCCTTAACTGTGCCCCTACAAAAACCTTGCCAGGCTGAAGACAAAACAAATAAAAAAACAGACAACTTGGCTTGAAGAAGATCACCCTGTTTGTCCTCACACCAGGTAACAAACCCAAACCAGCAGCCAGAGTAGGTGAACTTTATTGATGGATAATGGAGAGCAGCCAAAATCACATCCACCACCTCCACTTAAATGTATAAGCCTCCCAGTTAATTCTGCTCAGTTTCCACGCATAATCCTCAACTAAGGTATCAATGTCCAAATTCAAGTTGGTATAGTTAATAGATCTGTTGTTCCAAGTTTGTTACGATCCAAAATCCAGGTGTAGATTTCTCCAATCAAAGTTCAATCGTATTCTTCAAAAGACGATACAGCTTTTTATTCAAACTTTAACAGCCGCATCCAAATTAACAGCCAACACGTGTTTCGTCCGGGAATTTCCTAATGACTTCATCAGGGCTGTAAATTATATAAGTACCCATTATTGCATATGTATCCATACTTCCTGATTATAAAGACCTCCACCAGTGTAAAGACATGTCTAAAAATGTGAGAAAATGTGAAAAACGTGAAATAATATATGAAAAATTAGCGAAAAATTTTTTGGTGAAAAGAATTGTGAACACAAAGGTGGGATGCAGACATATGTTAGTTTTCAGTGCACCTAATTCTCAAAATGTGAGAGTATCATACCTTTTGGTATCAAGCATCATATATTATTTCCAAATACTCTGTCACCCATTCTTGAGTGAAATGTGAACATGGTGTTGAGATATAAGAATTAGCGAGTAAGTATCAAGAGGATGAAAACTAATTAAATTGCTCTGGTATACTGATTACGAGCTGACCCCATGTACTGGTGATGTCCCTTGCTACTTAAAGATGCGTGCAAATGAGCCCATGCTCTTACCTAAACATATATGTATATCCGTCCTATAGCTTAAGTATTCCTTACAAACGAATCCCAGGATAATTCCGTTATGCAATTTATCTGCTATGTAAAAAAATGTAATATATATAACTCACAAACATATCCAACCAAACCAGTAACATTGAACAAATCAGACACATAGTAAACCCTATGATCCCATCTCTATGTGATCAGTTTCTAATAAAGTTCACATGTCACATACCCTATTAAGTAAATTCTTCTACTATGGGTAAAGATAAACCAAATATTTAAGTATATCATAATCTAATCTCTCTCCTAAATCCCTTCTTAAAAGCATTACTAAATTGTCCTATCCTAAAATCATGAATATACTAGTACCTAAAGCAAGTAGCTTACCTACTATCGGTTGTACCTATCCACCTTCCAATCAATCAAACCACAAAGCGCGAGTAAGCGTATATATCGGCAAAGTATCAAAACGCAAATGATCGCGTCTGGGTCCCTTATATGAGACCACAGAACTGGACGCCCTCTAGAAAGCCGAATTCTCGAGCTACCGATAAAGAAAAATAAAAATAAAAATAAAAGAAGGACCAAGGGTTATGGCGGCCATCTTTAAAGTGAATTGCGTCTTCCAGATAGAACTATAAAAAAAAATAGCCATAAAGAAAGGACTACGATACTGGCGGCCATCTTGGAGGGAGTCTCACAAAAGACCTATTACAATGATCGAAAATAGAGAGAGGACTATCATATATAACTACCATCTTCAAATGGAAATATCTCTAGTACTGAACTATTAAACAAGGACCTGGAGAGAGCACTGTAATGGTGGTGGCCATCTTAGAGTGAAAATGGGGTTCATGTATTGTACCTCCCATCCAAAAGGAGGTAGACTAAGCTCCTATTGGCCATTTTCAAAAGTACAAGTGATATATATACCCTAATAGGAGTGCTCATATTAGAATAAGATGTCCTAAATAGAGTCTAGATACCAACCGAAATTAGAGTTTTACGTGTTATTAACAATTAGTGTAAGATAACAAACCACCTTTGGTGAAGATTAGTAAGTAATTCTAAAGGAAATCAGTAATGTATAAAGAAAATGCAACCTATATATTAGTAATATTTGAATAATATGTACCCAGAGATTATACGTATAAACTTAAATATGTAATTAGGTATAGAGGTTGTTACATCACATCATTTTGTAATTGATCCTACCATATACAAAACATAGATCACAGAATTAAGTGTACACTACTTCCACAAAATATCAAATTTCATTGCCAGTACATTGTATCATTGATCAGTAGATGCATTCTTTAAGTGAATCACATTTCACATTAGGCCAGAATCTCAATACAACCACATAGTGTCAATTTACAGGAATTATATGAACCTGTATCAATGAAAAAATTTGTCAAGTATCATATTGTTAATATTGAAATGAGTTACCACTGCTGAATACTATTGAGATATGAGACATGTTACCCCTAGTCACCAAGAAAGTATTCAAGTTCCCTATCTGTATTTAGACCTGTCTCTACTGCCTTTAATCGTAATATCCACATGGCCTCTTTCCTCCTTAGTGTCAGCTCCCTATTACCTCCTCTTGGATCAATTCCTACATGCTCAATTCCAAAAAACTCAAACGATTTGTGAGGTCCTTGAGCTTCACATGATATTATATGTGCTACTAAAGGATATCTACAATCCTCACGTGCAAGAGCCCTGGCATGCTCACCTATCCTAGCCCTTAGTGGACGAATTGTACTTCCCACATAGTACCGGTTACATTTACAAAGAACCATATATATCACAAACGGGGTGCCACAGTTAATATATGTTGTGATCCTAAAGGTCTTTCCCAAATTGTCACTAAATTCTGTCCTCTTACGGCTTGCCCATTTACATAGTCCACAATGCCCATAATTACGAAAGCCTATTGTGTAGCTGGACAGCCAGTTCCCCTTTTTGAGATCTGAGGGATAACTCGGACTTAAGATATCTCTCAAGGTTTTACCTCTACGAAATGTAATTTCAGGTTTAGCAGGAAGAACTATTATTTCGGGGATCTCGGGACCTACAGAAAAATTATCTGAATATGTAGATGTTTTCCTCCAACCCATGGTCAATAATTTACCATCATTCATTAAGAATACTACACACATCCTGAGTATTCTAAGTGATTTTGAATGGGATACTAATATGACACTTGTTACCTTAGATGTGGTTTCTTTATACACATGTATAAAACATTTTTCTTTAGTAGTCTGAGACCGATGGAGTTGAGCCTGCATTTAGCAACCAACTGTTGAGGAATAGAAATACAGGTATAATGTGTTTAGATGATCTGTGACCACCAATATCACTTTTGTGAATATTCAGGGGACAAAAGTAAGGCCTAAGGGCAGAACTGTGAGTTGGAAGTGCTTCTACCCAATGACAAACCGAAGGAAAAGCCTGCAGGATTGCAGGATCGGCACCTGAAAGAATGCTTCCTGCAAATCCAAGGATACCATTCAGTTTCTTGGATCAAATACCACCAGGATCTATGCCAAAGTCAGCATTGTCAATTTGTCCATCCAAAGGACCACACATGGCCAACCAGTGGTACTGTAACACCCTACCATAGAAAATAATGGCAGTAGGAATTTAAATTAAGACCTAATAGGAAATAATGTTAAATTAAATTATTTAAAAGAGGTACAAATATAAATAAATACAATTTAATGTTACCAAAAATATCTAAATATAAATCATATTTATAATGTAATCCTAAAATATTTTGACAACCTTTTTGAATTTATAAATTAATGTAGCATTAAATTGTATTTAAGTATAATTAAATTACCTTAAATTAATTCTGTACACCACTTTTAATAATTATTAATGCAAATTCTTTAGGTGGGAATTTATTTTTAATTTAAACTTTAGAACATTTTTTATTTAATTTAATTTAATGTAGTTAAAGATTTACTTCACATTCACATGTATAGTGGTGTAACAAATAATACTGTTCTACATTTAAAGTGAATGTATAAAAGTAATGTAGATTAATATTTAACAAAAAAATATTTTTACTAATTTATTTGGAGTTAAATAAACATTTACTTTTCTCTACACATTGCCATAGAGTGACTATGCAGTCTGGGGGAAGATCCCCATTTGGCAAAGCACAGTGATAATTTAAAAGGTATAGTAAACATTATATTAAATTAGAAAACATATTTTAATGCTAAATATTGATGTAAATTACTTTGCGGATTCATCCAGGCAACAAGCGCAACTCAATAGGCCATGACTGACAGTTCCAGCATTTAATCACTGTTGTATGGGATGATCCAAAATGTGAATGACATTTGTAACAAATAATGGCTATCGTGCCAGTTGACTGGTCGAAAACAGGGAAATTCACGGTGAATTATGCAACGACTGGACCCTATAGTGGTGTCTCTTGTGGTGGGAAAAGCCATCTGCTTTAAAAATTGCAATGCAGCAAAATCACCAGTCTTAAAGGAGTTCTGGATAAGGACTGATGCAAGGAAGAGGGGCACGGGGTAACACGTCAGCCATTGAGATTCTGAAGAGAATTTCCAAATGTGAGTCTTACTACTCAGTCCTATGTGAAAGATCTTTAAAATCCAGTCACACCATCCTTCCTTTCAAATCTAGATGATTTTAAACATGAAAGGCAGGGAGTGTCAATCAGGATTCTAGTTAATATCACATTCTACAATCAGTGGCATAACAATAGCCCCTGCAGCCCCTGTGGTGTGTGTGTGGGGGGGCACTGAGCTACAGAGGGCCCCCTCTTGCTCTGTGCATGGGTGGCAGGCCCTTGCCATAAGAGCTCGTGACTGAGTCCAGAGCGTGGGCCCTCCCTCCATGTATTTTGCAGGGCTGCCCCCTCAAGTTTTGTTACACCACTGTCTACACCCCAGAAAAGATGGCTCCGCAACCCCAGAACATAATGCCTGCTGCCATGAAAGTGATTGAAGAACAACTATCACACATAGGTCAGTATTCCTGTCTGTTTGCTCAACGCCCTAGCACAACCTAGCCTGTGGAGAAGAGGTGCATGATACATTTGGCTTCAGGGAGCTCAGGTCACTAGCTTTGGAATACAAAGAAACATCTACAACAAGAGTGTGCAAAGTGGGGTCCAACAACAATCTGTCACTAGCCAAGAAATGGACTAGGATTGGATCAGGGAGCATGTCAGTATCCAGGGGGAGCAACATCACAAAATAAAATGATGGATGGAGTGTTGAAACTTTTCAAACACTCACCCCCAGTCACAGATCTGGGTTTAATCCATTGTTATTTTGCTCACAATGTCACCCTAGTTTGGACTCAGCCATATGCAAATCAGTCTTGACCCTGTTCCCCATCGGAACAGTCCAGCCCGAACTGCTAGGCCAGGTCTTCCCTGGACAGGAAACAAGCATCCTGGGACCGGTTTCAGGAATCACCCTTCATCGGCCAGGCTAGCTTGAATCCAGTGGCGCAGCGAGCAAGGGACCCACGTCTGGGCATACCCTTCCCACTTAGGGCGCACAAAGCAACATCACAAAACAAAATAAAATGATGGAAAGAGTGTTGAAATTTTCAAACACTCACCCCCAGTCACAGATCTGGGTTTAATCCATCGTTATATTGCTCACCACGTCCCTCCAGTTTGGACCCAGCCATATGCAAATCAGTCTTGACCCTGTTCCCGATGGGAACAGTCCAGCCCGAACTGCTAGGCCAGGTCTTCCCTGGACAAGAAACAATCATCCTGGGACTGGTTTCAGGGTATCACCCTTCATCAGCCAGGCTAGCTTGAATCCAGCGGCGCAGCGAGCAAGGGACCCACGTCTGGGCATACCCCTGCCACTTAGGGCGCACAAAGCAACATCACAAAACAAAATAAAATGATGGACGGAGTGTTGAAACTTTTCAAACACTCACCCCCAGTCACAGATCTGGGTTTAAACCATTGTTATTTTGCTCGCCACGTCACCCCAGTTTGGACTCAGCTATATGCAAATCAGCCTTGACCCCGATCAGGGGTAGACCAGCAGCAACCAATAGGCTGCCAGATGGTGGCGGTGACTATGTGCAGTAACTGCCCGTGTACCTGAGATGAGGTAGGTGGTAACTATGGTAGTGTCCCAGGCACTGCTTCTTTCAAACACTTTAAACTCATACTGATATTTAGTCGTGCTGATTTGGTTTTCCGTCCACAGACCTCTAGTCATATCACGTATGTCACACTCTATAGTTTCAAACGACAGGAGGCGGCGTCGGTCCCACTTGGTTTCAGCCGTGCTAGAGCTCTCCATCCCATTGTCTGTGGTCCTGGAGATAAACTCCTTTCCTTTGTGGATTCCTATCACACATGAGGAAAAACCCATATGTCCAGCTTGCAAGGGCTATTATGTGGGTTGAGCTAAAATGTGGATGATACTAGCAACCAGTAGTAGCTGAGGAGAGTAATCACACTGCCCCCTCTTTACTTATTGCTATGAATTCACAGCAGACTGATGGTCTACGACCACATGTGTGACACTTGAGCAACACTATCTCAGGAGTAAAACAATGATGCTCATTGTTAAGAGACAAATATCAACCATTCCCCCTTTTGAGCAATTAGAAGCTCTAGAACACGGCCCTGAAACAGCTGCACAATCATTGATACAGATTTACTCTAACTTACCACTCCTTTCTTTTTTGTAAAAAGCAAATTTATTGTTCTACACACATTTCAGAAATTGAGGATTCACTGCATGTTCATTTAGGAACCATCAGGAGAACTTTTTCATCCTTTGAAGATACAATTACAAAATATAAACAGAACTTGCTCCCGATCAGGATTAGCAGAAAGAATTGTTAAAAAAATCGTCATTTTCAAGAGTCAACTTTTGTCAATGTCATGCAACACCTGTCTCAATAAACATCTGTGTTGTTAGCCCCATACGATCAATGAAACATGTCCAGGACTCCTAAGTATGATCTACATAAGGTGTTGGGAAGACCCTTAAGAAGGTAGTTAACCATTGGGGTCCAGCGCGCCTCTAATGTGAAGTGCTTGTTCTTAATGTTGCTAGTCAAAAGTTCCATTGCTATTATACCCCATAGCCTCCCATACCACTGGCAGATAGGTGGTAGGGGGGGCTATATGCAGGGCGGGAGGGATCTTATTTGTAGGGTGGGTGGGTGGGTGGGAGGTGTCTTTCTTTTTCCTTCATAATACTATGGCTAATATTGCCAGAAGGCAAGTAGAAGCTTAAGATTTCATGCAGAGGCTTAAACACTTCCTTCCAGAAGGGTCAGATTTGCAGAACCCCCTCCCCCAATTATGCTCAAAAGTCCCCTTCTGACCACATTGCCTTCAGCACAGGGGGCTGGACCTAGGAAACATTTTGAGGATTCTTGAGAGGTGAAGATGCCAGATATAGAACAATTTATAAAGTATCTCTTGTCTTAATGGAAATCGAAAATTTGTGAATATCTGACCACAGTCTATTCCATCCTTTATCTGTAAGCTCCCAATTCAACACTCTGTCCCATTTACCTCGAGCTCATGTAGATGATGAAGTACTATCTGTAAGTTTGGCGTACAGTTTAGATATGAACCCTCTCTGTATTGTAAGAGGGGACAATAATTTTCCAAATGATGTTTTATTCATGCATTGCCACTTATTAATTTAGTGCAACACCCAATGTCACAATGGCGCTTATCGCAGTCTTTCACTTTCAGGCAGATTGAAATCTAGTTTACTTTGTGGGAACACTTTTATTTCACCTTGGTAGGACATGGCTGATATATATCTACAACCTCTTTGGTGCCGTCTCGTGAAGGCACCACTCTCTCGTGCTGGAGTGAATTCTGGGTTAGCATATATTGGCGTGTATGGGGAGGGATCTATAGTTAAATTACCTCCCTATTTACTATATCCCACATCTGAAGGGTCATGCCCACTGGTATACCAAGATACTTGTAGGAAGCTGGCTCTGTAAATGCTATATCAAAATGAGATATAGTGTGCACTGAGTCCAGGGGTTCCCCAAGAGGCTTAACAGAGGCTAAAGTAGCTAATACTAATGCTCTCTTTTGTGGTAGTGTGGTCAAGCAGTTAGGCTTATCAGAGGGTAGTGTAAAGCACTTGTTGTACACACACAGACAATAGAAGAAGCACACACTTAATGACTTAACTCCAGACCAATGGCCAATGGTTTTTATATAGCAAAAATATATTTTCATAGTTTATTTTTAGAACCACAAGATTCAAGTTGCAGGTAAGTACTTCAATGGATTCGTATTTCACACATGTATCAACAGTACTTTGTTTGAAATCGATAAATTATATAGTTTTTGAAATATTGGCAATAATCTGTTTTAAAAATGGACACTGCAATTTTCAGAAACAGTTAATGGGGGGAAATAATGTTAGTTTGATTTGCAGGTAAGTATAATACTTACAGTTACAGTCTCTGGGGGTTAGGAAGTCCACCGCTGGAGTTCAATGTAAACCCTAAACACCCAACACCAGCAACACAGGGCTGGCCGGTGCAGAGGTCAAAAGTGAAACAAATTTAAAGTGGGCTCCTATGGAGACAGGGGGCACTCGGAATCAGATCTGCAGGCAGGTAAGTACCCGCGTCATCGGAGGGCAGACCTGGGGGATTTAGAGGAGCACTGGGGGGCCACAAGTAGGCACCCAACATACACATTCAGCGGTGCTGAGGCGGCCGGGTGCAGGGTGCAAACAAGGTGTCAAGTCTCCAATGATTCTCTACGAGGGGACATCAGGGGTCACTCATAGGCTGCAGGCAAGGTCCAGGGGCTTTCGTTTGATAAACAGCATGTGTGCATGCAATGCAGGTAAACAACAATTGAGAAAGCCTGTGCATTAGTACATTAAAGGCAGACCTATTTGGTTTTCTAATGCTGGTTTACTATACCCATGCCTTAGGAAATGTAACCCAAAACTGCCTGTTTATTTGCCCGTAGCACATTTGCCACTAGGGGCCCATTATTACCTTTACTGTTTTTAAAGTATTTCTCCTGTTGAAGTGATATTTTTCAAAAGTGAAATATTTTTGAGTTCTGCCTCTACCAGGTCCTTGGTTCTGAAAGATACAAGCATTTCATAATTGCTTTATCTGCAAGTTAATCAATTTTTACCAATAATTCTTTGTTTAGAAGAAAAAGGCCCCCATTCTGAAGATATTTAGGTGACATGTTTGTTAACTTAAATTAAAACTCCAAGTTCTTTTACGCAGGTCTGGCAACGTGTAAATAATAACACTTGCTCAGAAATAATCCTGGACATACAAATCTGAGAAGAACCAAATGTATACAGGCCTGAAGGGGAGCAACCAAAAAAATCTATCAAAAAAAGAAGAGAGAAGCATTGTGAGCTGTATTGTCAAATTAAAATCAGTTTTGCAAGACTGCGGGTGGTTCATATGGAGGCAGTCGACAACGTTTCGATCCTATAAGGTAAGATGGTCATTATCAGGACTGATATTTGAAGAGTACAGGAGAGGATTGACTTGAAGGGCTGCAGTTATATGGTCTGAAATAAGAAGTCAGACAAAAAATTGAATGAAAGCCTCCTGGGAATTAACTTGAATGGTGAACCAATAAAGTGAAAACTAAGCACCTGATGACCTGCAGTGATGTAACGGAGGAGACAAATGAAGCAAAATTGGTTACCAAAAAGTGACAAGGTCAAACAACAGCATGATGTGGTTACATTATTGAGGATGACTGGAGCGAAGTGAAACCGGTACAGGGAACACCAGAAGTCCTGGTCCTTCTACCACCATGAAGAGCATGGAAGACCAACACACACCATGAGCATGTGGCAGGGATTATGACATCACTGTCAAAATGGCTGCTGCGGAAATGCATCCCAAAGGATGGATGCAGTATCAGACAGAAAATTTGCTGCAAGCAAAGACAGACACGTATAAAGCTTAGGCAAAGGGCCACCAACGATTGAGATACAGCTCCTCTTTGTCACCGACTTGTGCATCCGTCTTATTTATGTTAGCAGTATTTCATCTAACACAGTCAATCACTATAAATCAGTTTACTTAATGGATCTTCCACTTTTTTAGGCTAGACTCTGCTTTCCATCCTAAGATCTTCCCCTAATGTGATTCCTAAGACATTCCTAAAATGGCATGTTGATTGGTGGTGTCACAGCATTACCTTTACCACTAAAATACAAAGGGGGTCATTCTGACTGGGACCGCCAGAATACCGCTGCGCGGTCAAAAGACCGCCGCGGGTATTCTGGGTTTCCCGCTGGGCTGGCGGGCGACCGCCAGAAGGCCGCCCGCCAGCCCAGCGGGAAACACCCTTCCATGAGGATGCCGGCTCCGAATGGAGCCGGCGGAGTGGAAGGGGTGCGACGGGTGCAGTTGCACCCGTCGCGATTTTCAGTGTCTGCATGGCAGACACTGAAAATCTTTGTGGGGCCCTGTTACGGGGGGCCCTGCAGTGCCCATGCCATTGGCATGGGCACTGCAGGGGCCCCCAGGGGCCCCACGACACCCCATACCGCCATTCTGTTCCTGGCAGCCAAAACCGCCAGGAACAGGATGGCGGTATGGGGGTCGGAATCCCCATGGAGGCGCAGAGGATTCCCCAGGGCAGCGGGAAACCGGCGGTACACCGCCGGTTTTCTGTTTCTGACCGCGGCTGTACCGCCGCGGTCAGAATGCCCATGGGAGCACCGCCAGCCTGTTGGCGGTGCTCCCGCGGTCGTTGGCCCTGGCGGATTTTACCGCCAGGGTCAGAATGACCCCCAAAATGTATTTGTGTCCTGTTCATGAGGAAAAAATGACATTGCACAACCTCAACGTAGTTCAGTTTTCAATTTGTCAAAAATCCGAAACATTCTCCGGTTAAGATTGTTAATATTACGCTTAAACGAAGTCGCACGTTTTTAAACTTTTTTTCAATGAAGCCTTTGTCAAAGTTTTTTAGTGCAACAGTTTCTTTCATGAAAAAAACTCCTACAAATAATTTGATTTTCAAAAACACATGAAAAAAGACCTCATGAAGCTTCACAAAGGTACAACGTTTTCCACCAAACTTCACAATGGGCGCAACAAAACTATTATAAAAAAAATAGTGCAGCCCTAATGTCGGACAACCAGCCGTCTGTTCGGCCCTGAATTTCTTTTCTGAAGTTTATTTGACATTTTTCCCTTGGTTAAGAGTTGTTTAGTTCTAGGCAGATTATCTCATCACATTACTTCACTGTCTGGTGGCCAAGCTCCCAGCCAGTGGAGGGACTGGAGGACAGCGTGCTGCACATCCAACAGCAGTGAGAGGGTCTGGGTGCCGAGGGTGGGGTGAGCTCACAGGTTTGAGTGTTGATGAGCTATAAAGCATGGCAGTCCTCGCCCTGCTGTTATGTAACAGAGCGAGGGACCAGAGACCCACTGAGGTTGATAAAAGGCTGCTTTCATCGAGGGCGTTCAAGCACAGACATCCTTGATTTTTGGCCATGTAAACGAATAAAACCCCAAACAAAAACAAATTCTTATGTATTTCTATACGATCTAAACCAGTGGTTCCCAACCTTTTGACTTCTGTGGACCCCCACTTTATCATTACTGGAACCAGGGGACCCCCACTCAATCGTTATTGGAATCGGGGGACCCCCCACTGAGTCATTACTGAAAGCTGGGGACCTAATCTGTTAATAATATTTAATTTTCTAAGTCGTCGCGGACACCCTGAGGATGCTTCGCTGACCCCCAGGGGTCCCCGGACCACAGGTTAGGAACCACTGATCTAAGCCACCCATCTCCTCATGTTCAGGAACATGCCTGCTCTGTCATTGCCAAGCCAAACAACCTGTTTTAATCCTTTTTATGCAATAAATCATTCAATTGATTGATCCCTTCTATGCTTTCTTGTCCTGTGATTTTAGGACCCAGGATCTTCACCCTACTACCCCTAACCCCCCACCCATATAGCTGGTGAGCATGCATTCCCTTCACCAACTCCATGTGCAAACAAAATCAATCTCTGAACTTTACAGTAAATTTAAAAAACACTGCATGCTTCTTCCTTTGATAGCTCTTTCCAAACTTCACTCTGCAATGTCAACAAATTCCTCACAATCATTTTAACTCAATCCAGTCCTCCTTCGACTGGTCATCTTCCTCCTACGTTCCCCCAATCCACAAACTAAGGGGTAAGTGGCTTGGATGGCCTGCACTCAGGAGAGACTGCCTACGCATGCAGCGCCCCTCTCACTTGTTCAACTGCACACCTATGCGTCCAATCAGACGCATGCACAGTGTGGCGCTTCACCTACTCCTTCTCCACCAGCCCTTTGATAAGAGGACACATACCGGGAACACTGGTCCCTAACACAAAGCTATGAATCATGTCCTCAAGAAGATGATTTATCTGCATCTAATATCCCATCATAAAGATCAGTAAATGTTAACCATCAATGATGAACAAAGTGCAGTGAGGTGAACCAATATGGTCGCTGCACAAAGTGTGATGCACATGTAATGTACAGAAATGTAGGTGTATCACAAACTCGAGAAGTCGCAGCCCAGGTACTAATAAATAATAATAAAGCGTGCCCACTTTAGTAGTCCGCGGCATTTCAATCCTTTAAAATAATAGGATTGACATCAGGACTCCATTATACTGAGAGCCGGAGAGGAAAACTCTATAGGGAAAAGGGAAAGACAACCAAAGGGGAGACATAAGCCCATAACATTACATACAGACACATTATGGGCACTTACTTCAGAGAGGTGGGATATGGGACATCTGTTATGAGGAGATGCCTTGCATTTTTGGGGACACCAGAAACATTTGGTGCTCCCTGACACCAGGCACTGATTCCAGGAAGAGATGATGTCTTTTAAGGACAGACACAATGCAGACACATACACAACACTTACATCAGTACACACATAAATACAGATGCACAGAAATATTGAAACAAATACACATATATACATGCACACAACACTCCACCTTCTGAAACAAACGAGGCCATTTGTTGTCTTCACTCCCAAGTCAGCCTTTGCTCTCCTTAACTACAAAGTTAATCATATAACTCTCAGACATTGGCTCAGTTTTCACATGTACTGTATGACTGATGGAGTGGGTCTTGCAAAGTAATCATTCTTCATGTGACTTTACTCACCCGGCAGTGCAGCCAGGTGGTCATGTTGCAGGTACTACAGACAGTCACAGTATGTGTAAGTATGTCGGCCTGCTATTGGATTGGCTGGGGATAGGAAGATGTATGGCACAGCTTTCTTCTATTTGGCTAGACCCTCTGAATTACGCGTTCTGCTGGGCTGCACTTCAGGGAGCTACATCCAGGGTGCCGGCGAGGTTCTAGTAGCTCACCAGCCAGTCATTGGAGAACCCTTCTGGAGCCTTCCTTCCCAACGCCACCTCCAAATTCTTCTTCTAGCCTTCAGCACCCCTGCTGCTGTAACCTGTCTTCCTGGTTCCAGGATCAGACCCTCTGGCACTCGTATATGCCATATTCAACATCTTCTCCAGAATATTGACTCTCTCTGGTGCACCTTCAGGCCCCAAGGGGCTGTAGGTGCACCGGAGAGAGTCCATATTAATGCCCCCTCATGCCGGTGCTGGTTGGTGCCGACTCTTCGGCCTCTGGTGCCATCCCAGCTCATGTATGTTCACTGGCGCAAAGATACTGGGCGCTGTTCCCACTGCAGGTGATGCAGAGGAGGCCACCAGCACCACCTCCATCTTCGCTCACCCCTCTGGCACCAAGTTCTGTGTTGTCGGTACCACCAGCTCTCACAGAGGTGGAGCCAGTGTGCTCCTATGATCTAGAAGGGTCACCCAGGGACTGTTAGACAAGAAAATGATAGAGAAGGAAAGACTGTTAAAGAAAAATCACAAAAAGTGTCTGTCTTACAGCCACTCTTTATATCACCCCTTTGGAGCAGATGCTGATCTACTGTGTTTGACAGCTGTGATGAGATACAACCTTAGTTCCACTGTTTTTGACCTGTTATGTTATTTTCATGTCTTCTGTGAACTTATTTGTTTCAATGCTTGAATAACTTAACATAGTTAAGCCATAACCTCTGTCCTTACACAACCTCTGTCCTCACTACTGCGACTAATGTGGTTTATTCACAAGTAGTCTGATGGGACTAAGGGACCAGTGACCTTATCACGTAATCCAATGTCAAATCTAGGTTCTTCACATCTCTAGTCCATCACACCCGGTCAACACTTCATCAAACTCATCAAAATCAGAGGGAGGGCACAACAAAACTCAAATTTTGAAGTTGGGGGGGGGAGGGTAATACTCTAAACACTGAGCAAGAAGCCTTCTTCAGAGCCTGAGTCATAATTGCATGTGTGGGCTCTCTTCAATGTTGTGGTAGACTGCATAACATGGGAGCCCATTTTCTGGACATGTGGCCGGATGTTTATGTTAAAACACAGTGTTCCAATTACAGTGTGTTCTTTCTGTGGGTTAGCAGTTCTTGCTCAAGAAACTGTACCAGAGTGGTGACTCCCATCCCAGGCAGTGGTTCCAGCGTGCAGGAGATCTGTCGGATGTCATAGTCGTCTTCTGCAATGTTGTAGCACATGTGGTCTGGTGGTGGACAGGGCAGAACCTTCTCTGAGGAATGTCCTTCTGTCCCCCTCTGGTCACGGCAACAATAGTGATGGGTGCCTCCACTCATGTGGTTAGCCCATCTGGAGGATACATTGGAGATCAGGGGTCTCTGTCAGCCTGATAGAACTGCAGGCAATTTGGCTAGCTCTAGAGGCCTTCCTCCCCCACTTGTGGCTGATCCATCCAGATCTTGATGGACAATACAACCACATTGTGACATGAAAAAGCAACAGGGAGAAGCATTTCAATTCGTTTGTCAGGAGGTATTGAGGCTGTGGTATTGGATAGACTGTCAAGGGGTCTGGCGAACAGCCTATCACCTGGCGTAGTCTCTGAATGTCAGAGTTGAGACCCTGAGCAGCGTTATCTCACAGCTGTCAAACACTGGAGAAGATTTTTCAAGACTGTGGTTCATACAAACATTGTTACCCTAAAATCAGTGAAGCCCCATAAGGAAGGGAAGAAACCACTGCTCCAGCATCTCTCTCCCATGCCTCAATCCCTAATTGTTAAGTGGAGTTCATCTCCCAGACAGGATACCTCCTTGCAGTTCATGTTATAAAATATTAGCCCCACCCAGCACCTGTGGGGGTGTGACCTCCTGCCACCCCTTCAAAGAAATGGGAACTTTATACTGCCACCTAGTGACAGGATTCAGGAAGCTGACGGGGCACTTTTACTACTAGTGGAGATGCCTTCTGTGGAATGTGCTGGATAATTGGGGTGATTAGGTTGACAATTCCTGCTGTGACCCACTTACTTCACTCAGCCTGCCTAAAAAGTGGTTGATTCCTAAGCGACATTGGAGGGTATGTGTTGTAATTTACAGGTAAAAAATTGCTTTTCTGCATATCCACACAAACAAGAAAATAATGTATATCTATGTATTATATATATATATATATATGTATATATATATATATATATATATATTGAAAATGTCACTTACCCAGTGTACATCTGTTCGTGGCATTAGTCGCTGCAGATTCACATGTTTAGCACAGTCCGCTGCCTGGTGTTGGGCTGGAGTATTACAAGTTGTTTTTCTTCGAAGAAGTCTTTTTTGGTCACGGGACCGAAGGACTCCTCCCTCTTCGGCTCCATTGCGCATGGGCGTCGACTCCATCTTAGATTGTTTTCCCCGCAGAGGGTGAGGCTGGAGTTGTTTGCTATAAATAGTGCCCATGCAATGGAGTGAATACGTATGTACATAAAAGGTTTATAATAATTATTTACAAATGTACAAATGTTTAAGATTTAAGATTTACTTCTAAACGGGTACAGGCTTCCCGGGGAGGCGGGAGGGCACATGTGAATCTGCAGCGACTAATGCCACGAACAGATGTACACTGGGTAAGTGACATTTTCAGTTCGATGGCATATGTTGCTGCAGATACACATGTTTAGCATAGACTATAAAGCAGTTACCTCCCCTAAAAGCGGTGGTTTAGCCTGTAGGAGTTGAAGTAGTTTGGAATAATGTTCTTAGTACAGCTTGGCCCACTGTAGCTTGTTGTGCATTTAGTACATCTACACAGTAGTGTTTAGTAAATGTATGAGGCGTAGACCAGGTTGCAGCCTTACATATTTCGCTCATAGGAATGTTTCCTAGAAAGGCCATTGTAGCACCTTTCTTTCTGGTTGAGTGTGCCTTTGGTGTAATAGGCAATTCTCTCTTGGCTTTAAGATAGCATGTTTGAATACATCTGACTATCCATCTAGCAATGCCTTGTTTAGAGATTGGATTTCCTATGTGTGGTTTTTGAAAAGCTATGAACAGTTGTTTTGTTTTCCTGATTAACTTTGTTCTGTCAATGTAGTACATTAGTGCTCTTTTGATGTCTAATGTATGTAGTGCCCTTTCAGCCACGGAATCTGGCTGTGGGAAGAACACTGGTAATTCTACTGTTTGATTTAAATGGAATGGTGAGATTACTTTTGGTAGAAATTTTGGATTTGTTCTTAGAACTATTTTATTTTTGTGTATTTGAATAAATGGTTCTTGTATGGTAAATGCCTGTATTTCACTTACTCTTCTGAGGGATGTGATTGCAATGAGAAATGCGACTTTCCACGTTAGGTATTGCATTTCACAGGAATGCATGGGTTCAAAAGGTGGACCCATGAGTCTTGTTAAGACGATGTTAAGGTTCCATGAAGGAACTGGTGGTGTTCTTGGTGGTATAATTCTTTTTAGCCCTTCCATGAATGCTTTAATAACTGGTATTCTAAATAGAGACGATGAATGAGTAGTTTGTAGGTAAGCAGATATTGCTGCGAGGTGTATTTTTATAGATGAAAAAGCGAGGTCTGCTTTTTGCAAATGTAGTAAGTATCCCACTATGTCCTTTGTAGAGGCATGCAATGGTTGGATTTGATTGGTATGGCAGTAGCAAACAAACCTTTTCCACTTAGATGCATAGCAGTGTCTAGTGGAAGCTTTTCTAGCTTGTTTTATGACCTCCATACATTCTTGTGTGAGGTCTAAGTGTCCGAATTCTAGGATTTCAGGAGCCAAATTGCTAGATTCAATGATGCTGGGTTTGGATGCCTGATCTGTTGTTTGTGTTGTGTTAACAGATCTGGTCTGTTGGGTAGTTTGACATGCGGTACTAGTGAAAGGTCTAGTAGAGTTGTATACCAAGGTTGTCTTGCCCATGTGGGTGCTATCAGTATGAGTTTGAGTTGGTTTTGACTCAATTTGTTTACTAGATATGGAAGGAGAGGGAGAGGGGGAAAAGCGTATGCAAATATCCCTGACCAACTCATCCATAGAGCATTGCCTTGTGATTCGCGGTGTGGGTACCTGGATGCGAAGTTTTGGCATTTTGCGTTTTCTTTTGTTGCGAACAAATCTATCTGGGGTGTTCCCCAAATTTGAAAGTAATTGTTCAGAACTTGGGGGTGAATTTCCCATTCGTGGACTTGTTGGTGGTCTCGCGAAAGGTTGTCTGCTAGTTGGTTTTGGATCCCTGGAATAAATTGTGCTATTAGGCGAATGTGGTTGTGAATCGCCCACTGCCATATTTTTTGTGTTAGGAGACACAATTGTGTTGAGTGTGTTCCTCCTTGTTTGTTTAAATAATACATTGTTGTCATGTTGTCTGTTTTGACAAGAATGTATTTGTGTGTTATTATGGGTTGAAAGGCTTTTAACGCTAGAAATACTGCTAACAGTTCTAGGTAATTTATATGAAATTTTGTTTGGTGTACATCCCATTGTCCTTGAATGCTGTGGTGATTGAGGTGTGCTCCCCACCCTGTCATGGAAGCATCTGTTGTTATAACGTATTGAGGCACTGGGTCCTGAAATGTCCGCCCTTTGTTTAAATTGTTGCTGTTCCACCATAGAAGCGTTGAGGTATGTTTGGCGGTCTACCAACACCAGATCTTGAAGTTGACCCTGTGCCTGTGACCATTGTGATGCTAGGCACTGTTGTAAGGGTCGCATGTGTAGTCTTGCGTTTGGGACAATGGCTATGCATGATGACATCATGCCTAGAAGTTTTAGCACAAATTTTGCTTGTATCTTTTGGTTTGGAAACATAGCACTTATTACCTTGTGGAATGCTTGCACTCTTTGTGGACTTGGAGTGGCAATTCCTTTTGATGTGTTGATGGTTGCCCCTAGATATTGTTGTGTCTGACACGGTTCGAGGTGTGACTTTGTATAGTTGATGGAGAAACCCAGTTTGTGAAGGGTTTGTATGACATATGTGGTGTCGTTTGTGCACTTTTTTACTGTGTTGGTCTTGATTAGCCAATCGTCTAGGTAAGGAAACACATGTATTTGTTGTCTCCTGATATGTGCTGCTACTACTGCTAGACATTTTGTGAATACTCTTGGTGCAGTTGTTATTCCCAATGGCAACACCTTGAATTGGTAATGTATTCCTTTGAATACGAACCTTAGGTACTTTCTGTGAGAAGGGTGTATCGGTATATGAAAGTACGCATCTTTTAGGTCTAATGTGGTCATGTAATCTTGCTGTTTGAGCAGTGGAATGATGTCTTGTAGTGTGACCATGTGAAAGTGGTCCGATATGATGTAGGTATTTAGTGTCCTGAGATCTAATATTGGTCTTAATGTTTTGTCTTTTTTTGGAATTAGAAAGTACAGGGAGTAAACTCCTGTGTTTTTTTGTTGTACTGGTACTAACTCTATTGCATCCTTTTGCAGTAGTGCTTGAACTTCTAGTCCTAAAAGTTCTAAATGTTGTGGTGACATTTTGCGTGTTTTTGGAGGGATGTTTGGTGGGAATTTGTGGAATTCTATGCAATAGCCATGTTGGATTATTGCTAGTACCCAATTGTCTGTTGTAATCTGCTGCCAAGATTGGTAGAATTGGCTTAGTCTTCCCCCCACTGGTGTTGAGTGAAGGGGTTGTGTGACTTGAAAGTCACTGTTTAGGTGGAGGTGTTTTTGGAGTCTGGAATCTTCCCCTACTCCTTGGGAATTGACCCCCTCTATATCCCCTGAAACCTCCCCTTTGGAATGAACCCTGATATGGTGTGGTTCTTGTTTGTTGGCTGGTGGTGTCTGTGGGTTGGCCACGAAACCCCCCTCTAAATGGAGTTTTTCTAAAAGAGCCTCTGCTCTGCGGGGAGTAGAGTGCGCCCATGGCTTTGGCCGTGTCTGTGTCCTTTTTAAGTTTTTCAATGGCTGTGTCCACTTCAGGGCCAAAAAGTTGTTTCTCGTTGAAGGGCATATTAAGGACAGCCTGCTGGATTTCAGGTTTGAACCCTGAAGTGCGGAGCCAAGCGTGTCTCCTTATGGTGACAGCAGTGTTGACTGTTCTCGCTGCAGTATCGGCTGCGTCCATTGAAGAGCGGATTTGATTGTTTGAGATCGTTTGTCCCTCTTCAACTATTTGCTGCGCCCTCTTTTGGTATTCTTGGGGAAGATGGTCTATGAGAAGTTGCATCTCATCCCAGTGTGCGCGGTCATATCGGGCTAGCAGCGCTTGAGAATTTGCGATGCGCCACTGGTTGGCTGCCTGTGATGCTACTCTTTTTCCTGCCGCATCAAATTTTCGGCTTTCTTTGTCCGGAGGTGGGGCGTCGCCAGATGTATGGGAATTTGCTCTTTTGCGAGCTGCCCCTACTACTACGGAGTCAGGTGGTAACTGCGAAGTAATAAACACTGGGTCTGTGGGTGGTGGTTTGTATTTCTTATCCACCCTTGGGGTGATGGCTCTTGATTTTACGGGCTCTTCAAAAATTTGTTTTGCGTGCCGTAACATCCCTGGTAGCATTGGGAGACATTGATATTGGCTATGTGTAGCCGAGAGGGTGTTAAATAAAAAATCATCCTCTATAGGGTCGGAATGCAGTTGGACATTGTGGAATTCTGCTGCCCTAGCCACCAGTTGCGAGTATGAGGTACTGTCCTCTGGCGGTGACGGCTTTGTGGGGTATGAATCGGGATCATTGTCCGGCACTGGGGTGTCGTATAGGTCCCAAGCGTCTTGATCCTGATTATCTTGACTTATAGTAGTTTGCGCTGGTGAGTGCATTTGTGGCGGAGTTTGTGCCGGCGATGCCTGTTGTGGTGGAGAGGGCGGAGGCGTGACTTTTTTAACCACTTTGGTTTGTGGTTGTGCGTCATCCTTGAGAAATCCGATCCTTCTTTTTCTCATTATAGGGGGAAGGGTTGATATCTTCCCTGTGTCTTGTTGGATGTACAGTCTCTTTTGTGTGTAGTCTGATTCTACACTTTGGAGCTCTTGTCCAAATCTGTGCATCTGGCCACTTATTCCTTGTTCCTCTGTGTAGGAAGGAGGTGTGGAACTTTTCGGCGCCGAGAGAGAATCTTTTTTCGGCTTCGGCACCGACAGAATTTTTGTGGCTTTCGGCAGTGTGTCTCGGTGCCGATGTTTTTCGGTGCCGGCATCTTGTTTTTGCCTCTCGGAGCCGCTATCTCGGTTCCGAGGTTGCTCCATGGCGGTCCCTCGACCGGAGTCGGGTGTCTTCGCTATGGGCGTGCCCTTTTTCGGCGCCTTCGACGGCTCGCCGGTTTTATGGGTCGAGCCATGGCCTGTTGGCAGTGGCGTCCCCTGGGCTTTTGTCTTCTCAATGGTTTTTATTTTCGACGTCTTACTCACTGTTTGTTGTTCGACGTCGGAGTCTCCGGATTCTGATTCCGGAACCGAGAATGTTTCCTCTTCGTCGTCGAAACGTTGTTTTGTCGGCGTGGACGCCATTTGTAGATGCCTGGCTCTTCGGTCCCGGAGTGTTTTTCTGGACCGGAAGGCTCGACAGGCCTCACAGGTATCCTCCTTGTGCTCGGGGGACAAGCACAAGTTACAGACCAAGTGCTGATCTGTATAAGGATACTTACTGTGACATTTTGGGCAGAAACGGAACGGGGTCCGTTCCATCGGCTTCGATGTCGCACGCGGTCGGGCCGACCAGGCCCCGATGGGGGATCGAAGCTACCCCAAAGTCTTCCGATGATCGGTGTCGATGTACCTAACTATCCCGATACCGAACGGAACAATACCGACGCTTTCTTCCGAGATTCTGACTAACTTTCCGAACCGAAACACGGAGCGAAAAGGAATACGTCCGAACCCGACAGCGGAAAAAAACAATCTAAGATGGAGTCGACGCCCATGCGCAATGGAGCCGAAGAGGGAGGAGTCCTTCGGTCCCGTGACCAAAAAAGACTTCTTCGAAGAAAAACAACTTGTAATACTCCGAGCCCAACACCAGGCAGCGGACTGTGCTAAACATGTGTATCTGCAGCAACATATGCCATCGAACATATATATATATATATATATATATATATATATATATATCATATTATGGTATCTTCCCCACCCCTTTCTTTTGCATGGTGGGCTCCAACCGCCTTGAAGCTCGGGTTGGAATGCTGGTGAGAGGGAGTTTTATGATGCGCTGTGGACTTGAGCAGAGCTTGGAAGTATCACCTATAAAAAAAGTTCTACTTCTGTTACTGGTCACTTTTTTTCCCCCTGATTTCAGCGGTAAGGCTGGTAGGTAGGGTTTCTACCAGGCCATATATTTTACCGGCATCACTAGTATTTTAATGCTTCGGCCAGTGGAAATATTAGGGAAATCACCTAAAGCCGATATACCCCTCAGCAGTACACACCTTAAACAGTAAATATAAGAAGAAAGCACTTTAAAATGTTGTCTAGATCTACGTTAATGATCTCTGACTGATAGCTAAAGCAAACAAGGACAAAAAATCTATATAAAAAAATAATAGGAATGATTTTCTATTAAGTTTTGTTTAAGTACCTTGCAGAATCTTAATACGCGAACAAATGACCAGTGTTTTTTCTGTAGGAAAGTTGGCAACCCTACTGTTAGGTCACCTGACATGCAGCAAAAGCAGGGCACAAACAAAGCTTCTGGTGGCTGGTAGTTGAGAACCATTTCAAACACAGCTTCCTGCTTGTCGTGATTGTGGAATGCTAAGCCTGTGGGATACCCAGCCTCCGAGGTGCGCATGTCCAGTGAGGTGTGCGCCCTGGGGTGGCAAAAGTTGAAAAAGTCACGGCATAAAATAGCAGCAGGGATCCAATGAAGTAAGTAGCTTGAGCTCCATGCTCTTGAAGTGATAAACAGCATGCTGGGCATCAGTGCTTAATTTGTAAATAAAAACGTGCCAGGCCGAAAGCTCTCCTCCGAAACATGCGGATGCTGCATTTCAATGCGCGAGCACAGAATACTGAGGCAGAATAATCCTGAAGCCATTTTGGGCCTTTTTAATCCATTTACAGCCACTGCCTGCCCCTTCAGCTCACTCTTGCAGCTTTCTGCTTTCTCTCTTTGTGACGCTTTTTCGTTTTTCTCTTTCTCAGTCTTTCCTATAGGTGTCTTTTGCTCGTAGTAAATGCTTGTGGCAGAAAAATAAGTGCTGGTTCTCAAAAATAAGTGCCGGTGCCCCGCACCAGAAACCACCTGCTCAAATTAAGCACTGCTGGGGATTTCCCTAGGATTATTTCCAGATAAAATAGGAAAAAACAGAGGCATTAGAAAAATTAGGAGAATGATTAGTAAGCTTCAAAATCCTCTTGATCTACCCCTCCTTCCTCAAAGAGGCACAGTGGAGAAATATTAGAATAGTTTATTCTCCTGTTGTACTCGAGAAAACAGTGAGACAAATTACTGAAAAAGACATTAGCATAGTATGGTCAATTTAAAGGAGACCAGAGCCGCCTACCCTCTTTATTGGAGCCTGTCCACAAGGGTACACGGTCCCAGAAGTAGGGGGTCTCCAACCAGTAACAAAGCCCAGGAGGGGTCGAGCTATCCGGGCACCAGTCATTGCCATTTAAGGGTTTGCCATGTATTTTGCTGTCTTTGTTTGTTTAGGTGTGGTATTGGCAGTCTCATAGCACGTCTGCCATTGTAATGTGGTCTTGGGTATAGCCCGGGGGGTGGGGGGGGAGTGGAGAGACATACATCAATTTGAGGTGGCCCTCGGTTTTTCTTCAGCAACCACAACCCAGTAATGAGGCCGCAGCAGAAACTGAAGAAATCCGTGTTTCCTCTAAAACAGGAGGTGGAAAAGGGGTGCAGGGATCAAGAAAACAAATTCTTCCCCATGTTTATGCTTAAGTGATACCCATCGAAGAGAGGCTACCCCTTTCAGGAATTTCTGCGGTGGAGATTCTGCTTGCAAGCTTCACTGGCCGCCATTTTATGTCCATAGGCCATCCATGGCCAAGTAAAAGGTGGATATGAAGGTCCCGGGTCACCCTGCATCTTGTGTCAGGAGCTAATCCGGGCGTGGCCATTGCATCTCTGGCTTCGGTGTCTGAATTAAAGACCAATTCCAAGTGAGTAGGTTAGTGGATAATTACATTGGTGAGGGTTACCTAGGAACTGGAACCGACACCATTGGAAGTTTAGCTTTGGGGCAAATTTGCAGCTGTCAAAGGCAGGAGAAGTTCATTTGCAGGTAAGGGGGGAGAGTACACCCCCATATTTATTTACAGTAGCAGCATGAATAACCCTTCAAACAGACGTTGTGCAGTATCACAGTTTATCAGGTAGTGTAAGGGTTAGAGGCAGGTGAATGGGTTCATTTACATGTGCCAGCGTGGGTGAACATGGTAGCAGTGTGGAATGGAACATCCTTGTCTGGGAAGTAAAGGTACAATACCAACTGAAGCATGTAAGTAAAATTGGATGGAACTGAGGAGCGTTTCCTCTCCATAGTGGCTGAAATACAGATTCATTTATGACTCCGATACAGATAATTTCAACAAGTCCATGCATTTTTGGCAAACTGACCGTAAAGAACAAGACTACAAGTACCACAATGCATTGTGCTATTGGCTAAATAAACACTATTACTGGGCGAAGGTCTCACACAGGATGATGGGACAGTTTAATTTTCAGTGGACATGAGCTAAGCACGTTAGTAACACAGAAAATTCCGCAGTGCCTAGAAGGACTGTCTTTAGCACTTTGTGAGAAAGGTAACTACCCAGTGTGTGCACACTGGCTGCATTGTGATGTATTGTGGGCGGTATTTCTTTGCCCATGTCATACTCTCTCTGCCTTTAAACAAGGCTGCCCAGCCGTGGCACAGTGGGGGTGAAGAGCGGGGGAACGGTGGGGACCATGCCCAGGTTTCACAATGCACCCCCAGACTTTTCAAGCTTATTTCTTCACCCAGTGTATTTTCCCTTTCCGTTTTTCCCAGTCTCCAACAATTTCATTCTTGGATTCTTTTCACTGACATCATATACCTTGGGTATGATTATGCATCATCTGAATATGGTTAAAGCTTAAGCTCGTGCTGAGAATGTAAAGTAAAATATAAATGTTTTTGTTTTTTTCAGAAATGTGTGCTCCGCAGCACCGGTGGGGCATCAGTGAGCTATTCGTGTCTATACCGCATCGGACCGGTCAGTGCGGACTACATAGCCAAACTGCTGACGACTTCCCAGACAGGCAGTGAGTCCTAAACTTTAAAGTGTCAGTTTCAGGGTAGGATGGTGTAACACAGGTGAGCTCAAAGATTTTAGTGAGTGAGCACCAGGGGCACAAAATTATATTTCCAGAGGGTAGAAACAGATCAATGCGTAAACAAAGATCAGTGATGTGAATTGCACAAATCTGACTTATTAGAAGAGACAGATACTCTCAGCGCCAGATAGTTCTAAATATTGAAAAACAGCATTGTTTTTGGCCTTCAAAAATGAGAAGGAGCTTACAGAGACATGGGACTCTCAACAAGAAGCAAGAGGCCCAAACAGTTAGATGGTGGCCACTGTTGGACAATGTGGCTTCGATGCATCCATCAAGCATTAGTCAAAGCATGCTTTAATCCTATTGCCCACACATGGATAATGTTGGGCATATTTGGTTTCTTTCCCTTCACAGGTTTAGCTGCATAATATCAGAAATTGATGACATTAAACCCTGCACTTCAACTATGAGTTCCAAAAATGGGTAAAGCTAAAGGTAATCTAAAGAGAAGAAATATGGGGTATGGTCCTATAGAAGTAAATTCCACCTGTCCCGAATACAGCAGAGCATTGTAAAGGTAGTTAAACTCTTATGTGCTTTGAAGTTTGTTGAAAATTAGTAGTAGTATCATGTTTTGTATGTTATTCCATGGAATGTCATTGTGCTGCCACCTAGGTGTGTCCTCAGTTGTGAATTGAGTTATATGCTTTACAAGTGAATGTTCAATGATAACTGTATTTACAAAAGTCTATTTCCTATTATGTTTAGGAAGAGATGTCGGTATGTCTATGCTGCACACTGTGGATTCAGGAGACAAACATTTAAATAATTGTCCCAAAACTTGGTCTGAGTATTTCACTTTCTTCCCGTGTCCAGCTTATTTTTAGTGAAGTATGTGACGTTCTTTTAAACAGAAGATCTGCATTTCTATATTTTATGTTTGTAGGGTCGATGCCCCGGTACGCTCCATTCAGTGTACAGGGTCTGGTCTGGCCCTATAACAACTCAACACATCTCTTGCAAAATATAGAGAATTATAAAATATATAATTTCTCTTGTACTATAGCAGCCTCCATTATGTGTGGGTGCTTGTGAATAGCTGCAGCATGTACTAGTGCATTAGTCTGGAATCTGCCAAAATCTCCTATGGAACTCTTATCATTTTGGGAATTATTTTTAATTCTTAGAGATATTTGTGCCTTCTAACACTGATACATGAGCCTGTCTGAGGAAAAGGTCTCTTATGGTCATCCAGGAGAATTTGATCTGAAATGCCATATTACTGGTAATGTCCGTACATCCTGTCCGGTGCAAAGATGAAAATGAAACCCTATCAGGCTATCTGACAAAGAAACACTGCATTGAAGACTCTTGCCAGAGAAGCAGAAATAAAGTACACAGGAATTTTGGCTGAACACAAGGTGCCTGTGTCTTCATTTGGGGTAGCTTTATAAAAACTTTTCCCAGATTCTAAAATGGCACAGACTTATGTGTGCTAGAATGAAAGCAAACAGCAATCGCACCAGAGGTGTTGACTGACTTAGTGACAAACGTTACAATTTCAGCCATTAGTCTGTGTGTTGATGGTAGCAGTAGCCTAGGCACTGAAAAATAAACCCCATGACTGTAAACATTGTTTATTTCAAACAGAGCATGGAGTGCTGCACATTTCTTGATGTGTGTTTAAACCAGGATTGTACAGCTGAGGGTATATTCATTGTAGTGTCTAAAGCTAAAGCTTTCCATTCCATATGAAAATTGTTTTGGCTTTGGTGTGGATGGTGCTTCTGTGAATGAAGGAATGTGTAGTCCATTCCACCAAAACTAGTGTGAATCACAATGTCTATTGCATGGCACGTAATGTAGCTTCCCATGCTGCTTTTGCTTTGATTGCAACAACTTTGATGTAGAAGAATTGTTTGCAGATGTCCACTTTTGGTTAGAGTAAACTTCACACATAAGAACGTGTATGCTGAATTGTATTTGTGAGTTCCAATTCTGATTACCGATGGATGCTGAAGCACATTTTACAGGGCAGTTGGAAAGTCCATATGTTTTGATAGACTGATTCTTCAGTTTGATGGTCTATGCATTTATGTCCCATCAGGATATGCTAGTGATAAAGCTATCTTGGCTAGTTTGAGAAGACTTGTTTGGTGCTCTTGGAAACATGGGATAGAGATTTACCACCTACTCTTCCAGAATGTGATTACTGCTTTTGTACATTTTGACCTCTTACGGCAAAGGGAAGAATATCTCTTGTATGACTTAATGATCAAACTTACTGATATACCTGTGAGCAGTGTGTTTCATGTTGATGTCATACAATCATTCAGTCCAATATACATGGCCTAACATCAGAAAAACGCAATGCTAGGTTCCTAATTCAAATATTATGTTGTCATCATTGTGTTTGGGAAGTTGGGGAATATGCTTGAATGTGGGGAAATAGATTCAGGAAGATAGAAAGGTGTTGATGAACTAATCTGTTTTTTCATCAGAATGGAGTAAAGTATGCCTTGAAAATTCTCCCAGTTCATGGTGATTAGCTCAAGCTTGCAAGGGTCATCAACTTTTTTGAAAAAGAAAAAAAATATTTTGATAGGGTGCTGTTCATGGCAGAGTGCTACACTTTGAATAAATTGTACTAGTTGTGAGCTTCTCATGCACGCCTACAAGGCCCTCCACAACATTGGACCTGCATACCTCAACCACCGCCTTGCCTTCCACACACCCACCAGACAACTCTGTTCCGCTCACCTGACCCTGCCACCATCCCACGGATCCGCAAGACCACAGCCGGAGGAAGATCATTCTCCTACCTTGCCGCTAAGACCTGGAACTCTCTTCCTCCTCATCTCAGGCAATCTGCCTCTCTTCCTCAATTCAGGAAGGACCTCAACACCTGGCTCTTCGTCTGAACCGGCCAACCAGCACTTCGACTGAGCTGCAGACTGCCTCCCCCTCCCCCACCCCAGCACCTTGAGACCCGAACAGGTGATTATCTGCGCTCTATTAGCACTCTGATTGATTGGTTGTGTTATAGATGATGGGTGTAATCTGACTTTCTCTTGAGGCGGAATTCACTGTTTGTGGTTCTCAGAAGAGCAAATTATTCCTTCTTTTAAAAATAGCCAAATAGCTATTCACATTGCCCCACAGCAAAGTTGATGACGAATGGGTGTTCCTGAAAATAACAAGCAATTAAATCAAATTTCACCCCCAGAGTTTAACTGGATAGACCTCTATCTTCTAAATTAATGTTTAAAATGAACAGGCCTCAAAGTGAAGTTCTAGATAGTCTCCATGTGGAAACATGAAAAAAAAGGCAAGAACTGTGACTTGGGTGTTCATCAAGTTATACTGAAGTGAAAATTAAAATGTTAGTTTTACATATTATTTTGTTATGTATTTAGCATCAGATTTGAAATGCCCAAAATTAACGTATGAGATAGTGCAGGGAACATGGCACTGTGTGGTGCATCAACCTCAAAACCGGAATGCTGACAGGACGGTTACCCCCAGGTCTTAGAGTATTTTTTTATATTTGTTGTTCTCTCTAGTGTGGCAAATGTAGCAGTCTGGTTTGCATTTCATTAATGTATAAATTGACTAATAGTGCATTGCTTATTTATAATGTAAAGGTATATCACATTCAAGGCCATTTTTGTATTTAAAGGTACATATATATGTACATGTCTACAGTTTTAATAAATGAAAGTACTGCCTCTGACAGACTTGTGTGTTGTTTAATATCATTGTGGAACACTTTTTACAGTATGGTCATGTTATAAAGGGGCAGGTAAGGGTGGAGCCAAGATGGCGGTGCTGAGTGGATGCGTCTCCCGCTCCCTCCTCACCAGCCGAGTGCATTTGTAGCCCTGTCGTCTCTCCGACATGTTGCTCCCAGTCCCAGGTTTTGGTCTGGGCCCCAGAGGTACCAGGATTGGAGTTTGAGACCTCAACAGCTTGTTCAGGTGCAGAATTGACCACACACCTGTCATGGGTATGGACAACATGATGCCCACAGCATTAAGAGATGGGATCATTGCCCCTTACTCACTCGAGACGCGGTGCTGAGTAGAGTGCAATACAGATCCACAGATGCCCTCAATTTTGGCCTTAAGTTGTTTAAGCTTCTCAGTGAAATCTTGGGCTTCAATTTGCCTTTCACGCCAGTCTTGTTGGAAGTAACACTCTTGGAATTTAAAATGTAAACCATAATTATCTGGAGCTACCTCTGAGCAGCAAAATTAGACACTTTGGGTGGGAAATGTATTTCCATCATGGCAAACATTAAAAGGCGCAGTTTAGTACTAATCTAGACACTGGAATCGGAGATACACTCCGTGGCACAGTCTTATGACATCACTTTTCCTCATGAGACAGTTCACGTCACTAAGGGATAAACTTATACTATTATAGGTAAAAGGGTTGAATTCACCCTCTGTCATCTGAAATGGCATTTCTTTGAGATTCATAACTAGATAGGACCTCATCTTGTCCGACTCCTCGGAGAAAAAAATAGCAAACTCAAATATTAAGCAATTAGTAACAACAAATGGGACCCTCTTGCAGGCGAAACCTAACATATTAAAAGAATTCAGAAACACTTATAAGAAATTACATACAGCTCAACGATATTCCCTTACAGCTCAACACAATTCCATTAACGATGCACAGCTTATGAAGATCTCCAGAATATGTGCAAAGCAACTGGACGCCCCCATGTTAGAGGATGAAGTGAAAGTCGCAAGTCAACAACTGAAGGTGGGACAAGTGATGAGCTACACTGGTGCATTTTATAAAACCTTCCTCCACAAGCTGCACACTTGACTGATATCATGGTTTAATGCATTTACTTCTAAGGGTTCAGTGACACTTTACATGACACAGGCTGTTGTATCACTCATTCTAAAACCTGTGACTTATTGACTGATTACCTTACTAAATATTGACTTAGAATTATATACCAACATTTTAGTGAATAGACTGGGTGAAATACTCCTGAAAATCGACCTCCTGACAAGTCGGGCTTTGTCAGAGGCTGAAAAACCCAAGACCCCATCTGTAAATTAATCCATTTAAATGATAAAGTAGTAAAGAAGAAGACTGGTATTTTTGCAGGCAGTAGGTATAGGCCTGCTCCATCTCGAATATAATGGCCAACTATACAGTCCTGCAGCAAGAATAGCTCTCATTGGCCGGGCATCCCAGCTCTTTAAACTGGTGAGAGGTACAAAGATGGATTGCCCCCGCCTCTCCTCTTGTTTGCTATAACTATAGAGCCATTAGCTGCCCACATTAAAGCAGCTGAGACCATTAAGGGGGTATAATTTTGAGTCGAAGAACACAAATGTGCCCTGTTTGCTGATTACCTCGGTCTCGCACAGAGAGACCCCCCTGCCCCGCTCCCTCCCAGGCTTATTAGAACTTGAACTTCTGCATCTCAAGACCTATAAAACATTAGCAGGATATAAAATAAATGAGTCCAAGTCCGAGGTACTTAATATCAACCTCCCTAGAGAAATAATGCATGAAGTAATAGTTGGATATCTGCTTCATTGGACTTCTACTTGGGTTAGCTATGTGGGTATCTATCTCACACCCAAAGTCCAGGATGTATAACAAACTATTTACCCCTTGTTACTCAGCAGGCCTTACAGCCCTAAGACAGGGTGCACTATACCACAAGTGAGGGCATAGCCACATTGTGAGAAGGTAGCCTCTTTCTAGCCTTGTTACCCCCACTTTTGGCCTGTTTGTGAGTGTATGTCAGGGTGTTTGTCACTGTTTTCACTGTCTCACTGAGATCCTGATAGCCAGGCCTCAGTGCTCATAGTGAAAACACTATGTTTTCAGTATGTTTGTTATGTGTCACTGGGATCCTGCTGGTCAGGACCCCAGTGCTCATAGGTTTGTGGCCTATATGTATGTGTCACTGGGACCCTGTCACACAGGGCCCCAGTGCTCATAGGTGTGCATGTATATGTTTCCCTGTGTGGTGCCTAACTGTCTCACTGAGGCTCTGCCAACCAGAGCCTCAGTGGTTATGCTCTCTCATTACTTTCAAATTGTCACTAACAGGCTAGTGACCAATTTTACCAATTTACATTGGCTTACTGGAACACCCTTATAATTCCCTAGTATATGGTACTGAGGTACCCAGGGTATTGGGGTTCCAGGAGATCCCTATGGGCTGCAGCAATTCTTTTGCCACCCATAGGGAGCTCTGACAATTCTTACACAGGCCTGCCACTGCAGCCTGAGTGAAATAACGTCCACGTTATTTCACAGCCATTTTACACTGCACTTAAGTAACTTATAAGTCACCTATATGTCTAACCTTTACCTGGTAAAGGTTAGGTGCAAAGTTACTTAGTGTGTGGGCACCCTGGCACTAGCCAAGGTGCCCCCACATTGTTCAGAGCCAATTCACTGAACTTTGTGAGTGCGGGGACACCATTACACGCGTGCACTACATATAGGTCTCTACCTATATGTAGCTTCACAATGGTAACTCCGAATATGGCCATGTAACATGTCTATGATCATGGAATTGCCCCCTCTATGCCATCCTGGCATAGTTGGCACAATCCCATGATCCCAGTGGTCTGTAGCACAGACCCTGGTACTGCCAAACTGCCCTTCCTGGGGTTTCACTGCAGCTGCTGCTGCTGCTGCCAACCCCTCAGACAGGCAGCTGCCCTCCTGGGGTCCAGCCAGGCCTGGCCCAGGATGGCAGAACAAAGAACTTCCTCTGAGAGAGGGTGTGACACCCTCTCCCTTTGGAAAATGGTGTGAAGGCAGGGGAGGAGTAGCCTCCCCCAGCCTCTGGAAATGCTTTCTTGGGCACAGATGTGCCCAATTCTGCATAAGCCAGTCTACACCGGTTCAGGGACCCCTTAGCCCCTGCTCTGGCGCGAAACTGGACAAAGGAAAGGGGAGTGACCACTGCCCTGACCTGCACCTCCCCTGGGAGGTGTCCAAAGCTCCTCCAGTGTGCTCCAGACCTCTGCCATCTTGGAAACAGAGGTGCTGCTGGCACACTGGACTGCTCTGAGTGGCCAGTGCCACCAGGTGACGTCAGAGACTCCTTGTGATAGGCTCCTTCAGGTGTTGCTAGCCTATCCTCTCTCCTAGGTAGCCAAACCCTCTTTTCTGGCTATTTAGGGTCTCTGTCTCTGGGGAAACTTTAGATAACGAATGCATGAGCTCAGCCGAGTTCCTCTGCATCTCTCTCTTCACCTTCTGATAAGGAATCGACCGCTGACCGCGCTGGAAGCCTGCAAACCTGCAACATAGTAGCAAAGACGACTACTGCAACTCTGTAACGCTGATCCTGCCGCCTTCTCGACTGTTTTCCTGCTTGTGCATGCTGTGGGGGTAGTCTGCCTCCTCTCTGCACCAGAAGCTCCGAAGAAATCTCCCGTGGGTCGACGGACTCTTCCCCCTGCAACCGCAGGCACCAAAAAGCTGCATTACCGGTCCCTTGGGTCTCCTCTCAGCACGACGAGCGAGGTCCCTCGAATCCTGCGACGCTGTCCAAGTGACCCCCACAGTCCAGTGACTCTTCAGCCCAAGTTTGGTGGAGGTAAGTCCTTGCCTCACCTCGCTGGGCTGCATTGCTGGGAACCGCGACTTTGCAGCTACTCCGGCCCCTGTGCACTTCCGGCGGAAATCCTTCGTGCACAGCCAAGCCTGGGTCCACGGCACTCTAACCTGCATTGCACGACTTTCTAAGTTGGTCTCCGGCGACGTGGGACTCCTTTGTGCAACTTCGGCGAGCACCGTTTCACGCATCCTCGTAGTGCCTGTTTCTGGCACTTCTCCGGGTGCTACCTGCTTCAGTGAGGGCTCTTTGTCTTGCTCGACGTCCCCTCTCTCTTCAGGTCCAATTTGCGACCTCCTGGTCCCTCCTGGGCCCCAGCAGCGTCCAAAAACGTCAAACGCACGATTTGCGTCTAGCAAGGCTTGTTGGCGTCCTTCCGGCGGGAAAACACTTCTGCACGACTCTCCAAGGCGAGAGGGATCCGTCCACCAAAGGGGAAGTCTCTAGCCCTTTTCGTTCCTGCAGAAACCTCAGCTTCTTCTGTCCAGTCGAAGCTTCTTTGCACCCGCAGCTGGCATTTCCTGGGCATCTGCCCATCTCCGACTTGCTTGTGACTTTTGGACTTGGTCCCCTTGTTCCACAGGTACCCTAGATTGGAAATCCACAGTTGTTGCATTGCTGGTTTGTGTCTTTCCTGCATTATTCCTCTAACACAACTTCTTTGTCCTTAGGGGAACTTTAGTGCACTTTGCACTCACTTTTCAGGGTCTTGGGGAGGGTTATTTTTCTAACTCTCACTATTTTCTAATAGTCCCAGCGACCCTCTACAAGGTCACATAGGTTTGGGGTCCATTCGTGGTTCGCATTCCACTTTTGGAGTATATGGTTTGTGTTGCCCCTATCCCTATGTTTCCCCATTGCATCCTATTGTAACTATACATTGTTTGCACTGTTTTCTAAGACTATACTGCATATTTTTGCTATTGTGTATATATATCTTGTGTATATTTCCTATCCTCTCACTGAGGGTACACTCTAAGATACTTTGGCATATTGTCATAAAAATAAAGTACCTTTATTTTTAGTATAACTGTGTATTGTGTTTTCTTATGATATTGTGCATATGACACTAAGTGGTACTGTAGTAGCTTCACACGTCTCCTAGTTCAGCCTAAGCTGCTCTGCTAAGCTACCATTATCTATCAGCCTAAGCTGCTAGACACCCTATACACTAATAAGGGATAACTGGGCCTGGTGCAAGGTGCAAGTACCCCTTGGTACTCACTACAAGCCAGTCCAGCCTCCTACATTGGTTGTGCAGTGGTGGGATACGTGCTTGAGACTACTTACCACTCTTGTCATTGTACTTTTCATAAGAGAAAAATATACAAAACAAGGTCAGTGTATATACACATAGCCAAAAAGTTTTGCATTTCCTCTTTTCACTCTTTTCTAAAGTGCTGAAAAGTACTTCTAAACTTTCAAAAAGTTCTTAAAAGTTTAAAAAGTTTTTTTCTGTCTTTCCAAAAAGTTCTGAAAACTTTTTTCTCTTTTTCTATCACTTTAACTCTCTCTAAAAAATGTCTGGCACAGGCCAAAGTGTTGATCTGTCCAAACTTGCATATGACAACCTTAGCTGGAAAAGAGCAAGGAGTCTCTGTATAGAGAGAGGTTTGAGTGTAGGGAAGAATCCTTCCTTGGAACTGTTACTTAACATGCTTAGAGAACAGGATAAGGCCATAGGTGCCCCATCTGTTGAAAAAGTACCTAATAGTTCTCAATCTGATTCAGGGACTCCCCCAGGAAAAGATTCAGGAAAGAAACTTCCTAGCCTGCCCATTACTAGACAATCTAGCATAGATGGTAATGATGATGAGCCACACCAAATAAATAGTGTTGTCTCACATCATAGCAAAAGCATTTATTCTCACCATACTGGTAATAATGTTTCTGTAAACCAAGCTGTTAGGGTGCCTTCTGTAAGGGACAGGTCTCCTTCTGTTCATTCCCATCACAGCTCTGTTTCTAGAAATGTCCCTCCCACCAACCCTGATGACAGAATGTTAGAGAGGGAACTCAATAAGTTGAGGGTGGAACAAACCAGACTGAAGCTTAAAAAGCAACAGCTGGATTTGGATAGACAGTCTTTTGAATTAGAGAAGGAAAGACAGAAGTTGGGTTTAGATACCCATGGTGGCAGCAGCAGTATTCCCCATAGTCATCCTGCAAAAGAGCATGATTCCAGGAATCTGCACAAGATAGTTCCCCCTTATAAGGAGGGGGATGACATTAACAAGTGGTTTGCTGCACTTGAGAGGGCCTGTGTTGTACAGGATGTCCCTCAAAGGCAGTGGGCTGCTATCCTATGGCTATCATTTAGTGGAAAAGGTAGGGATAGGCTCCTTACTGTGAAAGAAAGTGATGCCAATAATTTTACAGTTCTTAAGAATGCACTCCTGGATGGTTATGGCTTAACCACTGAACAGTACAGGATAAAGTTCAGAGAGACCAAAAAGGAGTCTTCACAAGACTGGGTTGATTTCATTGACCATTCAGTGAAGGCCTTGGAGGGGTGGTTACATGGCAGTAAAGTTACTGATTATGACAGCCTGTATAACTTGATCCTGAGAGAGCATATTCTTAATAATTGTGTGTCTGATTTGTTGCACCAGTACTTGGTGGACTCTGATCTGACCTCTCCCCAAGAATTGGGAAAGAAGGCAGACAAATGGGTCAGAACAAGAGTGAACAGAAAAGTTCATACAGAGGGTGACAAAGATGGCAATAAGAAGAAAGATGGTGAAAAATCTCAAGATAAGCATGGGGATAAGGGTAAAACCAAAGATCCCACTTCAAATCTTAAACACTCTTCAGAGGGTGGGGATAAAACAAATTCTTCCTCTTCTTCCCAACCTGCACACATTAAAAAGCCTTGGTGCTTTGTGTGTAAAAATAGAGGCCATAGGCCAGGGGATAAGTCCTGTCCAGGTAAACCCCCTGAGCCTACCACCACTAATACATCAAGCTCTAGTGCCCCTAGCAGTAGTGGTACTAGTGGTGGGACTGCTGGCAACAGTCAAGCAAAGGGTGTAGTTGGGTTCACTTATGGGTCCATAGTAGAAACTGGGGTAGTCAGTCCCAAGACAGTTTCTGTCACACCTAGTGGCACTGGCCTTGCCACACTGGCTGCTTGTCCCCTTACAATGGATAAGTACAGGCAGACAGTTTCAATAAATGGTGTTGAGGCCTTGGCCTACAGGGACACAGGTGCCAGTTTCACTTTGGTGACTGAAAATCTAGTGCCTCCTGAACAACACATCATTGGACAACAGTATAAGATTATTGATGTCCATAACTCCACTAAGTTTCTTCCCTTAGCTATAATTCAGTTTAGTTTGGGTGGAGTTACTGGCCCTAAGCAGGTGGTGGTATCACCTAGCTTACCTGTAGACTGTCTCTTAGGTAATGACCTAGAGGCCTCAGGTTGGGCTGATGTAGAGTTTTATGCCCATGCAGCCATGCTGGGCATCCCTGAGGAATTGTTCCCTCTCATTTCAAGTGAAATGAAAAAGCAAAGGAGAGAAGGCCTGAAAACTCAGGATCCCTCTCCATCAACAGGTAAAAAGGGTATCACAGTATCCCCTAACCACCCTACCATTCAGGATACTATTCCTGTGGTGGGAGAAACCTCTCCTGGGGTGGCACCTGTTCCAAGGGAATCATCAGCTGGCAAAACTGTACTCCCTGAGGTGGAAGTACCTCTCTGTGGGATAACTAACATTGGTGAGAAAAAGAGCACCATTTTAGTTAACATGGAGCATCCCTCCAACCCTCCCAGAGAAACTTTAGTGCAGAAACTCTGCACTGCCTCACAACACTTAGGACAGCATCCCTGCCCTAGTGTGGAGCTGATAGGACAGCATCCCTGCCCTGCTCCAACCCAAGAGAAACAGCATCCCTATTCTCTCTTCCAGCCATATGGACAAAGTTTTTGCCCAGCTATGGCTTTTCTGAGACAGCATCCCTGTCTGGCATTTCCATCACTACAAATAGGTTCATGGACAATTCCCACTGCTCTTAACTAAAACTTACTGATAGAAACTCTGAAAATACATCTTCACATTGTTGCTTAGCTAAAAAACTTCAAACAGGGTGGTTTACATCCCCACAGGGAAGTAACCATATAGTGGATGATAAAGGGAGTAACCAGTCTATTGCAGAGCTACTCTCTACTTATCACCACTTAGACAATAAAGTCTCAACTGGCCAAGGTTAGCCTTATTGTCCTTCGTTTGGGGGGGGGGGGGGTTGTGTGAGAAGGTAGCCTCTTTCTAGCCTTGTTACCCCCACTTTTGGCCTGTTTGTGAGTGTATGTCAGGGTGTTTGTCACTGTTTTTACTGTCTCACTGAGATCCTGATAGCCAGGCCTCAGTGCTCATAGTGAAAACACTATGTTTTCAGTATGTTTGTTATGTGTCACTGGGATCCTGCTGGTCAGGACCCCAGTGCTCATAGGTTTGTGGCCTATATGTATGTGTCACTGGGACCCTGTCACACAGGGCCCCAGTGCTCATAGGTGTGCATGTATATGTTTCCCTGTGTGGTGCCTGTCTCACTGAGGCTCTGCCAACCAGAGCCTCAGTGGTTATGCTCTCTCATGACTTTCAAATTGTCACTAACAGGCTAGTGACCAATTTTACCAATTTACATTGGCTTACTGGAACACCCTTATAATTCCCTAGTATATGGTACTGAGGTACCCAGGGTATTGGGGTTCCAGGAGATCCCTATGGGCTGCAGCAATTCTTTTGCCACCCATAGGGAGCTCTGACAATTCTTACACAGGCCTGCCACTGCAGCCTGAGTGAAATAACGTCCACGTTATTTCACAGCCATTTTACACTGCACTTAAGTAACTTATAAGTCACCTATATGTCTAACCTTTACCTGGTAAAGGTTAGGTGCAAAGTTACTTAGTGTGTGGGCACCCTGGCACTAGCCAAGGTGCCCCCACATTGTTCAGAGCCAATTCACTGAACTTTGTGAGTGCGGGGACACCATTACACGCGTGCACTACATATAGGTCACTACCTATATGTAGCTTCACAATGGTAACTCCGAATATGGCCATGTAACATGTCTATGATCATGGAATTGCCCCCTCTATGCCATCCTGGCATAGTTGGCACAATCCCATGATCCCAGTGGTCTGTAGCACAGACCCTGGTACTGCCAAACTGCCCTTCCTGGGGTTTCACTGCAGCTGCTGCTGCTGCCAACCCCTCAGACAGGCAGCTGCCCTCCTGGGGTCCAGCCGGGCCTGGCCCAGGATGGCAGAACAAAGAACTTCCTCTGAGAGAGGGTGTGACACCCTCTCCCTTTGGAAAATGGTGTGAAGGCAGGGGAGGAGTAGCCTCCCCCAGCCTCTGGAAATGCTTTGTTGGGCACAGATGTGCCCAATTCTGCATAAGCCAGTCTACACCGGTTCAGGGACCCCTTAGCCCCTGCTCTGGCGCGAAACTGGACAAAGGAAAGGGGAGTGACCACTGCCCTGACCTGCACCTCCCCTGGGAGGTGTCCAGAGCTCCTCCAGTGTGCTCCAGACCTCTGCCATCTTGGAAACAGAGGTGCTGCTGGCACACTGGACTGCTCTGAGTGGCCAGTGCCACCAGGTGACGTCAGAGACTCCTTGTGATAGGCTCCTTCAGGTGTTGCTAGCCTATCCTCTCTCCTAGGTAGCCAAACCCTCTTTTCTGGCTATTTAGGGTCTCTGTCTCTGGGGAAACTTTAGATAACGAATGCATGAGCTCAGCCGAGTTCCTCTGCATCTCTCTCTTCACCTTCTGATAAGGAATCGACCGCTGACCGCGCTGGAAGCCTGCAAACCTGCAACATAGTAGCAAAGACGACTACTGCAACTCTGTAACGCTGATCCTGCCGCCTTCTCGACTGTTTTCCTGCTTGTGCATGCTGTGGGGGTAGTCTGCCTCCTCTCTGCACCAGAAGCTCCGAAGAAATCTCCTGTGGGTCGACGGAATCTTCCCCCTGCAACCGCAGGCACCAAAAAGCTGCATTACCGGTCCCTCGGGTCTCCTCTCAGCACGACGAGCGAGGTCCCTCGAATCCAGCGACGCTGTCCAAGTGACCCCCACAGTCCAGTGACTCTTCAGCCCAAGTTTGGTGGAGGTAAGTCCTTGCCTCACCTCGCTGGGCTGCATTGCTGGGAACCGCGACTTTGCAGCTACTCCGGCCCCTGTGCACTTCCGGCGGAAATCCTTCGTGCACAGCCAAGCCTGGGTCCACGGCACTCTAACCTGCATTGCACGACTTTCTAAGTTGGTCTCCGGCGACGTGGGACTCCTTTGTGCAACTTCGGCGAGCACCGTTTCACGCATCCTCGTAGTGCCTGTTTCTGGCACTTCTCCGGGTGCTACCTGCTTCAGTGAGGGCTCTTTGTCTTGCTCGACGTCCCCTCTCTCTTCAGGTCCAATTTGCGACCTCCTGGTCCCTCCTGGGCCCCAGCAGCGTCCAAAAACGCGAAACGCAAAATTTGCGTCTAGCAAGGCTTGTTGGCGTCCTTCCGGCGGGAAAACACTTCTACATGACTCTCCAAGGCGAGAGGGATCCGTCCACCAAAGGGGAAGTCTCTAGCCCTTTTCGTTCCTGCAGAAACCTCAGCTTCTTCTGTCCAGTCGAAGCTTCTTGGCACCCGCAGCTGGCATTTCCTGGGCATCTGCCCATCTCCGACTTGCTTGTGACTTTTGGACTTGGTCCCCTTGTTCCACAGGTACCCTAGATTGGAAATCCACAGTTGTTGCATTGCTGGTTTGTGTCTTTCCTGCATTATTCCTCTAACACGACTTCTTTGTCCTTAGGGGAACTTTAGTGCACTTTGCACTCACTTTTCAGGGTCTTGGGGAGGGTTATTTTTCTAACTCTCACTATTTTCTAATAGTCCCAGCGACCCTCTACAAGGTCACATAGGTTTGGGGTCCATTCGTGGTTCGCATTCCACTTTTGGAGTATATGGTTTGTGTTGCCCCTATCCCTATGTTTCCCCATTGCATCCTATTGTAACTATACATTGTTTGCACTGTTATCTAAGACTATACTGCATATTTTTGCTATTGTGTATATATATCTTGTGTATATTTCCTATCCTCTCACTGAGGGTACACTCTAAGATACTTTGGCATATTGTCATAAAAATAAAGTACCTTTATTTTTAGTATAACTGTGTATTGTGTTTTCTTATGATATTGTGCATATGACACTAAGTGGTACTGTAGTAGCTTCACACGTCTCCTAGTTCAGCCTAAGCTGCTCTGCTAAGCTACCATTATCTATCAGCCTAAGCTGCTAGACACCCTATACACTAATAAGGGATAACTGGGCCTGGTGCAAGGTGCAAGTACCCCTTGGTACTCACTACAAGCCAGTCCAGCCTCCTACACACATGAGCAATATGCCCCTACAGTGTCTAAGTCCATTCTTAGACATTGTAAGTGCAGTGTAGCCATAATGATCTGGTCTGGGAGTTTATAATTACGAACTCCACAGCTCCATAATGGCTTCATTGAATACTGGGAATTTTGATATCAAACTTCTCAGCACAATAAACCTACACTGATGCCAGCGTGGGATTTATTGAAAAATGCTCCCAGAGGGCATCATAGAGATGCCCCCTGTATGTTAGCCAAACTGCTAGTGCAGGACTGACCGGTGTGTTCCAGCCTACCACTTTCAGACACGTTTCTGACCACATGAGGTGACAGCCTTTGTGCTCTCGGTGGTCAGAAACAAAGCCTATCCTGGGTGGAAGTGCTTCACACCTCCCCCCTGCAGGAACTGTAACACCTGGCAGTGAGCTTCAAAGGCTCAAGCATCGTGTTACAGTGCGTCACAGCACCCCAGCTAGTGGAGTTGCCTGCCTGCCTGCCTGCCTGCCGGCCGGACAAAGTCCCACTTTAGGTGGCAAGTCCGGTGGGAAAATTAGGTTAAACAGGGAGGGGTGACCACCCGAGCTAGGACCACCCCTAAGGTGTCCAGAGCTGAGGTGACCCCCTCCCTGCAGAATCCTCCATCTTGAGTTGGAGGACAGGGACCAATACGGTTAGGATTGTGTCCCCCACCCCAGAGGGAGTGGACACAAGAAGGGTGTAGCCACCCTCAGGGACAGTAGGCATTGGCTACTTCCCTCTGACCCATGCAACACCCCTAAATCCAGGATTTAAGGTCTCCCCTGAACCCAAGACGTCAGATTCCTGGCGACCTGGCAGGAAAGAACAAGGACTGCTAAGCTGAAGCCCCAGCAGAGCAGAAGGAAGACGACAACTGACTTGGCCCCAGCCCTACCGGCCTGTCTCCTGCTTTAAAGAACTTGCAACAGAACAGTGATGCATCCAGCAGGACCAGCGACCTCTGCCAAGCTGCAGAGGACTGCCCTGCACTCAAAAGGACCAAGAACTCATGTGGGGAGCAGCCCTGTCCAAGAAGAAACAACAACCAAGGACTCCAGCACCACTCCGAATGCGTGAGTCCTGACCACTCTGCACCTGACTGTTGTGTTGCTATTTTAGTCATGTTCTGAGCACGTTGTTTTAGCTAACTAGGCCTGCAGCTGTGCACTTTCACCCGTTTACATTTTATTCAGCATTGCTTTATTTTTCTAGCAATAGCTTCATTTGCGGTGCTGTTCTATTTCTCTCTATCCTATTGTTCTTTCACCTAGGAAAGGAGTGTGTTCTTAGTAGGACATATAGTTCACTTTGTGCTTTCTCCAAGGCTACAGTCAGATAGGGTTTCCAACAAATGTTGTATGCTGTCTCCAGCATTCACAGAAACCATCCCCTTAGTCCCAAACACATTAGAGGGAGATTCCAGCCAGATGACCACGACTGTATGCTGATTGCTGCAAGCTTCACTACACCTACCTGCTTAGACGGCCGAGCCCTGATCCAGATGGGGACGGTGTCTTTTTAGACTTCAGGCCCTTTCTTCAGATATGAGGGATGATGTTCTCCCAGGGGGAAACACAAAGGGCAGATTAGGCTTAGTATGCTGTGCTCCTACTTAGCGTAGGTGAGGGCCTATAGATCTACTCCCCTTTTTAGACAGCATGGTATGACTGTTTTTGTGTTTTACATTTTTAGTCACATGCCTGCTCCTATTGTCTTTTATTATTCCCCTCATTGCTATGCATATGCTTTTATCTAAGATGCAGATATTTTAATAAATGCTTACTTAAATATATTCTGCCTCTGTTGTCTTTGCCTGAGAGAGACCTTAGTGATTGAGAAAACAGGATCCGATCTGATTCCCTGGGGAGTCCATCTTACCATGAGCTTGGTTGCCACAATCATCTCGGTTAGAGATGGAGCGCTGCTAGTTAGATGGAAACCCTGGATTAGGCCGAAAGGTGTCCCCTGGTGTGGAATTGTAGTAAGTACCCACAACCCAGGCGATCCTACCCCCCAGATCCAGTAGCCTCATTACCCTAATGAGAACCCACGCGACACGACAGCCACGGCCCATGTCCAGGTGGCCCAACCAGCTGGAGAGGATCCACTGGCGATTGCGAGCGAGTGCCCACCCTGGGTTGACCTCTCCAGAGGGAATCCCAAGGACCACCCCCGACCGCAAAAACTCCGGATGAAGATAACCGACGCCTAACAGACCATCGGTCCTGCACCTCCCAGGCCTTGGAAGAATCCGACCTCCGGTGCACCAACGTTCAGCAGGCGGCCCTCCTCCCAGTTCAGCATGTGGTTTGCCAGAGACAACCCCATACTGATTTTCTAAATGCTGGGTAAAAAAGTAGCGAAAAAGATTTGATTTTCTATATTATGCATACAGGAGATAAATTTGAATGTGAATCAGCGTGATGATCAAGTGTGATTTTCAGGTGTAAAATAGTCCCTTATGTATTCTAACAAAAGCAATTCCTGAAAGGTGGAATGATACACCAAACAGCCAATAGCATAAAAATCACCTTAGAGGACGACAAGACAACCTAATCCCTCTCCTGTCCATACGAAATGGAGGCTGGGGCTTGGACTCCAGATACAGAACACCTTGGCTAATGTGACAGGTATTCCATTCAGGAGTTTGTCTTTTAGCATTTGCCTTTCTATATTTTTTAAAAAAAAGAAAGATAACGAAATACATAAAAGCAACTTTAAGAAAGATGACCAACTTACAAATTATCAAACATTTAGTTAGAGTAATGCAAACAATGAGCCATATCAAAAGATGTCTCCCATTTCTTAAAATCGATTCACTGGGGAATTTCTTAGGACTTCCATTACTCATGTTTTCTACGGTTTTGTTGAGTATGATGTGTTTGTATGTGATCACACAGGAGGTTTAATTGTTATTTTTCCAGCTTGATGCAACATCGATTAAATGTGTACACTATATCCTAATTTTATTCTTACTCCCAATTAGAGCATATTGTACTGCACCTGTCTGACTATAAGCACAAACGAAATGTGGCTGGCTCTACCTCAGCTGTGAATTCACACTTTGAACCATCCCTTTCTTCCCTCGCTCCCTCTGGATACTTTGTATTCTTCAGTTTTGGCCCCATGTTGACTGCACCTTACCAGCCCAGCTTCCCCTGATCCGATGAACCCCAAGTAGGAAGGACCAGGAGGTAGACGTCCATTTGTCCAACTCCTCAACTTTGTCAACTCCTGGTCCCTCGCTTACCAGTGAGAGCTAGAGCCACTGTAGCAGTCAGTATGTGTAAGGAAATGCCTCCTTGGCATGGTTACACCCGTCTTTTTGCCTTTGCTGATGCCAAGTTATGATTTGAAGGTGTGCTGGGACCCTGCTAACCAGGCCCCAGCATCAGTGTTCTTTCCCTAAACTGTACCTTTGTCTCCACAATTGGCACAACCCTGGCACCCAGGTAAGTCCCTTGTAACTGGTACCCCTGGTACCAAGGGCCCTGATGCCAGGGAAGGTCTCCAAGTGCTGCAGCATGTCTTATGCCACCCTGGGGACCCCTCACTCAGGACATACACACTGCTTGCCAGCTTGTGTGTGCTGGTGGGGAGAAAATGACTAAGTCAACATGGCACTCCCCTCGGAGAGCCATGCCAGCCTCACACTGCCTATGGCATAGATAAGTCACCCATCTAGCAGGCCTTACAGCCCTAAGTCAGGGTGCACTATACCACAGGTGAGGGCATGGGTGCATGAGCGCTATGCCCCTACAGTGTCTAAACAAAACCTTAGACATTGTAAATGCAGGGTAGCCATAAGAGTATATGGTCTGGGAGGCTGTCAAATACGAACTCCACAGCACCATAATGGCTACACTGAAAACTGTGAAGTTTGGTATCAAACTTCTCAGCACAATAAATGCACACTGATGCCAGTGTGCACTTTATTGTAAAAATACACCCAGAGGGCATCGTAGAGATATCCCCTGAAAACATACCCGACTCCAGTGTGGGCTGACTAGTTTTTGCCAGCCTGCCACACACCAGACATGTTGCTGGCCACATGGGGAGAGTGCCTTTGTCACTCTGTGGCCAGGAACAAAGCCTGTACTGGGTGGAGGAGCTTCTCACCTCCCCCTGCAGGACCTGTAACACCTGGTGGTGAGCCTCAAATGCTCACCCCCTTTGTTACAGCGCCCCAGAGCATCCCAGCTAGTGGAGATGCCCACCCCTCCGGCCACTGCCCCCACTTTTGGTGGCAAGGCTGAAGGAGATAGTGAGAAAAACAAGGAGGAGTCACTCCCCAGTCAGGACAGCCCCTAAGGTGTCCTGAGCTGAGGTGACACTTACTTTTAGAAATCCTCCATCTTGCAGATGGAGGATTCCCCCAATAGGATTAGGGATGTGCCCCCTCCCCACAGGGAGGAGGCACAAAGAGGGTGTAGCCACCCTCAGGGCCAGTAGCCACTGGCTACTGCCCTCCCAGACCTACACCCCCCCCCCCTAAATTGGGTATTTAGGGGCTCCCAGAACCGAGGAAGATAGATTCCTGCAACCTAAAGAAGAAGAAGGACTGCTGACCTGAAGCCCTGCAGTGAAGACGGAGACGACAACTGATTTGGCCCCAGCCCTACCGGCCTGTCTCCCCACTTCAAGAAAAACTGCACCAGCGACGCATCCCCCAGGGTCCAGCGACCTCTGAAGCCTCAGAGGACTACCCTGCATCTAAAAGGACCAAGAAGCTCCCAGAGAACAGCAGCCCTGTTCCACAAAGACTGCAACTTTGCAACAAAGAAGCAACTTTTAAAGACCACATGCACACGTTTCCCACCGGAAGCGTGAGATTTACACTCTGCACCCGACACCCCCGGCTGGACCTGCGGAAAACTAACTCTACAGGGAGGACTCCCCGGTGACTGCGAGCCCATGAGTAGCCAGAGTTGATCCTCCTGAGCCCACACAGCGACGCCTGCAGAGGAAATCCAGAGGCTCGCCCTGACCGCGACTGCCTGCTTAAAGGAACCCGACGCCTGGAAACCACACTGCACCCGCAGCCCCCAGGACCTGAAGGAACCGAACTCCAGTGCAGGAGCGACCCCCAGGCGACCCTCTGCCTAGCCCAGGTGGTGGCTACCCCTAGGAGCCCCCCCCCTGTGCCTGCCTGCATCGTTGAAGAGACCCCCAGGTCTCCCCATTGATTCCTATTGAAAACCCGATGCCTGTTTGCACTCTGCACCTGGCCGCCGCTGTACCGCTGAAGGTGTACTTTCTGTGCCTGCTTGTGTCCCCCCCGGTGTCCTACAAAACCCCCCCTGGTCTGCCCTCCGAAGTCACGGGTACTTACCTGTTGGCAGATTGGAACCGGGGCACCCCTATTTCCATTGAAGCCTATGTGTTTTGGGCACCACTTTGACCTCTGCACCTGACCGGCCCTGAGCTGCTGGTGTGGTAAATTTGGGTTTGCCTTGAACCCCCAACGGTGGGCTACCTTGGACCCAACTTTGAACCCTGTAAGTGTTTTACTTACCTGTGAACTTAACAATTACTTACCTCCGCCAGGAACTGTTGATTTTTGCACTGTGTCCACTTTTGAAATAGCTTATTGCCATTTTTGCCAAGACTGTACAGGCTATTGTGATAATTCAAAGTTCCTGAGATACCTGAGTGAAATACCTTTCATTTAAAGTATTGTTTGTAAATCTTGAACCTGTGGTTCTTAAAATAAACTAAGAAAATATATTTTTCTATATAAAAACCTATTGGCCTGGAATTGTCTTTGAGTGTGTTCCTCATTTATTGCCTGTGTGTGTACAAAAAATGCTTAACACTACCCTCTGATAAGCCTAATGCTCGACCACACTACCACAAAATAGAGCATTAGAATCATCTCTTTTTGCCACTATCTTACTCCTAAGAGGAACCCTTGGACTCTGTGCACACTATTTCTTACTTTGAAATAGTATATACACAGAGCCAACTTCCTACAGTGTATGCCTACGGAATCTCAATTAATAGGAAGCCGCAAGGTGTTAGATGATGATGCACCTGGCATTTGATGCTCCTCCTATGGGGAAGCAGCACAGACCTTTGCTTCAACATCTGCACACATGGAGGCTTCAGTAGGCAATTTAGACTGAATACGCACATAGGTAGCCTGCATTGGGGAGTTGAGGCTAAACCTGCAAAAGCAGTGGGATACACAGACTGAATCTGCATACAGGTAATCTGCACTAAGCACTTAGGGCTAAACTTACACGAAGAGCTGGACTACTCTTCTGGGGCTGAATTTTCATTAAAAAACCCTCCATTGGGCATCTGAAGATCAGCCTGCACAAGAGAATCTACACAGGGCATTTGATGCTGAATCTGCACAAAGGGAACCTGCATCTTCCACTTGCGGCAAAACCTGCACAACGGAAAGTGCATGTAGGCACTTGAGGGCAACATGCCTGTAGTGACGCTGCACGTCTCATTTCATGCTAAACCTGCACATGAAGGGCGCATTGGTCATGAGAGAATACCTTGATATGGAGTCAATTTACTGGGCATTTGAGGGGCATTTAAGCTACGTCAGTGCATGGGAGTTTGCAAGAGATGTCCAAGCGGATGTTGAACTTACTATTTGAAGCTTGGGAAACCTACACTGAATTTTATACTAACTTTGGGACTAAATCTTGCAACTAAATCTTTGCATACTGAAGTCATGACTATTCCTAATATTGGTTATATGCAGTTCTGCTCATGGGCGGATGTAACGGGTACTGGAGGCTAATCCTCTACACAGGAAGACGGCACCGGGAGGCTAAGACAATATGCCCTTGAAGAGGCTGTACTAGGTACCTGATTTCTAAATTTTCTCATAGGTACGCTGTGATGGGCATTTGGGGCCATACATCTCTGAAAACTGCATTTCTGTATGGGGGTTGAAGTTGGGGGGCCTGCACAGGGCCACTGAGGCTGGACTCCTCACTGGCCATCTGGGGCAATGTTTGCTTATGGAGAGACTGCAAGATGGATCGGAGGGTAAATCTGGACATGGAAAGTCAGGACAGCATAGTTGATACGTAATCCACAGATGGGTCGGCTGTACTGGGTATTTAACAGTGACCTCGTATAGTAAGGCGCTAGATTACTCACCTCACCCTACACTCCAGCATAATGAGGCTATATCTTCGTATGCATTGGTTTCACATGTTGTGACTATTCCTGGACATTTGTGGCTGTGTCTGGGCAATAACCTCGGCATTTGGGGTTGGCCCAGTCATAACTATGCCTGATGCTTTTTTTTTTAATTGATTTACATTGCTATGTAGCACAGCATAATGAAATGGTGTCAGTGCGCTTTATAGATAACCCATCAGGTGAGAGAGATCTTTCTTACATTAAACAAGCAGCTATATTAAGGACTAAAACAATGAGTGAGCTCTGGAATACCTACACACTCTTACAAATGTTAACAATATGATCATACATAGTAGGGGGCTTTTTGTCAGATACATCTGCAAGCGACATAACTCTTCATTAGGAAATGATGATTGAGCAGAAGCGGGTCATTCTCGTTACCCTTGTGGCATCACAGGGTTCAGCCTATGTGAGCCCCTTGAGATGGCAATTATTAAGATCAATATTTGTCTCAGATAAAAACTGTCTCCGATAACTAACTCATAGTTCACACTTATCTGTATTAAACCCCTTAATCTACGCCCAGTCTTTTGGTCGGTCTGGGAAGTGAGACTGATATACCTGGGCGCTCATAGAGAGCAAATCAATACAGTCAATGAAATCGGTGCAAGTTAGAGTTTCAGGCAGCTTTTTTTTAAAAAATTATATATGAGCTCCATTGCTGACAGCTGTGAGAATCTACTTTGCCAATTAATATAACTTTTTTTAAAGGTCTGGTTTTTGACAGCTGGCAGACAGGCCTGTGGCTAATATTATTTATTCGCTGCTATCAAGCACTGGTTTTCTTCAAGAAGTCTCTTTCAACAACTGGCTTGAAACTATGTCAATGGCGTCTTACTTAACCCAGTGGAGTAATTATCTCTCACCTAATGCTATTGGCTGTTTGGGTGTATCATTCCGCCTCCACTCAAGCGCTTCCACTGAACGGCCTGAGTGACTTAAGATTGGCCTCGGTCTACTCCTGCAGGTTCTCTCGTGTCTCTCGCAAAAATGTGCTAAGGCTTCACACATTAGCACTATAAACCAAGACTTTATTGGCTTTGATAATGCTTGTCTTTTATTTGTTTGGATAAGTTCATTTGTTTGTTGGGCCTTCATGCAAGGGACATCATACTGACTCAAGATTGTTTTTGTGTTACATTGTTTACTCTGCATTACAAAAGCTATTCTATATGATACCTTCTCTGATTAAGATCCATAATCCGTGTTTTATTATTTTATTTACTGAAGTCCATTCTGAGAACTCAAGGAACAGATTTAATGTAAAAGTGATCACTCCAAAACAGGGATCTGGTTGACCTTCAACACAATTGCACAGCAGAGGGGTTGCAGGTGATCTGGTGAGACAACAGTAAAGCTTACCACAATTCGTGTTTTTTTGTACAATAAAGAAAATGTTTATTTATAACTTTGATATATTCAAGTCTGTGTTTCCTTTAAACAATCTTGGAGCAACATTTGTAATGAAAAATAGCTTCCTTTGCTTTTGTCAGTGTAATAGCTTAATTTCCAGAGGGGCTGGCGAGAGAACAATTTGCTCTACGTTAAAGTGAATGGCCCTTTTCCAGGAGAACACAATTCATACAGTAAATATTCAGCTCTGCCCTAACCCCTCCATTATAAAACACATTGTGAAGTTAGTTTTAAATCAATTTCTACAACTTTAAGTACGTAATGCGATAAAATGTAATATCAAGTGCATCAGAAATGATGTTGTCAGCATCTCCATCTGGATGGTTTGCAGAGAGTGGGATGGCATTGCTTTGGCATAGCCTTTTCTGATCGAGCGGTGGCGTGTACAAACCCCCAAAGAGAACAGAATACTAGCTAGCAGTAACAGGAGGACTTCTTTGTAACAAATTAGCTTCAGTACCCACCCTATGAACATATCATTCGGTGGAACGCAGACAGCAATGTGTTTCATCAGAATACTGCCTGCAGGAAGAAACTAGAAGAAGTCAGTCCTGCAAGCTGATAACCAGCAATACATTTACTCAAACGGATGCACTTTGCATGTCATGTAAAACAAAAGAAGATTACAAAACAAACTCAGAAGAATAAAAACCTTGACCGCATGAAAAAACTGTCCACATAATGAGTGCTTGCTTACACGGTAAGCAAGATGTCCAGCGCCTTCTTCATTGCTCTCCTCTGGGACTCCTACCCTCCCTCGGGCTGATGGAGGAGGAAGTGAAGTCTTCTCAAGATGATCCAATGGGCGGTGCCGGATGCTCAAGCTCATTTCTTCTGAAAGAAGCCCATGATGGAGGCCTGCTTCCCCCCTCTGCTGGATGCAGCAGCACCCTTCTTGGAGGCTTTAGGCTCCTGCTTAGCAGCAGGAGGAGCCGACTGTTTAGGTTTAGGCTTCGGCTTTACAGATTCACTTTCACTGTCTGTGCAGGACTCCGTTTCATACCTCTTTTCAGTGACTAAAAGAAAAAATTAAGACACGTGGTTAATCGCTTACTAATCACTAGCACGGCTACGTCACGGAGAGGGGTCTTACTAAACCACCTTTCCACCGAGGCAATGAAGCTTGTTCATGGATCAAGGCACCTACTCTCCAGGTGAAATGGGCAACCCCTGGAGGTGGAAATATTGAAAAGCATTGAACAATGCAGTTCATGCAAGTGAGGACATTCTCTATGAGGGTTTTCAATTGCTTCGGAACAAATCACTTGAGGCCTAATTTAGATCTTGGCGGACGAGTTACTCCGTTACAACGGTGAAGAATATCCAATCCGATGAAATCTAAATTATAAATCCCAATACATCCTATGGGATTCTTTATTTTGGCGGACAGGATTTCCGTCAGTGTTGTGACAGATTAACTCGTCCACCAAGATCTAAATGAAGCCCTTAGTTAAGTACTGTCTTGCCCAATTAGAACAGGAATCATGATGATAATCAGCAGCAGCTTTGGTATCGCATGCGTAGTATATTCTAAACAGTGATGTAAAACGCATCCAACGTCCTGGCCCCCAGTGTTAATTTTTCTTATATAAATTAATTTTGGTTTAGAATTTTGGATGCATTTGTTACTCATTTTGCATCTTTATAAAGAATTGTTCTTTTTTCGTTTTATTAATCTCATTTTAATTTAGGAATCTATTCTTTAAAAAATTCAGGTGTGTGTCTTCTCTGATCAGGATCGATCACCTGTGCAATCCAATTTTTATCTGCACACCTTCTTCCTCCACAATCATCCCAGTTCTGTGACACTGTTCTGCGACTCCATCGTGTCCTCATCAACCTAAGTTCCTTTGCTTTGGACAGGCGGAAGATACAGCTCGCCACAGAAATGATACTGAGGAGTCAGGGCACAGACCCTGAGGGTGGAGGCAGAGATTCAGCTGCACTAAAAGGTGCAGCAAGGAGAACATCTGAAGACCACAAGCAGCAGAACTGGTGGAAGAGTAGCCCAGGGATTTAACCAACAATAAATCCAAGTGTGTAGCTTTAACAAACAAAGCAACAAGCACAGAGATACTGCACACTGCTCACTATGCGAGGTAAGAACAGAGGAGAGCAGATCTCATATTATACTCCAAAAGAAAAACCATGATCACTGGCCCCTGGCCAGAGCAATATTTGTATTCGACAAAAAATGTCATCAGCACACAGGAGTACAGCAGGAGGTTAGAAGAGAGAGTGGGCTTTCGGAGTAGCAGGAAAGAATAGACTTCCAAAAGCGCAGGACTGATGGTGGCAAGAGTGGTGTTACCTTGGTCATGAAGCATCCATTGCTTCCATGTATTATATTTTGAAAGCATACTATAGTTCATCAGTTAATTACTTCATTATGTCATTTATAAGCGATTTGTACTTTTGGATTTTTTTGTTTGTCTGCTGTACGGGTGCTTTGAAGCTTTTGAAGTTCTGTCATTGACTAAACATCCAACAGCTAAAAGTAGAAGTACACAATACAATGGGCTTTGGGGAACTTCTTGTAAACTGGGAGGTGCAGGTCCAGTAGCATGGGATTCCAGTGAGGCGAGCAGGGAGAGATAGGGTGGTGATGATGTGCTGGAGGTCAGAGTGTTGTGGGCAAGTGATGCAAGACAAGTGAGAGTTGCTAGGTTGTAGATAGCAGTTTAAAGTATCTGTTCGGTTTGTCTCTACTTAGGGTAGTGGACAGTGAGTCCATGCTGTACTGTCTGGAGAGGGAGTAGGGTTGGACCTGGCTAAGTTGAACAGTGTTATTGCAGTAACTTTAATGGTAAACAGGGGTGATGCTATACTAGGGGAGGCGTAGGAAGGGACTGCAGATCTGAATCTTGTGACGCGCAGGGGTGGGCTGGTTGGAACACTAGTATATTTCATGGTAGTCCCCAATCACATCTGCCAAATAGCGTGCCAATCACTGACCGGGCAGATATGCAGCATGTCTGTACATGAACTTAATGGGCTGCAAAGTGGATGGGGACATGGATACACTGTTGGGATCCAAGGCTGCAGCAGAGCCTGCCGCAACGTATACACCACGGACACAGAGACGATAATTAGTAGCCCCTTCTTCTCTTTGTGGTCTGGTCCCAAACACCCTTGTGTGAGAGGCGAGCAGCTACATATGATCAAGGGGGACTATATTGACTGAGGGACCAGGAAGGGAGGACACAGCAAGTCAGTAGTAGAGCTCCAACGCTGGCCTTGCTAAGGTTCATAATTGTGTTAATTTGGAACAGGCGTGGCTAAGAGCTTTAACCTACTGAGGCAATGCTGACTGTCTCTGGTGCTTTCTCTGTTTGGGTTTGGATAATGTGGAAGTGGCTTGCCTATTGACCTTAACATACTCGGGTGGTGTCAACTTAAATGTAAGCTGCGGTGGTGTAGACGTGGTATTAACCCACTGCAGAAATGATGGCTTGGCTACAGAGCTTTACGGACTTGGATAATGGCAAACTAGTCGTGCAATACTGGCTATCTTGAATTATGTGCTTAGTAATACTGAAATGGTTACGTTTCTTTACCAGCTGAGTCACTACTGCCCGCGGCAATTTTGATATATATATATATATATACACACACATATATATACATATATACATACATATATATATACACATACATATATACACATATACACATACATATATTTTTTTTTCTTTCCCATCTCTGGTCTGGCTAAGGTCCTTTACATACTGGTGTAAAACCGACCTGTCTGTGGGGTTTTACACATTCTGGCAATGTAAAACTGGTCACGCTGAGATGCTTTATAGACTCAGTACTGCATTGTGTACCGGCTGGACTATGGTGATTGACGTTAGCGTAGAAGATGAAAAACAGCCTTGACTATTGTGTTTTACGAACATTAAATGTGCAATCGACCTTGCTATGGTGATTTACCTACAAGAAGGAATATGGACATTGGCATGGATATGCTGAAAGAATGTGGAATTGGTCTGGCTGTGGTAATTTAAATACTGTCGCACTCTATAAGTGAGCCCACATATGGCGTTTTACATACTAAGTCTTTATGGATGCTGCAAATATGAATGTTTTCATGCTGAGCACAATATGGAACTGTGTTGATTCTAGTGGTTGACATACTAGGGCCTTGTGACAACAGTCTGGTAATGATGCTCCTTGAGATAGTGTAACAATATTCTAGGTATTGCCCTGGTTATGAGGTTGCTTTACATACAGGGCATCGCACAAGTTGGCTCAGCTTTGATGCTTGTTGTACTTGGGCATTGTGGACACTCCTCTCTGGTAGCCTGATGGATAATTCCTAAGATGTCATCAAGGTGAACAATATATGGCTAGTGCAACTCAACTTGCAATTCAAATGTGGCCTTAGGGGAGCATCTTCAACTTTGAAAGCAAAGAAATTGCTTTACAGGTATAGGTTAAATAAAAGGCATATAATTACTGTTTCACTTTCCATTGTGATGTCCCAGCATCACCAGCCTGGGCTCACAGCCAGGCCTCCAATGGAGCAGCATACAGTTTCTGATCTGATAACTGCTCTGGGGGGGAAGGGGAGACAGCACTTTTGTGCAAAATACATCTTTCAGTGGATTATATAGCTGCTGAATGATCTGCCCGAAAAACATTGATTTGATCAAGATTATTAACACATTCAGGTCGGCTTTCAAAAACGTATGTTTTTGGCCGACTCACCTGTCGGCAACAAGATCACCAGGTTATAGAGCTGATCATCTAAAGCGTACTATAATGAAAATGTCACTTACCCAGTGTACATCTGTTCGTGGCATCAGTCGCAGTAGATTCGCATGTTCTGCAATAGCTCGCCATCTGGTGTTGGGCCGGAGTGTTACAAGTTGTTTTTCTTCGAAGAAGTCTTTCGAGTCACGGGACCGAGTGACTCCTCCTTTTGTCTCCATTGCGCATGGGCGTCGACTCCATCCTCGATTGTTTTTCCCCGCAGAGGGTGAGGTAGGAGTTGAATTGTAGTAATAGTGCCCATGCAATGGAGTGACTAAGTATGCACTTATTTAAGGTTGAGATGATACATATATAAATAATTGAAGGTAACTTCCAAACTGCTACAGGCTCCCGGGGAGGCGGGTGGGCACATGCGAATCTACTGCGACTGATGCCACGAACAGATGTACACTGGGTAAGTGACATTTTCAGTTCGATGGCATCTGTCGCTGTAGATACGCATGTTCTGCAATAGACTAGTAAGCAGTTATTTCCCCAAAAGCGGTGGATCAGCCTGTAGGAGTGGAAGTAGTCTGAAATAATGTCCTTAATACAGCTTGACCTACTGTGGCTTGTTGTGCGGATAACACGTCTACACAGTAGTGCTTGGTGAATGTGTGAGGCGTAGACCATGTGGCTGCCTTACATATTTCTTGCATTGGGATGTTTCCTAGAAAGGCCATGGTAGCACCTTTCTTTCTGGTTGAGTGTGCCCTTGGTGTAATGGGCAGCTGTCGTTTAGCTTTAAGGTAGCAGATTTGGATGCATTTAACTATCCATCTGGCTATACCTTGTTTTGAAATTGGGTTTCCTGCATGAGGTTTTTGAAATGCAATAAAGAGTTGTTTAGTCTTTCTGATGTTCTTTGTTCTGTCAATGTAATACATTAATGCTCTTTTGACATCTAATGTATGTAGTGCCCTTTCAGCTACGGTATCTGGCTGTGGAAAGAACACCGGAAGTTCCACTGTTTGATTTAGATGGAACGGTGAAATAACCTTTGGCAAAAATTTAGGATTGGTCCTTAGGACGACTTTATTTTTGTGTAGTTGTATAAAAGGTTCCTGTATAGTAAACGCCTGAATCTCGCTTACTCTTCTCAGGGAAGTAATGGCGATGAGAAATGCCACCTTCCAGGTTAGGAACTGTATGTCGCAGGAGTGCATGGGTTCAAAAGGTGGACCCATAAGTCTAGTTAGGACAACATTTAGGTTCCATGAAGGAACAGGTAGTGTTCTTGGTGGTATAATTCTCCTAAGGCCCTCCATGAATGCTTTAATGACTGGTATTTTATATAGGGAAGTTGAATAGGTAGTCTGCAGGTATGCAGATATTGCTGCAAGGTGAATCTTAATGGAAGAGAAAGCTAGGTTAGATTTTTGTAAGTGAAGCAAGTAACCCACTACATGTTCTGGAGTTGTGTGTAATGGTTGTATTTGATTAATATGGCAGTAGCAAACAAACCTCTTCCATTTACTTGCATAGCAGTGCCTGGTGGATGGCCTTCTTGCTTGTTTTATGACTTCCATACATTCTTGGGTAAGTTGTAAGTGCCCGAATTCTAGGATTTCAGGAGCCAGATTGCTAGATTCAGCGATGCTGGATCTGGGTGTCTGATCTTTTGGTTGTGCTGTGTCAACAGATCTGGCCTGTTGGGCAATTTGACGCAGGGTACCACTGATAGGTCTAGCAGCGTTGTGTACCAGGGTTGCCTTGCCCAAGTTGGTGCTATCAATATGAGTTTGAGTTTGCTTTGACTGAGTTTGTTTACCAGGTAAGGAAGGAGAGGGAGGGGAGGAAAAGCGTAAGCAAATATCCCTGACCAGTTCATCCATAGGGCATTGCCTTGGGATTGTTTGTGTGGGTATCTGGATGCGAAGTTTTGGCATTTTGCGTTCTCCCTTGTCGCAAACAAGTCTATCTGAGGTGTTCCCCAGAGTTTGAAATAAGTGTTCAGTATTTGGGGGTGAATTTCCCATTCGTGGACCTGTTGGTGATCTCGAGAGAGATTGTCTGCGAGTTGATTTTGTATCCCTGGTATAAACTGTGCAATTAGGCGAATTTGGTTGTGAATTGCCCAATGCCAAATTTTTTGTGCTAACATGCTTAACTGCGTGGAGTGCGTCCCTCCCTGCTTGTTTAGATAATACATTGTTGTCATGTTGTCTGTTTTGACGAGAATGTATTTGTGAACTATTATTGGTTGGAAAGCTTTTAGTGCTTGAAAAACTGCAAGAAGTTCTAGGTGATTGATATGCAGTTTTGTTTGATGTACGTTCCATTGTCCTTGTATGCTGTGTTGATCGAGGTGTGCTCCCCACCCTGTCATGGAAGCATCTGTTGTTATTACGTATTGTGGCACTGGGTCTTGAAAAGGCCGCCCCTTGTTTAAATTTATGTTGTTCCACCACAGAAGCGAGAGGTAAGTTTGGCGGTCTATTAACACCAGATCTAGAAGGTGACCCTGTGCTTGAGACCACTGTGATGCTAGGCATTGTTGTAAGGGCCTCATGTGCAGTCTTGCGTTTGGGACAATGGCTATGCATGATGACATCATGCCTAGGAGTTGTAATACCATCTTTGCTTGTATGTTTTGTGTTGGATACATGCGTTGTATGATGGTGTTGAAATTTTGAATTCTTTGTGGACTTGGAGTGGCTACTCCTTTTGATGTGTCTATTATGGCTCCCAGGTATTGTTGTACCTTGCGTGGCCGAATCTTGGATTTTGTGAAATTGACGGTGAACCCTAGTTTGAAGAGGGTTTGTATGATATGATTTGTGTGATTTGAGCACTCTATTAACGAATGGGCCTTGATTAGCCAGTCGTCTAGATATGGGAACACATGTATTTGCTGCCTTCTGATGTGTGCAGCGACTACCGCTAGACATTTGGTAAAGACTCTTGGTGCGGTTGTTAATCCGAAAGGCAGTACCTTGAATTGGTAATGTATTCCTTTGAATACAAACCTTAGGTATTTCCTGTGCGATGGGTGAATTGGTATATGGAAATAAGCATCCTTGAGGTCTAAAGCTGCCATGTAGTCGTGTAGTTTTAGCAATGGCAATACTTCTTGTAGTGTGACCATGTGGAAGTGGTCTGATTTGATGAAAGTGTTGACTACTCTGAGGTCTAGGATTGGTCTCAGTGTTTTGTCCTTCTTTGGTATCAGAAAGTACAGTGAGTAAACTCCTGTATTTATTTGTGTGTTTGGCACTAATTCGATTGCATTCTTTTGCAATAGTGCCTGCACTTCTATCTCTAGGAGATTGGAATGGTGTGTTGTTAAATTTTGTGCTTTTGGTGGTATGTTTGGAGGGAACTGTAGAAATTCTATGCAGTAACCATGTTGGATAACTGCTAGAACCCAAGTGTCTGTAGTGATTTTCTCCCATGCTCTGTAATAATGACCTATTCGTCCCCCCACTGGTGTTGTGTGGAGGGGGTGAGTGACATGTGAGTCACTGTTTAGTAGTAGGGGTTTTGGGGCTTTGGAATCTTCCTCTATTTCTAGGGAATTGCCCTCCTCTATATTGTCCCCGAAAACCTCCTCTATACTGTCCTTGGTAACTGGACGGTGTGGCTTGTGAGGTGCTGGCTTGTGTGCTTTGACCCCGAAACCCCCCTCGAAAGGGCGTTTTACGGAATGAGCTGTAATTCCCTCTGCTCTGCGGGGAGTAGAGTGCGCCCATGGCTTTGGCAGTGTCCGTATCTTTTTTGAGTTTCTCAATCGCTGTGTCCACTTCTGGACCGAACAGTTCTTTTTCATTAAAAGGCATATTGAGAACTGCTTGTTGAATCTCTGGTTTAAATCCAGACGTTCGGAGCCATGCATGCCTTCTGATAGTTACAGATGTATTAATTGTCCGTGCAGCTGTATCTGCAGCGTCCATGGAGGAGCGGATCTGGTTGTTGGAGATGGCCTGTCCCTCCTCAACCACTTGTTTTGCCCTATTTTGGAAGTCTTTGGGCAGATGTTGAATGAGATGTTGCATCTCGTCCCAGTGGGCTCTGTCATAGCGCGCAAGTAGTGCCTGGGAGTTCGCGATGCGCCACTGGTTTGCAGCTTGTGCTGCGACTCTTTTACCAGCTGCATCAAACTTGCGGCTTTCTTTATCTGGGGGTGGTGCATCTCCAGATGTGTGAGAGTTGGCCCTTTTCCTAGCTGCTCCTACAACAACAGAGTCTGGTGGCAGCTGTGTTGTGATGAAAGCCGGGTCTGTAGGAGGCGGCTTATACTTTTTTTCCACCCTTGGTGTGATTGCCCTACTTTTGACCGGGTCCTTAAATATGTCTTTTGCGTGCCGGAGCATACCAGGGAGCATAGGCAGGCTTTGGTAGGAGCTGTGGGTGGAGGAGAGTGTGTTGAACAGGAAATCATCCTCGACCTGTTCTGAGTGGAGGCTTACGTTGTGAAATTGTGCTGCTCTAGCCACCACCTGAGAGTACGCGGTGCTGTCTTCTGGTGGAGATGGTTTTGTAGGGTATGCCTCTGGGCTGTTATCTGACACTGGGGCGTCGTATAGGTCCCATGCGTCCTGGTCTTGGTCACCCTGGCTCATGGTGGTGTGAGCTGGGGAGTGTGATGGCGTTTGTGCTGGTGAAACGTTAATCACGGGCGGAGGAGAGGGTGGTGGTGTAACTCTTTTCACCACTTTTGGTTGTGGTGCTTGTTCCGTCTGGAACTCCAACCTTCTCTTTCTCCTAATGGGGGGAAGGGTGCTTATTTTTCCTGTCCCCTGCTGAATGAAGATACGCTTTTGCGTATGGTCCGCATCAGTTGCTTGTAGCTCTTCCTCAAACCTATGCTTCTGCATTTGGGAGGTTAGCGAGTGCTCTTCTGTATAAGAGCCTGAAGCTGGGTCGCTTGCAGTTTGTTTCGGCGTCGAAACTGTGTCTGCGTGTTTTTTCGGCTCCGAGGTGACTTTTTTCCTTTTCGGGGCCGAAACCTCTCGGCGTCGATCTGTTTCGGTGCCGCTGTCTCGGCGTCGAGCCGTGTCCACACCGGCATCTCGGTGTCGAGGCTTGTCTCCAGCACTTTCTCGGTCCCGAGAAGGCTGCGTGCCGGTGTCTCGACCGGAGTCGGACGATCTCGGCACTGTTTGGGCCTTTTTCGGTGCCGACGGTCGGTCACCGATTTTATGGGTTGAGCCATGGCCTGGTGGCAGTGGCGTCCCCTGGGCCTTGTAAATGTTTCTTTGTGTGGTTTTCGACGTCTTACTCACGGTTTGTGTATCGTCGAATCCTTCGGAGTCTGAGTCTTGGATCGAGAAGGTACCTTCCTCTTCCTGTTCCTCGAACTCCCGTCGGGCTGTCGGTGCGGACGCCATTTGAAGTCTTCTGGCTCGACGGTCTCGGAGTGTTTTTCGGGACCGGAACGCACGACAGGCCTCGCAGGTGTCTTCGCTGTGCTCAGGTGACAGGCACAGGTTGCAGACCAAGTGTTGGTCTGTGTAGGGGTATTTATTGTGGCATTTGGGGCAGAAACGGAACGGGGTCCGTTCCATCGGCGTTCTTCAGCACGCGGTCGGGCCGACCAGGCCCCGACGGAGGATCGAAAAATTACCCCGAAGGGCACCGGAGCTCTTCGATCTTCGATGCGGTGTTGAATGTAAGTATGCCGATCCCGAACGCAACAATACCGACGAAAATCTTCCGAAATTAACTATTTTTTCTGTTCCGAAACTCGGAGCGACAGGAACACGTCCGAACCCGATGGCGGAAAAAAAACAATCGAGGATGGAGTCGACGCCCATGCGCAATGGAGACAAAAGGAGGAGTCACTCGGTCCCGTGACTCGAAAGACTTCTTCGAAGAAAAACAACTTGTAACACTCCGGCCCAACACCAGATGGCGAGCTATTGCAGAACATGCGTATCTACAGCGACAGATGCCATCGAACATAATGATTCTATCAGCAGCAGCACAGAGCTCATAACACACACAAGGATATAATAGTGTCAATTTGGGTTGTGCAGCAGGGGATCCCTTGCTGCACTCTGCACTGGGACTGAGGTGGTGACTAGTAATACTGGGCTGCACTTTCAACTGCCCCTATGACTTACACCTCATTTATCCTGCCCAAGGGTGCGCAGCAGGTCGCGCAATGGCGATTTCTGCCCTTTCCTAACATGCTGAAACTATATCCTCAGATTGTGCGGAGGTTGGTGGGAGCTTGAGTGAATGGCAGGCACACACTGGCTCAGAAAGGGGGTGACAGGAGACACTGGTATGTGTAGAAGGGCTTGACACCTCACTGTGATAGGAGTTGCTCCACAAACACATTTTCGTGAAGGCCGAACATTGGATGTCCGGTTTAGAGTCATCTCTCCATACAGACCTTTATTGCATCTTTTTTCTCACCGACAACAAAGGCTCTTGCTCGTTGCCCCTCATTGTCTGGGGACAGCTCTACCATTTGAAATGTACTGCGACTAGGCCACCCCCAAAGGAAGTGACATCAAAGAGATGAATGCTCATTCCCAAAGCACCAACAGCTTCTCTTTAAATTGGTTTTCTGTGTGTTCTTCCCTCATGTTGTCTTGTCCCATCACCAAGAATGGAAGGGGAAAGCTGTACTTCTTTGTCACACTCAGAACTGCATAAAGATTTTTTTTATCAGTTAGTTTTAATTTCATGGTGCACTTACTGCATTATTTTTTTAGCAACTGAATTAAAATCATATAAATATCACCTCAAATACCGCGCTATAAAGCGTGAACATTAAGAAGTAGTTTTCCTTACCAATGCATCCTTCCTCGTCCATGAACGTGTGCGACTTTAGCACCCGCCTCCGTTTTCTCTTCTTCCCAGTGGGTTGCGCCTGGAGTGTATGTGTCAAAGAAATCAGCTTTAAGAAACTGTTTACATTCTGGATTTACATATACAAAAGCTAGAAGCATGCGAGTGCAGTGCACAATCAGACTTCATCAATATTTAGGAGGAACTGTTTTGCAATGCAGCTGTTCACAACTCTAAACTTGAACTAATAGCAATTAACTGAAATTACCGAAAGTATTTAGTGATGGTGAAATAGACTCCAATCCTGGAGCAGACCTCGCATCATAGGCCCTGGACTGCCACCACTTCTGTTGACTTTTGCCATTTCCTACAAGATGAGTGCACTTTCGTTCTCATTTTTGTTGTTCAAATGGTGTCAATGTTTCCATTATGTGTGTGGGCACATTGTACCTGTTTGTATTTTATGGTACATTTGAGATATTTGGTTAACTGCTGCATGCTTCTTTTTAGAGCTGTGATATTTGCTCTGAACCTGATGCTACAGAGGGCTGTGAGTGGCAATGGTTGGGAGTGGAGTGGGGCAGAGTGTGCCAGGGGGAGGCAGAGGGTGGTTTGGAAGGCAACACGTGCAAGCATCTTGTCAGTCTTTTGCACTATATATTTGTTGTGCTGTTCCCCCTTTCTCATTACATTTGCTCTTCGGAGGTGAGTAGAAGAGGGAGCCACATCAGTGTGCTGCTCACAGGGTTGTTTTGTGGTGCTAGTTTTCTATGTGTGCTGTAGAGTTTTGATTTCGCCCACTACTACTTTCCTGGGTTCATGGGCAAGCCCAGCTCTGCGCGCTTGTTAACTGAAGAATACATTTCTGAAATGATGGGCATCCTCCATTTAACATATGGGCAGGCTCTTCCATCAGTATTTACGAAGTGAGAAATGGTGATGCCATATCTGGGAGTACAGTGGGGATTTGTGTGCTCCGAGTCGAGTGCGCATATTTAAAGAATTGTTAAAGAAAAATAAATATTTTATTTTAGAATAGTTAAGAGTAAAGTTTGTACAGGCTGTTGCCATTTGTAAATATTCAGGCACTTTTAAAGTAATTTGGGTATATTTTTGTATCGGTTTTCTATCTCGCATTTAGAAGGCACGGGTAAGAGAGGACGGCCCTAGCAGAGTTTGGAAGGTAGGGGCATGGGCTCTGTCGGTTTCTCCGGAGTCTTTCTTGGGGGGGGGTGTCGGGTGTGGTACAACAGCTGAGTACTGATTCTGGTGATGTACAAGTAACACTGCAGTCTGCACTACAGTCAGTTATTGTTGCGATGAAGTCAATGTATACCGCAATCTGGAGTTCCCCTGTGACGTCCTTTGCCAAGCTGAAAACTCTTCTGCTTTCCTGCCCTTGAGAAGGCCTTACTGCTCAACAGGTTGAACATTTCAGGCAGCAGTCAGAGGGGCATTCATCTGTTGTCCAGAGTAGCAGGAAATGTCAGGCACAAAGAAACCACGACTGAGGCCTCTGTCGCTTGAGACATATCTTTATCTAGTCAAGGATATCGGGAACGACACAACTGATGTGCTAAGCGCAAGAGATGCCAAAGGATGCACTGTTTTCAACACTTTAAAAAGGTGGACGGACCACCTCATGAAGGTTACTGTTATTGGGCTCAAAATCTTTTAGCTGCAATTCCTACGATAGGTCCAAATGTTAACATTACTCCGGATTGTCTAGCTGCACCTTACTTTGATCCAAACACTATCCAGCATCCTGCAGAGGTGGAATCGACTCCCGCTGACCAATTCTGAATTGTGTCAGTCGTTGGATTCAATCTTCACTGACAAAGCTAAAAAGAGCATGTTAAGGTCAGCAACCCCTTGTACAATTTTACCCACAAAACTAGAAAGATGCTGGATTTTGATCTGTTCATGGCCAACTCTTTAACTAAGAAGAGTAAGATCGTAGTACATGGATGAACAAGGCCATTTAAGCATGCCAAAATAAGCTTGTCGATATTCTGTGGCTGCTAACAAATGAGGGAGCAGAGCCGGTGAATACATTTGGTCAGCCTTGAAATCTGCCCACAATTATTGGTTAGAGCAAGAGGGCTGTGTGTGTGTGCTTGGGGTCTGATGCCAATAATCTTCTGATTGGTGAAAATGTATCAAAGACATCTCCATCAACCCAAGAGGTTTACTATGCTGGATAAGATAAACAGAATCTTAAAAGAAAGTTTTATCCCTATGCTGTTTTGCCATGGACTAGTGATGCGGATTCCATTATTCTGGCCCCTTAAAACAGCTTATAAAGTGGTACCCAGCACTCCACAAGACAAGCAAACTCATCTGGCTACAACACCATCGTGGCAGTCAGTGCAGAAGCAGATATAAGTGGGGTCAGTGGAAGATCTTGTGCTGCCAAAAGCAGGTCCTATTCAAAGAAATATGCATTTTCTACACAACTTTCTTGGAGAGCAAACATACCCACTTTCTCCATCAGAGGAAGATTCTAACATCTAATTCACAAGTACTCGAAGTGAGTTGCAGAACAAAAATGTATTTTTGGCCATGGTGTCAACACTCACGAAAAAGCTACAGAGAGGGTGCCTGTACAAGTCCTTGGGTTTCTTAGCAGTCTTTTTTTACTTCATTTATCTTGGGTTGGTGATATTTGTGCCTCAAATACATCATTCATAATGATAGGCATTAACTGCTTGGAGTGAGTGTTCCTTATTAGAAGTAGACTGGGTGATCAACTTAAACCTAAAGAATGCTTATCTTTAGGCTTCAATATGGCTTCCACATCGAAGATCCTTCAGTTTGTTTGGGGTCAGGAAACTTTCCAATTCAATTCTCTTCCTTTTCCTGTCTCTGCAGCAGCATGATGCTGGACGCCAGACTTCTCAAACCGGTAGTGGGTCTGTTAAGATAAAGGGGGATTCAGTGGTAAGTGTACATAGCCTACAAGCTGTTCATGCCACAAGACAGGCTGATGTCAGTGGGTAAAACTGAGATGCCCCTGTCAGTTCTTCAATAGTTGGTGTTTGTCAACAATTACAAGAAGTGGAGTATAGTTCCATCTCCAAAGATTCCATTTCTGTTTCTTGGTGGAATCAGTTCATGCACACCCCATTCTTGTAAACTGAAATAGTTGGACTACAAAAGGAAGATTATCTGAATTTTTAATCATTTGTCCAGGAGGAGGTTGGTCAGGATTGTGGCGGTTATCTGCAACAATCAATTCCAACCACAGCATTGCAAGGCCTTTCTCAGATTCAAAGTAGTTCAACTGAGGAAAGACCTTCCTTACTTGGCATTAGTTCCTTTTTTCCCGGATGCAAGAGAGGAGTGGGTTGGTTCTCCCATATGGAAACCTGTAATGATAAAACTATTCTGGATCAAGCTCCTGGTGCCATGCTGAAGTCAGACAACTGCAAGCTAGGTAAGTGGCAAGATGTGGACAAGTAGTTACTGACTCCTACACTGTTAGAACTGCCTTTTAGTTCCTTCTCAGTCTCAGGCCTGGTCCATGGAAGAGCCAATTGTGTATTGTTGTGAACAGACAACATTTAGGCTGCAAATAGGAGGTGCATGGTCGAAGGGGCCGAAGGAATTTAAGCATAGATGTGGGGCATTTCTACTTGGAAAGTGGTGTAATGGTGCAGGGCTAATATCTTCCAAGATAATCAAACTAGGATTCTTTAGGACCTGTGTGCTGGGATCTGGATCACAGCATTCTCCAATGCCTCAACAAACTTTGGGATCCGTTAACGGTATATCCCTTGGGCTTGAGAAGACACACTGGTTGCTTTTCTACAACCCTAGGTAGATATTCAGGTTTATGCGTTGCTCCATTTTTCATGATTCTTTGATCTCTGATCCATGTCAGAAAAGACAGAGCACAGTGGTGGCACTAATGTCTGAATGTTGGCCACTCTAGTACAGGTTCCTCTACTTCTGGAGTTATCAATTAATTTTCCCAGATTTAGTCTAACTTTTCCACATCTGGTACTGCACCCCTGGGCTCTTGGGTCACCTGCAGCTGATAGTTTGGTGAATTTCATGGGTTCCTGAGATGGCCCTGGTCTCTGCATGAATCCCTCTCCATCACTTATATTTCTGGGTTCCATCCATTCATACTAATGCTCACTCTGAGTGAATGAAGTAGCACATTTATTGATGGTCCTTCTCCAGAAGAGGTGGTTAACTTTTTAGTGTCACTTTATGGGAGTAAGGCTGACCATACTTTCAACAGCTAAAGATGTGGTACTTTGGCTGCTTAAAGATGAACCATTCTTTTATGCCTGATGTCCTTTAGATGTGTTTCAGATGTTAAGGCTTTGGCCGTAGGCAGATTTTTCTTCCCTGTGGATTACCTTTCTATCTCAATAGGCATATCAAATATTTTCTGCCACTATATTCTATACAAGATTTCCGATTGTTTAATGCTTCCAATGTTAGGAAGCACAGATGTGTTTCCAGACCTCCTTTGGTTCCTCAGATTTTGATTGCTTTGCAGAAAACGTTTGAACCTGCTTCTTCACCCACCTTGAGAAGATGGGTTTAGGTGCCTAAAGGCAGAGCCAAGGAATGCATATAAAAACCTCATTTGAGGAAACTTCTATGGCATCAGAGGACTTTTTTCTTCTGGGAAATTACACAATGTAATGAGAGCGGCTGACTGATCTTTTGAATCTACTTTTACAACTTTGGCAGGATGATGGCTCATGCATCACAGAAAGTGATGGACAGGCTCTGAACTTGTCATAATGAGCCTCCGTATCTTGCTAAAGAACTCAATCTGCCTCACTACTGTGAGAAGAGGTTAAGATTTATATAAAAAGTGAGGAAGTAATATTATCCATTTTGGCCTCCCACAGATTTGTTTCTCTTGTAGCTTGATCCTGGGGGACAAAGTTCAGGGTATGCAGTTATGGGCCCCATTATGCTCACTTTTGGTTTAGATGTTTTCTGTTTTCCAAGCATTAAATTGTTCTGTGATCTGTGTTTTATCCAGGGAGGTAGAGGGAAGACAAGGTCTGCTTTTTGCCTCAGGAACTGTGTATGACAACGCCAAATCAGGAGACACTACAAAGTACGTGGTGTTTTAATGTGAGGCTTGTTCACTTTCATCCATTTTAAAATATTTTCTGTCATTTAATATTTGCAGCTAGAGGACCTACAGTTAAGAAGTCAAGTAACAATTGTTGCCTTTGTGACTTTAATATGTTTTTAAAGCTATGATCATATCAGGAAGAAAGATTTTGCATGACATGCATTTGTAATGTAAAGATATGTACAATGGGTATTCGCGTAGAATAGATGCCTATCCTCCTGAATTAGATGGGAGACTGCCACATTTTAAATGGGAAAATAATGCTATTTTAGCTTTCTCCTATTAAAAGCCACCTCCGCGTCCTTAAAGGTAATGAAGAAATGACATTTTCTGTGTTTTTCTTCCACATCCCTCTCCTAGGTGGTGTCAGTGAGTTAGGAACAAGCAGTGTGACCTCTTACCTCAGCGGGCAGGGACTCCGGCTCTGCCTTCACTGCAGGCCTGGGCGGGGATTTAGACGGGAGTTCTTCCATGGCTGCGGGTGAAGCGGGAGCATCTACCACAAAACAGGGAAAGGTTGCACACAAATTAAGGCGATTAGTACAATCCCTGCTGCCAGAAGCAATCAGGTTTAATATTCCAGCAGAGAGCTGTCTGATTTAATCTGACAAATACCAGACTGCTCTCGAAGCGGGGTAACACATATGCCAGCAGCCTAACCCCATCCAGAAGCACACATCTAAGCTTCCAAATGAAAGTGTCCGATTCTCATTAAGAATCGGTTCAATTACTTGAGTTGGAATAAAGGTAATTCAGACAGTGTAGCACAGCAGTTGAACAAATCGATTAATGCAGGGAGACACGCAAAGTCTACATTTAAAACCCAAAGAAAACATTCAAATCCACCTTGGTTATAGGTGAAGACCAGGTTTTGTCAATATTATCAAAACAATGCTTTCTGAAGAAAAAGGAGTTCGGCATGCCCAGTGCTATTTTGATATCCATTTAATTGTTCACAACTGTATTTACCAAAACAAAATGACTGAAATTGCTATATCAGACTGCATCTTAGCCCTGACACGAAGAGCATATTAGGAACAGCAGTGGTTCTTTTCCTGTGGCACATTGCTTTGTCTTTTAGAAATAAAACCACATTTTGAAAACCTATTAAAATTAAATTTGCGATTTTTGCATAGTTTGTGAATTAAAAATGTTAATTTGTGCATTTGTTTGAAGTATGCTTATTTCTGGGGTTTTTTTAATATTGTTTTTGAGGTTCAAATTGTAGAAATTTCTTGGGCCAGGGTCTTGGGTTTCCGGTAGCGATTCAGTGGGGACCACAGAAGCTAGAGGTCCGAGCTGAAGGATAAAATCATCCTGCCTGAATGGTGAACTGAGCATGATGGAGCTCGTACATACACAACAGCACAAAAATCTGTTCTTCTTGGCACTCACTGCTGAAGCTTGGAACGCCACCCTGCACTCTCTTAAAAATATCTCCTGGCTTCTCACCGCATGCCTGGAATAATAATATTGAGCTGTTCACTCTTCTATGTTAAAGGACCAGTGTCAAGACACACTCTCCCAGGGTAGCAATTGTGCAATACAAATTTATATCATTAGCATCTATCTCCTAGAAAACACAGAGGCGGTCATTCTGACCTTGGCGGACGGCGGAGGCCGTCCGCCAAGGTACCGCCGTCAGAACACCGCACCGCGGTCGAAAGACCGCGGCGGTGATTCTGCCATTTGCCCTGGGCTGGCGGGCGGCCGCCAAAAGGCCGCCCGCCAGCCCAGGGCAAATCAACCTTCCCACTAGGATGCCGGCTCAGAATTGAGCCGGCGGAGTGGGAAGGTGCGACGGGTGCAGTTGCACCCGTCGCGTATTTCAGTGTCTGCTGGGCAGACACTGAAATACTTTTTGGGGCCCTCTTACGGGGGCCCCTGCCGTGCCCATGCCATTGGCATGGGCACGGCAGGGGCCCCCAGGGGCCCCGCGGCACCCCCTACCGCCATCCTGTTCATGGCGGGAGAGCCGCCATGAACAGGATGGCGGTAGGGGGTGTCTGAATCCCCATGGCGGCGGAGCGCGCTCCGCCGCCATGGAGAATTCAGACGGGCAGCGGAAAGTCGGCGGTAGCCCGCCGGCTTTCCGCTTCTGGCCGCGGCTGTACCGCCGCGGTCAGAATGCCCGGCGGAGCACCGCCAGCCTGTTGGCGGTGCTACCGCCGACCTCCGCCCTGGCGGTAATTACCGCCAGGGTCAGAATGACCCCCAGATTGTCTCTGTCTGGTTCTTCATTTTCGTTGAAAAGGCAGTACCTGTCAGCAAAAAGTAAAAACTAAGGGATGATGTCGGTACATGGAGGCGAGCTGGAAGCAAGCATGGCCCAATAAATGTAGCCCCACTTCTGAATCATCTGACCGCAGGTGTCGGTACTTCAAGCCATGCTTAATTACAGGACCAGGTATGGGCGTCACTTAGGGGTCGCACCTGCGACCGCTGGCCTCAGAGGGGACAAAATCAGGAACACAGGGGCAGCTCGTCCTTATGCATGTTGGTTGGGGCTCCACTTTGTTTTCTCAAATCTTTTTTTTATTACACTAATAGTACAGAATATATTATTCACTATTAGTGTAATAAAAAATTGGAGTACAATTTTTGGAATACGACCCTACTTGGCACCTGAGGTAAGTAAAAACACTTTTTAATGTATGTTGTGTGTGTGCTTGTAGGTGACTGTGTTTATGGTGTTTATGTAAAAGAAGTTGTGTGTATGAGTGTTTGTGGAAGCATGTGTGTGCGCGAGTGAGCGTAAAGATGAAATGGTGTGTGATGTCACTTCCGCTACCCCTGGCATTTTGGGGAATTGACGTCCATGTGGCCAGGGTGGAAAAACATGATGGCAGCCAAGCACTCCGAAGTGAATTATGTCCAGACATCCAATTCAGGACTTCCTTGGGCTACTGCTGACTGAAAGCAGCGTGGGCCATCTCTTCGTCAAACAGTGGCAAAAAAACTCCAAGATGCAAAAATTTAGTTGTGTCGCAGGCATCACTGAATGATAGAGTGTGAGAGAGTGTGTGAGTGTGTGTGTGAGAGAGAGAGAGAGTGTGTGTGTGTGAGAGAGAGAGAGTGTGTGTGTGTGTGTGTGTGTGTGTGTGTGTGTGTGTGAGAGTGTGTGTGTGTGAGAGTGTGTGTGTGTGTGTGTGTGTGTGTGTGTGTGTGTGTGTTTGAGTGTGAGAGTGTGTGTGTGTGTGTGTGTGTGTGTGTGTGTGTGAGTGTGTGAGTGTGTGAGTGTGTGAGTGTGTGAGTGTGTGTGAGTGTGTGTGTGAGTGTGTGTGTGTGTGTGAGTGTGTGTGTTTGTTTTTTTGGGGAGAGGGAGGGAGAGAGAAAGAAGAAGCCGGCAGTCCCGAACACCCATTTACCACGACAGTGCTACCCCTGTATTCTTTATTTCTGGCAGTATTTAAACCCCTGACTGCACAGAAAACTTTCAAGATTTGTAAACTGTTGTAAATTATTTCTGTCCGTAACGATGTTCTTAATAATGTGTTATATATTGTGCATTCTCAAAATCACATATGTCCTCTAATGTCTGGAACCTGGGGGCAGTGAGCTCCGTGGAACGGGAATGTGAACTTTATCTGCAGACATGGCACCGTTGTTATCGTGGAAACCGACACTCTCCAGTGCACCCAAGTTTATTGCGGACACGCCTATGCAACAACGACTACACACAAATGTGTTGGTTCCTGGGTTGTTTTCATATTTTTTTCTACAAACTATATAGAATACATTTTCTGAATAAATGTTTTGGCTTTAGCAGTGATATTCCCAAGCCTTTCAATCCTATCGCTCTAAGTGTGATTTGTCGCCAAATATAATGTTCTAATATATATATATATATATTTTTTAACACGGCGTACAAGAGAACTCTAAACCTGCATAACTTTGCCGCTCTCCTGCCGCCTCGGGGGTCAGAAGACGCCTTTCATATTTGCAGGGCACTGGGCGGGGGGCACTAACTAGGCTAAACCAGTGCTTGAAATGGAAAAATAGAAGCGTAGGTACTCTGTACCGGAGTACGTGCTTATTTCTGAGAAGTGCCGGTACTCTCCAATTAAAAGTATAAAGTTTTTGTTGAGAAGTGCAGGTACTCTCCCTCTCAAAATAAAAAAGTGCCGGTACTCCGTACCGGAGAGTACATGTCCATTTAAAGCTCAGGGCTAAACTCTTTTGGTTGTGAGCATAGAGAGACTTGGCTGCAGCGCCTGGCTCTACGTGCAGGACACTGACGCACGGTGAGGTGTGACGCTCCAGCGCGCTCACCCTGACCTCAGGGGTGAGGCCAATCACGTCCAGTCGCTGAGGCCCGAGCGGTGACCACCTGCAGACATCACCTGTGCGCGCGCCAGGCAGCCCGACACAGCATCAAAGGGCGTCGGCTGCGCAGTGCGTCACCTGGCAACGGGAGCTGGCACTGCCAGGCCTTCATCACTGCTGGGCCCTGACGTTAAAGGTCAAACACCAGGACTGGGGCCAAAGGAGTCGGCTTTTGTTGGTTTCCGTGTTAGGCTCTGATGGCACACCAAATAAATACGCACGATGAGATGCTGGTAAGTGAACGAGGTAGGTGACTTGGGTGATAGCCACGTTATTCAGTGCAGCAAGTACGTGGCAAAGGGGATATAAATAAAACATTCTCAATATTTTCAATACTAATACATCTGGACTGGTATATGCATAAAAGATGGTGCCTTAAAGTTAAAAAGAAAGATTCTACATTGGCTTCAAAGGATAGACTGCCAGACACAACACCTTAACAAATGACTCCATCAGTATCGACGAGGCTGGCTGTAGGTTTGCGTAGGCCAGGGGGTCTCCGACATTTTCTGTAGTAAGAGCTGCTCATGATCAAAGAAAATCATCCCAAGCTCCTAACATTTAGTGTTGTTGTAGTGACCACATCAGACAAGATTACAATAGCAAGAGTACAAGCACTGATCACCTCAGTGCATCATGCACGATTGCCAGCAGTAATTTAAAGAAGACTGTCAATGTGGACTGTGATATGTAACCGCCGTAGCTGCAATGCCACTGGCAAAAGGTAATATTAGTGATAAACAGCACCACTGAAATTATGTGATTGTGCAGCGGTGGCAAGTTTTGCATAATTATTGATTTGCCAAATTTGCCACATAATCCACCATCTGCCGCATAATCTGCAGATTAAAAAAAAATAATGTTTCTAGCTCAGACAGTTCAAAAGTTTCTAAAAACGTGACAACACGTGTTGCCGTGCAGTTGAAGGTCCTTTGTAAAGCTGGACTGGCCACCTTTCTGTTCCTTATTGCTATGTTTGAGTGCAAAACTGGTACAAATGAGGTGCAATCAATGCCCAGAAAGTGTTACAAAGGTTTTAAATGACAAGCTAATTACGTAATACTAAAACAAAAAGTGCTGCATTGTGTTGCATATTTAGCCTTTTCTTGCTGTATATTTACCCAACCTGACACATAATTTGGCCCTCTGCTGCCACATAATTCCAGTGGCCCTAGTAATAAGTCTGACCAATGCCTCATGGCTTATCACTGAAATATCAGCTTTAAATGTGCTTTAAAATTTTTAGCCATTTTCTCCAAACATCAGCTAATGAGTTCAGAAAATACAGACATTCATGTCTTGAATATTGGGATACATATATTAATTCAGCCAGCCAAAAGCTTCTAATTTAGTAGTCCAGGTTGCAGACAGGAGAGCAAGAGAGCCACCAGTAGCTCGTGAGCTACTTGTCAGAGAAGCCTGTCGTAGGCTGAAACCAAGACATCTGCATCCGGGGTCACACGCAGCAGAAAAAACCCCTAACTGTAACGTTCTCCTAGCACATAGTTCTTCAGATGATTCTTCAGTTTATGAAAACACTATAAAGGCAAACGCAGAGCAATAAAAATGAATGCAGCACGAACATTTATTTTCAAAGACAAAAATGATTTCTTTTGACCAGTGCCTAAATGGAAATATAAAAGTGCAGGGACTGACTATTCAGAGTACCTGCTTGTTCTTGAGAAGTGCTTGTACTCTCCAATTAAATGTACTGCAGCAGTGCTGGGAAGTGCCGATAATCTCCCATTAGGTGCATTGCAGCAGTGCTGGGGCGTGCTGTACTCTCCCACTAGGTGTATTGCAGCAGTGCTGAGACGTGCCGGTACTCTCCCACTAGGTGTATTGCAGCAGTGTTGAGAAGTGCCGGTACTCTCCCATTAGGTGTATTGCAGCAGTGCTGAGAAGTGCCGGTGCTCTCCCATTAGGTGTATTGCAGCAGTGCTGAGAAGTGCAGGTATTCTCCCATTAGGTGCATTGCAGCAGTGCTGGGACGTGCTGTACTCTCCCACTAGGTGTATTGCAGCAGTGCTGAGACGTGCCGGTACTCTCCCACTAGGTGTATTGCAGCAGTGCTGAGACGTGCCGGTACTCTCCCACTAGGTGCATTGCAGCAGTGCTGAGAAGTGCCGGTGCTCTCCCATTAGGTGTATTGCAGCAGTGCTGAGAAGTGCAGGTATTCTCCCATTAGGTGCATTGCAGCAGTGCTGGGACGTGCTGTACTCTCCCACTAGGTGTATTGCAGCAGTGCTGAGACGTGCCGGTACTCTCCCACTAGGTGTATTGCAGCAGTGTTGAGAAGTGCCGGTACTCTCCCACTAGGTGTATTGCAGCAGTGCTGAGAAGTGCCGGTACTCTCCCATTAGGTGTATTGCAGCAATGCTGAGAAGTGCTGGTACTCTCCCACTAAGTGTATTGCAGCAGTGCTGGGAAGTGCTGTACTCTCCCACTAGGTGTATTGCAGCAGTGCTGGGAAGTGCAGGTACTCTCACACTAGGTGTATTGCAGCAGTGCTGGGAAGTGCAGGTACTCTCACACTAGGTGTATTGCAGCAGTGCTGGGAAGTGCTGGTACTCTCCCTTTCAAATTAAACAAGTGCAGGTACTCAGTACCGGACAGTACCTGCCCATTTAAAGCACTGGTTTTAACTGTTGAGAAGTGGTCGAAAGTCATCTTTCTTCTGCATCTACCTTGTTGTTCTAGGTACAAACTAGAATACACACCCACGAGCCTATTCAGGAAAAATAACATTGGCAGTGCTCATCAATTTGCCTTTTGTGTACTGGAAATGAGTCAGAAGCCGTGTGCTGTGAACTTCTATCCCCGAGCTCTTGGACCACATGACAGGCCCCATTTCACCACTTCACAGCCCACACCATGTGCAGCAGTCGACCTGCAACCCCCTCAACAACTATTGAAGGGAACCGTTGGGGCACACCGACTGAGGATCACACAATGGAGGAGAGCTAGTCGACATGTCAGGAAGCACACCGACTGAGGATCACACAATGGAGGAGAGCTAGTCGACATGTCAGGAAGCACACCGACTGAGGATCACACAATGGAGGAGAGCTAGTCGACATGTCAGGAAGCACGTCACCACCCACAGACCGATGACTTTCGCTACTGCATGGAAGGAGCAAAAACGCAGCAGCTGCAGTGCAAGGTTGCCTTGAGACTACCACTCCACTGAAAGTAAAGCACTGAAGCCATAAAGATAATCCCATCCATGAACAGCGTAAGCCGGGCCTGACAGTAAATAGTGCTGATATCTTTGGCGCTTGCTTGCCCCCTCTACGAAAGAGGTAATGATTTTTTCTGTGGCTTCAAATACTTTCTTCCATGCTTACATCGGCGCACTCCTTTGCGGATGTAGACTGCTAGGGTGAGCTGAGCCGAATCCTACAGAAGAACTCCTGCTTCATATCACTACCAATACACAGGCTTTGTGTTGGTTACATGGCCCTGTGCCAAAACGAAAGAATAGTGCTTGGCAGGGGTGTTGGTGTCACCGGTGGCCGTATGCTGATGGTATTGGGGTAGGCAATTATGATGATGGTATTTGTGGTGGTGTTGGTATGTGGCGGCTTTTGGTGGTATTGGTGGTGGTATGGCATTGGTAATGGTGTCTTCTTATTGGTGGTTTGGTATTGTGTTATGCTATTTACTTGTAAAGCGTGCATCTCACGGGGAGGGTATCCTGGCGCTGGCGAGAAGGGGTGCTGCTTGCTGTCCTGTCTAGGTCTTATGTGTAGAGCCTAGTTTTATGATTTTTTGGTGAATTCTAGACCTGAGCTGGCGGCCTTAATGTGAAGGGGGAGTAACTTCCAGACTTTAAGAGCCGGGTATGAGAAATGAGGCCGCAGGCTCTTCTGATGCGGAGTACAGTGGAGAGCAGGCTTGCGGAGCTGTCTAGTGGGGCGTTGTGGAAGCTGATACGGGTGTTCTAGTAGGTGGGGCTTAAAATGTGTAGTGCTTTGCAAGTGTGAGTGAGTAATTTGTACTATGCATGCCTGTGTTTGGGTAGCCATTGGAGTTTTCTGAGGTGGGGGAAGATGTGGGTGCGAGGAGGGCGGTGAGTGTGAGTCTAGCTGCTATGTTCTGAGTTCCCTAGAACCACTTGTTGAACTGAGCGGAGATTACAACATAGAATGCGTTTCTGTAGCCTAGCTTGCTGGTGAACAGCGCTTGTGTATTTGTTCGGCGGGTTTCGAGAAGAAGCCATCTAAAGATTTCCTTGAGGGTGTGGAAGAAGGAGGAGGTGACAGAGTTGACTGGTCAGCCATTGAAAGTTTGTTGTCGACCAGGATCCCCAGGTTCCTGGCTATGCTGAAAGGGGTTGGACTGGAACCAAGTTCTGATAACCACCAAGCAGAGGACCAAAGAGCCATGTCCTTCCTGAAGAGTACTACCCCTGTCTTGTCAGGGATGAGTTTGAGGTAGTTGGACTTCATCCAGCAGAGACATCTGACATGAACTTTCTTTGGGGGTTGGCAGTGTCCTTGAAGCGGGGGGGCGATGAGCTGTGTGTCTTGGGTGTATGAGACAATGTTGACGTGGAAGGTTTGCACAATGTTGGTGCCAGGAGCTATGTAGATGTTAACAAAGCATTGGGCTGAATGATGAGCCCTGGGGGGCTACGCAGTCCAGCTCGGTGGCTTCAGAGGAGTCAGGAGGTAGGCTGATGTGTGCGTCCTGTAAGGAAACGACTGATCCACTGAAGGGCTGTTCCACGAATTCCTGAATGCTAGAGGCATCGGATAAGGATCTGGTCGGAGACAGCATAGGAGTCCAGAAAGGCTGAATCGGATGAGTGCTGCAGTGTAGCCTTGTTCTATGGTGTTTTGGATGTCATTAGTTGCGGCAATGAGGGCAGCTTTAGTGCTTTGACTAGGTCTGAAGCCTGATTGGGATGGGTCCAGGAGTTGGGTGTCATCTAGCTGGTCTTCTTGATTATATAATAACAAGGATGTCAAAGGAGATTCTCCTCTTAGGCCACCAAACAGAGGGACCGCAAGGAGGGAGGTAGAAGCACACTGCCAAGAGAGTAAGCAACGTGAGAGAGAAAGAGCAAAACAGAGCGGGTGGAGGGGGGAGAGAAGTGCATGAAGGAGACAGATTGAAAACACATGCACTCTCATAGAGGGCTTAACCAAAAAGAAAAAAAAAAACTTGTGCTTGAAAGTGAGCAGTGGAAGGACACATCAAATGAAGCCATGCTCAAAATAAACACAAGAAGATGAAGGAAAGCCCACACAAGTTAATAAATAAAAAGCTAGCAAATGAAAGTGACAGTGAAGTCAACCAATGGTAAGCAATGGGCAGACTCCAAGCCCACTGTCAGCTGACAATAGGCCTTTTGGGAACATACTGAGCTGTTTGGTAGTAGAGACCTAAAAATGTTAGGAGGCTGTGTTACGGATAGGTAGACTAGTACACCAAATAGATAACAGCATTATGTGAGAGAAAGACTCATTTGGGCTAATATTAGGGGACAGACAATGTCAAGTCAGTGGGAGAAAGGGGACAATTCAAGAAAGTGGATGGTTGAAGAGAGCTGACCAAAGTCCATTCTATGTACAGTGTACGCAATATAGCTTGCAATCTTAGATAAATACGCTGTCAATTCTGATCTAAAATGCGGTTTACAAGTAAGATACTTTTGCAGCCTTATAACAATTGTGGTATCACATGCTTTGCATCACAGTGCCATCTAGTGGTCGGATCTGCACTGTAGTTTTTAGACGGGTGTCTAAACAAAAAAAATACTGGAGGAAGACACCGAGAAGACATGTCTGTTATTACCGAGCACCTTCTACGATTTCAAACATAACATCGTGGAGTCTCTTGAGCGCCGTCTCTTGGGCTGGAGCCTGGATGCTCGATGGCTGTAGGTCAAATCCTTATACGAGTCAAAAACAAGGCCAGCATGCTTCTTTCCCGACACCTGCTTCACGTCGGTGGAGCGCGGCATGATCGTCACTCCTAATTCTACAATTCTTGTAAAGTATTAGGATTCATCGATGACTCACAGAGAGCCTAACTGCAAGTAAGTCCCAAGAGTCTGTTAAAAAGCAGAAATATGAAGAGTGCCAGCCTCCTACAGCCTTCGAAAGCTTGTGCCAGGTTATGGATGTCTCTCCAGAATCTTTAATCGAAAGCCAGGTGCGAACCGAGTTGCTCTTAAAGATCCGGGCTGTCCGATTAAGCAAAATTTAAAACTTCGGTGCTCCTGTGATGGTTACCTCGGAAAACTAAATAAACTTTTAAACAGCTGCGTTGTTCTACATCAAGACATCTGAATAATTTGCCTGGGAAAGATTGATGGCAAACATTTAGACCGGATTACCTTGAAAGAGGAATAAACAAAGGTCCTGAGAGCTCTCTAAAAAGATTACACACCGCCCCTTTAAGCGAGGCTGCCCTTGTGATAAGGTTTTCTAGCTGCTGCTGGTGGCCGCCTCAACTCCTAAATTCTTATGGCGTCCTTGCTATTATGTATCCATTCAAAGGCCATCTCCTTCTCGCTCGCTCCAGTCTCCTCTCTCCCTAATGTAACAGCGCCCCCTTGTGTCTAGTTTACTCATATTTTGTACAACCACCTTTGCTTAGGGGCTGGGTGTGCGTTATACAAGTTGCAAACAAGGAGATTCCCCTGAGCTCAGTCCCAGGTGACCTGAGGCTTTCGACTGTCAGCCTTGCCTCAGTTATTCCACCCTCTCAGAATAGTTTCTGCAGATTCAAAGTCAGCTTAGCATCAAGCACCCAAAAGGCCAAGAAACATTCCTCCAAGCCTGAGAGCTCTTAGAGAGGGACACAGCGACAAAGACTGAGTCACAACGAGGAGTGCAAGCGTGAATATGTGAACCTGTAAAAGGGTGAATAACTGAGCCTGACGGAGAACGAGTTTGAAAGAGTGTGTGAGAGAGAGAGGGTGTATGTGGGTACCTGAATGCCATTATCCAATTCCAACCACCGAAGGAATGCAACAACAACCACAACTCCACAGGATCTCTCTTCTTACTGCTAAACTTAAAAATGCCCCCTCCCCCCTCCCTGTATAGCCTACCTGGGATCCTTGCGGGGAGCATGGCCAAGACCGCTCTCCCATCGCTTTAGTTACTTGGCTTACCTTCATCTTCACTGCTCTCTGACACTGGCTTTTTTATTCTTCTCCTCTTCTTTTTTGTAGTTTTCTCATCATCACTGTCGGACACATCAGAACGTTTCACTTTACTGTCCACAAAGGTTAAACAAACAGAAAACGGTAGACTTTGTGACAAGGGTTGCAACAAATTAGAGTTTTACATTTTACCTCGTTGAAATTCTTAGCATACACAGAACTAAAGAAAGGATTCAAGTGGACTTTGGATTCAGCACGCGGATACCCTTCACGCTGATATTGCGCTTTACAAATACACATAACACATCACTCAAAAGATCCCTTTGCCCTAGGCATCAAAATGACAAGGACAGCAGAGGCCACATCACACCAAACATTACAGGGAAGGACACGAGGCAAGCTCAGACTCCCAAACCCCCAATCAGCCGCTGTACGGTAGCATGACGACACATGAAAAAAAAGTAGGAAAAAGGTACTTTTTTGTAACTACAGTTCTCTAGCATTGCTATGTTAGACAATCTCTTGCTTTTAAATTACTCCCTGTAACCAGACTTCAGATCCTCAGTACGTTTAACACACTTATATTAAAAACACATTTAATACATTTGCTAAGCTATTGTTTTTTTGTCAAAAGGAAATTCAAAGAAGTGCACACCACCTTTAGATTTTTAAGGCACACGTTTTAACATATACATAGCCTTACGCGGACGGGTCATGTGAATCTATGTAAGATAAAATAAATGAACAACCATACTTATACGAACATAACGTTTTCTACTCCAGCTTTCATTACTCCATAAATACACATGCTTTGAATAAGATTAACAACGAGAAGTTGGGAGTGAGGCCTCTCCTACTGGACAAAAGGAATTGGAGACTTACCTGACACCATCATACATTTTTTTGCAGACTGCTTAATATAAGCAAGAGCGTTTGCCACATTATCGTCTTTCACCCGCTTACTATCGACAATACTTAGCATGGCAGGATGTATGTCACCAGGGCTTGAAAAATCATAAAAATGTTACTAGACCTGCAGGTCGAGCAACTTAAATAATCTACTCGACCTAACTGTAATGTACTTGACACGGAAACGGGTCTCAAATTGTGTGATCCTAGGCAAATAGTTTACAGTCGCCTTTTTTCTTCATTCTCACACATGATTGCACCTTCAAATATGTGAGCTCAGCATTTCTGCAGTACAAAAAAAACTCTTGTTTAAATAGACTAAAGGTTGCTGCATACATCACAAGAATCCAGCCCACATACCCATGAGGTCTAGCCCACATAACCTAGGACTTTTTAGTTTGCTAACAACTTTGCCATCAGGGCAGGAGTGTTTCTCAGTTTGTTTAAGCACTCAATTGTAATAAATATATTACCAAACCATGATGTGGTAACATATTGTCATCTACACACAGTAACTTTCCTAGAAATGTCTAAAAACCTCTCCACTAACTTGCAGCTTTACAGATAAAACTATATAGTGTATTAATCTTTGAAAATTGGGTTTTAGAAAACATGTCCTGTTTTCATCACACAGAAATATAAGAAGGGGCTTTCACAACTACTGAAATATATTTTGAAATGTTTGCACAGTTGACCAAGTCATTTAAATTTTGTGTGTTAGGAAAAACCTGACACCCTATATCCTCTTATTTTACATTCTAAGCAGCAGGTCACACAGTTCCCCTTACAAAGTCCTGGAACTCTGCAGTCACAAGGAAAATGAATTGTAAGAACAACTGACTTTTGACCTCTGTGTGTGAACATGAGCAAATGTGACATAAGAAAAAGATTTAAATGCATCTTTCATTGCCCCTCCACTTTTCAACTGAACAGAACACCTGTTCAGTGTCAACTCGCCAGAAGGGACAAGTATTAAAAATAGCGCAACCTGATCAAATAAGACTCGCCAATGCAAGTTGATTTCCTGCGTGTGTGTGTATGTGACCAAGACCGTGAAGGTCGAAACGCGTAGGTGTTAGGTGGTGGGATTTTTCGTTATTGAAAATAAAAGTGGATTCATCACAATCCTGTGAGTGCGGCATTTTTAACCTAAGTGTTAAACTGGTATAATAATAATATATATATATATATATATATATATATATATACACACACACACACACACACACACACACGTACCTATATACACACACATATCCACTTTGTGATATTGACTACTAATATATTGAGAGTGTAAGCGTTTGAGAAGTAGAGATTAATATTCTTAACTCCACAACTACTTACTTTGATATTTTAGATGAAGATATTGTAGAGTCGATGTTACCAAAGGTTGACATCATAATGCTGATACTGTATCACTGCGACCCCTTTGTTGGAGTTCAGTGTGCATGCCCTTCTGTCCATTTTGTTATGGCACTTAAAAATGTTAATTATAATCCAATGAAAATGCCTTGCTCTGATGGTATTTGATTCCCTTTTACAGCTAACAAAAGTTACAAATGTTGATGAGATTTAGTTGAAAGAGGCAGGAGTCTCTAGAGTTGGTGAACATGGTTCTCTTAGATGCAAATTTAAAAAGCCAGCACTTCATGACCATTTTCAAACTCTACTATACTCCGGCAAAGGTGGCAAAATGGGGTGGTAGGTTTAGGGGGAACTGCAACAGATGCAATAGATGTGGGGCCCGGCCGGCAGATTCTCTGCTTATGTTTTTTGCTTGTCCTAAATTGCAAGGTTTTCGGTACGAGATTGGAAGCTTCTTGGGAGGAATAATGGGGGTTCATGTTGACATCGCCCCGACCTTGATGATCTTACAGGCGATCGATTGTTCAGAAGACAATGAGGGATTGAAACACGAGGCAGAGCTTTTATTCCTCGCTATGTCAGTTGCCCGGCTCTGTATGACCTCTCAATGGCTTAGCCCTGCTCACCCCCTCCCCCCTTTTTACAGCATGGAGAGCTAGGCTGCTAGCAATCGATCGTATGGAGACGTCACTCTATGAATGTAAAGGGGTCCGCAAAAAGCGGTGGGGACTTAGGGTATGGGCCCCAGTCACCAAATGGTTGAAGGGATTGCTGCGGTAATATCTAGACCAATGGGGTGGTTATAATCATTCACTGATCGGGAGTATTCATTCTTTCTTTTCTATTTGTGGGATTGTTCCATTGTCTGCTGTCATGTATGATGCATTTTTTATGATTCAGCATGTCAAAATCTTGTTTCTGTATGAATTTCAAGATGTATGCTTATATATATATATATATATATATATATATATATATATATATATATATATATATATAAGCAATGCATGATGCACTTCCAATATTCAGCATGATATGATCATCTTTTTTCATATGATTTATATGGTATTGTATTTTGTTACTTTTGTAATAAAATAAAATATATAAAAGATTTTGTTGAAAGAAAAAAAAAGTTGAATATTTATTCAACAACGACATTTAAAGGTTTCTGGGAGACTCTATGAAATATCATGGCACTTGTTGCTGCATAGTAACAGTAGGACTGTGGTTCCAAGTAGCACGCTCTGGATTTTCCTTCTTTCTTCTACTAAGGGATCTGTCCGTCAATTACGATATGTGACCGACCAAGGATACAAAAACAAGTATTACTATGATCATAGGCATGCACTACGACTGTAATCCAATTTGGTCAAAAATGGCCCCCGCAGGCACTGATGTTGAATCTTTACTCTTGGTTATAGGTGGTATTACTGGTGTGTTGAAAGAAGCAGGTCCAGACGGCTAGGGGGTACTAAGAGACGGGTATTTATAGCCCTCTTAAACATCAAGTAAAGTCACATGTATTGGATAGACCAGCACATAATATATATTAGACACTAACGTAAGTTCTAATAGTAAGTTGACTTCTCATTTATTGCACTTTTTTAGGACACACACACTTAGTGGTTTCATAAATTTCTATAAGCACGCGGGAAGAGTGGGACGGGACGCCAACGTATGACACAGGTCTGCTATCTAGAGCTATGATGGCGTAAGTGGTGCAACAAGCATGGGTGAATTCACATACTTTTATATAGGGAATGCATGGTCGTCACGTCTCGCCCCATATTTAAACTGTATCCACCATAGCTTCTGCTTTCTGTCCACATGTATCTCACAGTCTACACGTGGTCTGATGCTTCCAAAAAGATGAGTCCATTGAATACAGTTCTCTGCCTTAGAAAGGGGATATAAGGTTTCTATATAGAGAATGGCACTTTTCACCATGTCATTTCAGGGAACAGCTGGTTCTGTGTGTTTGGCTTGTCAACATTTTCAAACAATGAAATTCCTCCAAGCCTGAGCAATGCCTCCATGTAGAAGAAAATGATACAATAACTATATAACTCTGGGCCTGTCTTTTGTGACATTATTGTTTCTATGTATTAGATCACCCCTCATTCATATGATTTCAAATTGTGTAGTCCTGAAGAAGGTGGATTGCTATTCTATTTTACCCACCAAAACGTACGTTGACTGTTCTTCAAGGGATCCCAGTCAACAACACTACAACAGCAGAAATTTGAGATCTTTTCTCTGCTGGAATCTTGGAGTATATATTATGTATGGCTGGGACTAGGTGGTAGATGTGAAAGGATGTGTGTGTTGTATGTTTGAATGAGAGAGTGGATAGCGGTATGTATGGGGGTGGAGGTAATGGTGATTCATGTTATTATAAATATGTACACAGTAAACGTTTTCATGTGATATGTATATGTAATGTACCAAAAGTTGTTTCTGTGTTTTCTAAAATGTAACTTTGTTGAATTAAGAAACTGAAACGTGAAAAATAAGTGTCAATAATGTTTTGAATACAATATTAGAAATCAATGTAGAGTCAACCTACTATGTTGAATAAATGAAAAATGATGAAAAAATAAATAGAAATTTGCATGCTCTGAATAGTTACTTGGTCCAGCCTTGAGCATTTAGAGCCTTTATAGAAGACGTACAGGTCATGTGGGATTGTGCATATTGTTTGTGGTTGTTGTTTCCCTTTTACCCCGCCCAGACCTTAAATCAAAATATACTTTCTTTTTATTTGATATGATCGCGAACAGCCCATAACTTCAGGGTTTCTCCTTTTCTTTTAGAAGGAGCACCACTGGTGCCACTTAAAAGGGCCAGGACCTGAGGGGTACCTCTTGGGGATCAGGAACACACTCCAGCAGAGGCAAACAGGGCTCAGGCAGGTCGAGTTGTGGGTTCAGCCGCTGGAGCTTGTGATGTCCCTGTAGCTCAGAACACAGGGTCAGTCAGCTGACACTTGAAGTCTCTTCAGCCCGGGATGAAGGGAGTAGATCCAGTCTTCCTTCTCAGAAAACAAGGCAACATGACAGCAGTTCTCCTGGCAGTAAAGCAGCACAGCATCCTTCTTCTGAAGTATCCACAGGTCCAGAGGTATAATTGGTGTCAGCTTTGAAATAAGAGAAGTTTCTAGAGGGTTCCACCTCCAGAGGTGCTTCAATTTCCTGCCTCACTGCCCTGGCAACAGCTTGTTTCGGTACACAAAGGACTAGTGTCAAATCCTTTGTAAGTGTGCTTAGGCGGAACCTTTATGATGGTAAAGTGTGGTGGGTGAACACCCCCATCAAGCAAGAGTTGGCCCATCCTACCAACACTTTTTCCCCATTTGTCTCACTGTATGGGAATAATACAGAAAGACCAACTGCCAGCTACACCTAGTCACGTGATCCAGGATATAGGCTGCAGGCACCAAATGGTTAGGACAAGAAAATGCCCACTTTCTAAAAGTGGCGTTTTCAGAATTGTGACTTAAAATCTGACCTTACCATAAGAAGGTTTTAAATTACATTTCTTTAGACACTAAACTCAACACTCCTGCTTGTTTTTAATTTAAAGTTATCACTTATTAAATGTAATAGGGTAATCCAATGTGATCCTTTGGGAGAGGTAAGCCCTGAATTAGTGAAAAATTAAATTAAGAGTTTTTTACTACCAGGACATGTAAAACTTAAAAGTACATATCCAACTTTTTAAATACACCGTACCCTGCCCTATGGGGTGTTTAGGGCCCACCCGAGTGATGACATATGTATTAAAAAGGAAAGTTTAGGCATGGCAAAAGGTTGTTTTGCCAGGTTGAATAGGATCAGTGCAATGGCAGATCTGAGACATGTTTTAAAAGTCTACTTACATGGGTGGCGAAAGCAGTGCTGCTGGCCCCACTAGTAACATTTAATTTACAAGCCCTGGGTGAATGTAGTACCACTGTACTAGGGAATTACAAGTACATTAAATGTACCAATTGTGTGGAAGCCAATTCTGCCACGTTTAAAGGAAAGAGCACAAGGCACTTTAGCACTGGTAGCAGTGGTATAGTGCACAGAGTCCTAAAAGCCAACAAAAACAGGTTCAGAAAACAGGAGGGTGAAGGCAAAACGTTTGGGGATGCCCCTGCAGAAAGGGCCAAGTCCTATAGTGCTCTTCTATTTTAGCCTCCTAGAATTCAGTGTTCATGATTACATTCTGCATCTGTGCCTCAGAAAGGTGCGAGTCATGGTATGTTCTTTTCTTAGGCTGAGAAAAATTCAAACTGCATCTGGCTCTTTCCTGGGGCAAAGACACACAACTCCCTTCTCCCAAAAAGTTTGTCAGAGTGAGAAACACTATGAGAAAGGGTAGTGTGTCTGTGCTCCAGCAAGGAACCAGATGTTTGTATTTTTCCTTAAGCTAAGAAAAAAAGAAAAAAAAATCCAAACACTATCTGGCATGTTGCTGTGGCACATACACTCACGGCTCCTTCCTCTCACAGCAATTACCATGGACAGAGAAGGATACAGAACAAGTGATGGATTTAATGCATGAAATAAAGTCTGCCATTAGTAAACACTCAGGGTTGCATCTTAGTTTATCGTTTTTTTTGCCCACCATGCTTTAGACCCCGTCCATATGCAAATAATCCTTGATACTGCTTCAGAAGGAACTGTCCAGCCTGAACTGCCAAGCCTGGCCCTCTCTGAACTGGAACACAAGCAACCTATGACTAGCTTAGGCCTACCTGGGCGTTTCACTCCAATGCAATTGGGTTCCAGTGGCACAGTGAGCACAGGACACACATCTTGGTATTCTTGTCATACTTCGGGCATCACAATGTAGAACACAAATACGTGGTGAATGGATTGCGTGAATTAATATTATCCACTGATAATTACTCTGACCACATCCCAGTCTATTTTTTTTGCCAATCATGCCATCTCATATTAGACCGAGCCATACGTTAATAGGCCTTGGATCTGCTCCTCTCTGAATTAGAATAGAACCACCCAAGACAGATTTAAGCCTATTTGGGGTTTCTTCAGTCGGGAACAGCTTGGTTCCACTGGCACAGTGAGCACAGGACCAAACATCTGGACATTCCTATCGCACTAAGGGCGTCACAGTGAAGAATACAAATGAGCATTGACAAAGCCAATAGGTCCCACCTATGGAAGATTGATTGGCTTTGTTAATAATGTTTTTAGCTATGGTGTAGAGCAGCACAGCTGCTGTGCTGCAAGGTTGAAAGTAAAAAGAAAAAAAAGAAAATAAGCTCTAGGACACTGTTAAAGCTGGCCAGCAGATGGCACTTTGTTTTTTTTAACCTTCATCCATGCTGCATAGCAGCGCAGTACAATATGACAAACATTGAGAAAGCCAAATTCATCTTTAAAAGTAACTTTAAAAAATCTATGAGGCAACCAGCTTTGACTGTGTCACAGTGCTTTTTATTTTACTTTCAGCTGTGCTGCTGTACATCATGGCCGCAAAAACACTGACAAAATCCAATAGATCTTGCACAGAGAGGGGAATGGGCAAGCAAGAATGGAGGAGAGTGAGTAAGATGTGTGTGTGTGTGTGTGTGTTGGGGGAGCAATCAAGCAAGGACGCTTTGGGGGGCTAAGGAGCAAACAACAGTGAAGCAATGGCGGAGCGACAAGGACATCAGGACAAGAAACAAAAGTGTGGGGTGCAGGGGTTAGGAGCAATGCAAAGACACTAGGTGCTGAAAGGAAGCAGCACTTGGGCAAATATAACAGGGAAAGGACTAACACACGAAGAGAACTGAAGCTGGCACACGTGGCCAAGAGAAGCAAGAAATGAGATGAGCAAACCAACTAATGGTAAACAGTGGGCAGGCTTTAAGCCCCATGTACCCTAACAAAACGTCTGTCTCAGGCAAGACCTAAAAAGGGATGGATAGAATGCTTGAATTAATCTCAGCCACTGGTAATTACTTGGTGCCACATCCCAGGCCATCTTTTATTTACCAACCATGGCATCTCAAATTAGACCCAGTCTTATGCGAATGAGCCTTGGTCTTGCTCCAGATGAGCACTGTGAGAGGAAGGATCTGTCCATAATTACAGAGAAATGGACTAGGAAGTAGGGACGCAAACAGTCCTAGTTCCCCCAATTTCACTGTCCACCTGCTAGTTTGTTTCTTCGGTTGTTGAAGTGGGAGGGATTGTGACAGGGGTAGTGAGTGGAGCTAGGCTTCTCCTAACCTCCCTACAGAGCTGAGGAAAATTGACAACAAAAAAAGCTGTTTACTGCCTCACAGTTGGTTGCATGTAAAAAACATACTTTACCCATGGACCCAAGTCTCCTAATAGTCGGACGCCTGCTTTAATGTGATTATTAGCCAAAATGTAACCTCTTAAGCGCTTGCTTTGTTGAAGTACACTTTTTAAAACAAATATGCAAAAAATGCATGGCATAAACCATATATGCAGCTGTGTAGAATACAATATGTGTTTTAAATTCATTGTTGGGGGTGGCATCATGACCCAATCAAGTCTATGCCTCTTGTGAGTCGTGCCCCCTCCCAAAAAGCCAACAATTTCATATCATATTCTGCACATATGTATATAATAGATGTCATAAGCCTGTCTTGGGACACCATTCTGGGAGGTGTACAGATACATCAATAGGGGAGTCACAGGGTTAAACCCCGCATATTTCCCTTTATGCATTGTGAATGTCCCCCCCCCCCCCCCCCCCCCAAGGGTTTTTGCCCAAAAGGTTTTACACTTACTGTACATCCCCACAGTATTTTGCATTTTTTTTGGACAATTTCTTTGTTGTTGCGTTTTAATTTTTCTGGGACAGCTCAGTCATGCCAAATGCAATAAAACCTGACACAAATCATTGTCACTTTTAAATATGTTTTAGTTTGTTTTCTTGACCTTTAAAGTCTCACATTTAATTCTTGTAATTTTAATTCCCAAGAACAAAAAGGAGGACACAAGACAACGCAGATTTTTACGCTTTAACTCTACCTTTTCTTTCCTTTCTTTTGCTGGACTGCGGACTCTGCTCTGGGTATAGGGCTTTCTACTGGCTGCTCTGCGGGCTCTTCCTCTACCTTCTCCACAGGTCTGTCCGCAGTCGAAGACATACACACCTCTGTTTCTGGCTCAGGACTCGCTCGCTGAGTGCAGGATTTCTCTTCTTTCACCATTTGCTCCAACTCCGAGTTCGCTTTTTTTTCTGTGAATAAATATGACAACTATGATTCTGATGCAAATGCACAGCACAGAAACAAAGTATGAATTTAAAAAATGATGAATTTGTAAACATTTCTGTTTTATCAGGTAATTCTGCTCACTTTACTTTTACAAACGAATATGCACTTTAACAAAACAAAAAAAAAAATCACAGTAAACATTCACATCCTATACAGGAAACAAAAAACATACAGTGACTGTGCATGTTTCCAAAAGAGATCCTAAATATTAATAAGAAGGGCTTTTTAGGCCTTGTTGTTGGAGAAAGTTAGGTTCCTTTGATCAATAGGAACATCAACAAAAACAAAACATCTCATTTAAAGGGCCTAGAGGCTGTGTCCATCACATCATGGTACAGTTTAATGTAAACATGCATAGGGATACAGTGTTGTTACAAAGAATACATTGTTACAGATAAGTATATCCTTTTTGCATAAGGTGGCACAAGTGTTTTACGGAGCCCCCATGGGTGAGTAATTTGCCACTCCTCACAGCTGGATCCCCTACATTTACATCTTTAAAATGAAGTGGCAGGCAGTGAACCTCAAACACAAGGCATGGGGGACAAGATACTTTTTTAGAAGGTGCTGTCTAATGTCAGCTAAATTGAATAAACTAATTACTTTGCGATATCTGGTTTAAACAACTTGTGCTCTCAAAGAGGGTTTTAAGTAAAAGAGTGATGGCTCTCAAAATGCTTGGCATATTTTAAGAGGCTAACAAACTGACTGATTGCATCTACTAGCATTGTGGTTTTCCAGTTTCACTAATGTATATAAAATGGGAGTAATAATTCACAATGAATTCCAGTAGTCATACACCGTAATCTGGTTAAGCCAGGTTTAAAGACCCAGAACATATTACACTAGTGTCCAAGGTGTGGGCCTGCTGTCTGCACCTTTGGAGCACTTTTGTAAATTACAGAAGGAGCTGCAGAGGCGTCTGCTGCCCTTTCTGTAATAAGATCGCGCCGGCACACATGTAACACAGGAGATAGCCTAAGGGGACTTTTGCTCATTTGCACAGGCCAAAGCTCATGCAAATGAGGGAACACTTTGCCTCTGTGCCCGCGCAATATTATAGACGTGGGCGCAGAGGCAAATGAGCTGTCGAAGGGCACACCGACTAAGCGTCACAAAGAGGTGGCACACAGTTAGTGCGCTTCGTGAGGCTACCCCTTGAAATGGAACCAAGAGGATTCCATTAATTTCCTACAGACATTCCCCCTAATGGCAGGTGCATTCACAGTGCATTCTACTGCAGGGATCTCTGTTCCCTTTTGAAAAGCAGGTCACGTTGCCATCTGCACTGTGAAAGACAGGCCAGCTGCTTCAAACAGGCGCCTTTCCCTAATGCGCTGTCCTGCAGGGCAGGTGCAAATTTGCGACTGCCCTTGTAGCAGCGCATGAACTCTAATAGAGAAACTCAATCTGGGCCCAGCTCACTCACTTAAAGGGGCACCGTGGCACAGATCGTGGCAGTGTGTCCTTTACATTATAGGGCCCTTGGCTGTGACGTGATGGTCCAGGTCAAAGATGTCCAGTGCAGGCCCAGGCAAAGTGAACCTATGTTAGATTTTTAAGGACTCAACATAGGAGAGCAATGGCAATACAATTAAATCAAACTTATTTACTTTGTTAGCTGTTCCTCCTGGAAATTGGTCATAAATCAAGCCCTCATACCTAGGTGTGCCCTACTAGTTTAATTATATTATCTCCAATCATTAGTAACAGCTCTATTGAAAATTTAAGCCAGGATGGCTCAATTCTAACCAGAGATGAAGAACTTCAGAAAAGCAGACCTGAACAAAAATTGATCACATTTTTAAAACTTCAACTGAGAATGAATTCATTTGAAATATTGTGCCACATTGCCCATGCTTTTATAAACCAAATAAACACTAGCTTTAGAGAGCGATTAACTAAATGCACACCTAGGTGAACTAGCATATTGTTCAACAGTTAAGGAAATATTCTGATTGATTTTCGTTTGAAGTCATTTTGAAGATAGCTCTTCCTTCCTTCTTACTAATTGCTCTATGCTCTGCCCTAAGCCCTTTTAACAACTAGGAGTCAAACTACCAAACTTTCTCCAGGTTGCACTGCAAGCTTCAACTTCCGTATCCTTTTCACATCCCAAGAGTGGTGTAAAACCCCTCCAATACATCCTTGACAAACATAGGAAACTATCTTGGAAGACAAACCACAATTCTTCAAGAAATGATCCTGGAAGATCACGAGAGTGCCCAAGTAAAAAAAATAAAATGAAGTGATGGGTGGAATGATCGAATTAGTTTCAGGCACTGGTATCGATTCTGGGCTGGTTTTTCAGGCCATCATTTTGTTTGCTCAGTATGCCAATGTAGACAGGCAAGTAAATAAGACTTGGCCCTGCTCTAAGAGGAACAAGTTAGGTTCGAAATGCCAGGCCAGGTTAGAAATGCCAGGCCTGGTCTTCTCCCAGTGAAAACCCAAGCAACTCCAGACAGGTTTCATCCCTTCTGGTCTACTCAGTAATGTGAGCATAGCAGTACTATGGCACAGTGAGCACAGGACCCATATCTGCCCACAATCATTACACTCTGGGTTTCTCATCTAAAAAAACAAAAACGTGATGGGTGGAATGCTTGAATTAATATTAGCCACTGGTGGTTACTGGGAGCCTCATTCCAGTTAATTGTTTTTATTCCTACAGTGCCACACCGGGCAAAGTCCAGCGATAACCGAATCAGACTTGGTCCTGTTCCAGTAGGAACAATCAGATCTGAACTGCCAGGCCAGCTCCACTCCAGACAGGAACACAAACAAACCCAGGTCTACTTCAGCCATGTTAGGTAGGTGGCTGAAGAGCTCACACAGGCACTTTTAGGAATGGACGGCCTTCTGAATACCTACTGGATTAAGGTACAGTGGGCTTGCACATAGTCTGCTACACGACGACATAGTTGCCCTAAACCAGTGGTTCCCAACCTTTTGACTTCTGTGGACCACCACTTTATGAATACTGCAACCCAGGGACCCCCACTGAATCATTATTGGAATCCGGGGACCCCTCCCACCCCCCACTGAATCATTACCGAAAGCTGGGGACCTAATCTGTTAATATTATTTCATTTTCTCAGCAGTCACAGACCCCCTGAGAAGGCTTCGCGGACCTCCAGGGGTCCATGGACCACAGGTTGGAAACCACTGCCCTAAACCAACTGAGGACTAAACTAAAGTTTAATCTTGAGGCCATTTTGATGGCCTGTATTACTGTACTACATTATAAAGTGTTTGTTTAGCACTTACTATCCCTATGTTGTGGGAAGGGATATTTCAGAAGAGAGACTAACATCCAGCTTGAAAGGAAATTACAAACTGCATGTGATATATGATACGCTCTGCTTGCAGTCTCTGAAGCACTCTATGAAGCTTCGGAACACTTAAATTGGTATATATCTTCTTCAGTACAAGAAGTCTGCTCCACTTGTGAAAGGTCTTAAACGCTCTGTATGCACATGTAAGACCACTTTATGTGAAAAATGGGCCTTGTGACTTTTGATGTACAACGCCAAAAGAAATGTGTGATTTCTGGTACATGTGCTAAAACCTATTGTGTTTTTCAATAAATCATACATCAGAAATAAAGAAGGCGCCAGTTACAAAACATAGCTGCAGTTCATCATTGGGACTCTCGGGAAACAAAGATAAATGGTGTTTGTACAAAAAGCTAATGAAGCAGGGTCAGTTCAAGACAACGTTTCAAAATATGGGTTTACATTTATTACTCAAGAACTGTCAAGAGTTCCTCAGCGAGTTTTGTAATATGCTTTGCCCTTTCCCTGCTTTTTGGGCCCCCAACTGCATATGTTCATTTAAATGCAATTCATATGTGTATTCATTATCACTGTTTGCTGCTTCATTTACATGACATGTATTCATAGTGCAATGATGCTTTGGTATAAGTTAATAGTGCATCTAATATATATATATATATATTACAGCAGTATGCCTTACAAAAAGAAACACAATATGTTTAGGCAAATTTGCAGTAGAGTTGATATCACCTGTAGTAAAACGTCTACATCACAAATCACGAGGCCGTTCTCCTAATAAAATGCTGTGAGTCAGTATATAATATCGATGCGCTTGCATTTTAGGGGAGAGAGAAGATTCAATATTTCAAGGGAGCATCAAAGTGGGAAACAGGCTACTTGAATGTCCCGCACTATCTTTCTCCTTCTCAGACCCAGTACAGCCCTGCAGCTAAAGACACTGGCCCTGCCTATTCCAAGCCAGGCTGCAGACTGAGAAAAAAATCTAGCAATTAGCATAAGGTACCCATACTACAGGCCACCTAGGAAACTCATTGTTACGGCATTTGATAACAATGTAAATATCAGCCTAGGAAACAAGGGGGTGAGATTCCAACAAAGATCAACTCCATCATTGGTTGAATTTAATGATTGCTAACGGATATGTTGATTTTTATTGTATTTTAGTGAATTGAATTTATCGTTTTCACCATTTTTATATTTGCAGTAATGCTTATTCAGATACCCTGCACTAAAACGAGACCTTAATATTTAATAATGCCTTTTAAAATATAAGTATGGATTTCATGTGTGGATATATCTTTTGGCGAAAGGTAATCCAGCACCCACTAATATATAAATGTATTCCTGGCAGTCTTGGACAGGATTGATCGTGGTCCAATGCAAATTATTTCCAGATAAGTTGAGGGAAATGCTTGGGTCACAGTCTGTCTGCCTTCTCAGTTCATACTGGTAAGGTCGTCCAAGCATGTGCTTGCCAAAGGGTCTCGGAAAGACTACTCAGTAGTATGTACGTGCGGAACGGTAAAAACATATCGCTCCGCTGTGGCGCAGGAGTCTTTTAATCTTTGCATTGCTTAGTCTTTTTTTGTGAAAGTCCTTAGTACTCATTTTTATGCAGTTCTTTGAATGAATGATCTTAGTGTGTTGTAATGGATGCCAGCAATTCCATTCTGGAAGCATAACAATAACAACTTATAGAGCTTCATACAACACTTCTGCCATTTTGAGTCCTGTAAATAACCGGTGCTTTTATTAGCCAATTTAATTGTCTTGATTCACTGACTCTGGAAAGATGGAAGGCTGAATGTGCACCGTTGGTATCTGAATACATGACGTGCAGATCCCACCATGTTTACGGTGCAAGTATTCAGCTCACATTCTCACCCTCAGGAGGTCCTGATGAGAGACAGTCAGTTCCCGTGTTTTTCATACATAGGCAAGAGGGACCCCAAAATGCTGGACTCAAGAACCTGAACACACATGTGATACTTACTCATAGAAGCTTTCCCAAAGAAGTTGTTCACTGTATTTGACTTGGTTGTTGACTTGCTGCTTGCAGTGGATGCCTGCTTGTGATAACAATAACAAAGAGCTTAGGAAGAAGCTGGACAAAAAAACACTAGTACAAAGATCTCATGTGCACAGCATCATAACAAACCTGTCAACAAACATCAATAGGCAAAATAGCTACGCCTTGCTGATGGCATACTTGCAGTGTCACAAGAGAAGTGTTCAGTAAACTCAGCACACAGGGATAGGTGGAACAGGAGAAGGACAGCTAAAGATAATAGAAACACCAGGACACAGGGTGCATGTGAAATGGTTGCCAAGCTGGCAGGACCTCAGTGTGTGTAGGAAGAATGGATTGTGAAAGGTAGTCAGTTTGTAGGGCCAGGGCTGTTTGTTGTTGGGCACTTGCCAGATATGGTGGGATGTGCCACATGGAAGAGAATAGGTGATCAAGATGGGTTGCCTACAGTGACTAGAAGACAGATGGGATGACCAATTCTACACAGGGACTCAACCACAATTTGACATGAAAAACACACTGGCTAACACTGGCGGTTATCTTCAATGTGTAATTTGAGGCTACAAGTCACTACATTAAATCCTCATGTTACGCAAAAGGATCAGAAAATGCACCTTTCTTCTATCTACAGTATACATCAAATAGCCTTTATAAATTATTTTTAACTTTTCATTGGTAAGCGGTATAGTGTGAGCCCCTTCTGCGCGGAGAGAGCATTATCCATCTTCTTCTCCATAGCTAAAGTACTTTATTATACATTTATCATTTACTGCAAGTGACTAGTCAAGAAGACATCAGAAACTTCCTCCTGTCATTTACTTTATTTGATGGGAATCTTCTCCGCTAATCAGTATTTGTATAATGGCTATTTCTCACAAAATTCTTTTGCACCTAATACATATATGCATTTTGTGCCTCTTCATATGTACATCGAAATGAATACAAACTTTTGAACTAAAGAAAATGCATAACACATTTGGTATCTATAGGGACTGTGGGAAATGCAAGGTATAAACATAGTATTTATATGAAATGCCTCCATCAGAATTGCATATAAATATAATGAATGATAAAAACAGCAAAAATTGTCGGAACTCCATAAGACACTTATATTATGTTACATATGGAAGTACACGAAGAAGTTGGGAAATTCTGTCACACAACAGTACACACGGTGGCTATGATCAGAATAACAAATAAAGAATCAATGCCAATCTTTAGAAATGAGGATTAAATATCGTTTGGATGGTATTTTACAACATTTAAATGCAAATAATTTTTTTTATCAAAAGATGAACATTTACAGAGACTGTTATAGCAAGGAGGAAAGGATGGATGGTAACTAAAGACAAAAGCCACCAATCAATACTAACAAACCTCCGACTGCATGGAAAGGATAGATCTTGTGGTAATGCTCCCAGAATTCTCTCCGATTAGATGGAATTATTTGCAGAAGCTAGTAAGAAAGTCATGATTCTTTGCTTTCAAAATAAAATGTTCAGGAAAAAATGCAAATAGAATTTCTTTTCTTGCTACTATGAAACTTTAGGTGCTATTTCTCGGATGCGTCATTTAGTAAAATGTGTTGATGCATGCTAATATTTCCCAAAAATATTCCTAATGGAAATCAGTGTAACCGTTTGATATGAAGCATGAAAATAAACAAGCACTGGCAAAGCCAACCGATCCATCTTATTTGCGAGTCTTTTAGTTTCATCAATGCAGGTCTTGTTTTGACATGGCTTTTGTAACACTTTATTGTTGTGTGAGCTGTCAGCCCACACCATTGTAATAAACACTGCCAAAAGGAAAAAAAGCTTTTTTTCTCAAAAAGCACACATTGCCACCAGTGACGTAATAAAGGCCCTGCAGCCCCCCTGCAGGGGGCCCCCTCAGCAAAGCACCTATCCTGAGTCTGGAGGGGGCCCCATCCATATTCCTTGCGCCCCCTCAAATATTCTTTGCAGGGGGAGGGGGCTCCAGTTTTGTTACGCCACTGATTGCCATAGTAGTTCCTGGCACGGAGCAAAGCTACTTTGTGTGCCAATATGCTCCTTGTGGAAGAGCATAATGCGATCATTCACAATAAAGCCAGCTGATAGAGAGAGAGAAATAAAAGTTTAATAAAGCCAAAGGTCTTTGTTAATACCAGACCCAATTAGGGACACAATTCTTTAAAAAATGTCACAAAATTGCACCCATGGTATAGGTCTTTGAATTAGTGGTGTTCATGAAAGCACAGGAACTTACAGAAGTAGACCAGGAAATCGTACTCCTAGAAAATATTTGTTAACTGTACTTTAGCATGAGCAAATATGCATGTGTAGATTTGCTCATGTGAAAATATATTGAGCATTTACAAGTTCACTTTCCCTCTAACCACTTTTTTTCCCAACCCTGGAAGGACCTCTACTTCTGCCATTGTCAGGAGTAAACTTCCAACCTTTCATTATGGTGATAATCCTTAAAACATGTATGTTAGTAGGTTTGCAGACTCAAAGGCATTCCAGCCCTGGAACTACTGCTGCTGCTTCCTCCAGCCCCAATATGTAGATCTGCAGAAAGGTGGCAAAATAAGGAAATTGCTATAGTAGGGATTGAAACTGCAAGTATTCAAGCTCTACTACAGTAGTAGCCCTGACATAATCAGAGAGGCTTACATAATGGACTGCTGACATAACTTGTCACCGCACTACAAGGCACCAAAGGGACAAGTAGACTTTTTTACAGGACAAGTAGATTTAAAAAGCAACCTGTTCCATGGACAAGTAGATATTTTATTAAATTCCACACCCCTGATTTGTTTAAGTGGTTCTGTTGCATTGATGATTAAAATGGAACTTCGGCCCACTCAGCTTTTATAAAGATCACAGTATTAATCTGTGGAATCTCTCATTCTCATTTTTAATTCCCAATTCCTTTTAACTGTTTTCCTTTGTGTCTAAGGGAGATTCTTCCTGAGGTCCTACATAGAGGAGCGTGCTCACGCTTCACACTGTGCTCTGTAACAAATCCAGCAAACCCCTGGCAACATACATGGACTTTCAGGTAACCAGGTGTTGTTTCTCAGGGAGGGCTACTTGTACATTCCTAGCCAAAAGGCACAGACAGGGGTACAAAACAGATCTTGTTTTTCCTCCTTTTCCTTTATTTCACGCAAGCCACTGACTGTCACTACAAAAAGGATCAAAGAAAATTTCATCACATGACCTCTCCCTGAAAGGCATAATATTGGCGATCTATGAAATTTGCTTCATCTTCCTGTTGTATGGCTTAGGAAGCAGTGACAACCAATGCACCAACACACCTTCCCTAAAAACAATTTATGGTGGCCAACATAAAAAAGCCAAGACACTGCCAACTTAGTAGTTGAGCAATGAAGAAAGAGAAGACTAGCAAACAAAGTACACTTAATTACGAACCAGTTTTGAACTAGCTTTCCACAACAAATGTGGCTCGCCCCAACACTCTGCACTACAGATAAGAACTAAAAACACCATCTAGAGAGCACCTCATTCAGCACTAGAAGGCATCCTGTACATCGAGTCTGTAAGCCTATGTCCAAAAAGACTCCCCTTTCCAAAGTATACATCCCTTCATGTTCTCTTCTTACAAGTACATAATACTGAATAATTTTTATGAGCTCAGCATCACTGTTCTGCTTCCTAAAATTACCTAAATATATACTTGTGGGTCCTTCTTCTGGTTTGTGCATCTTACACATGGGTTCAGCTAACTTCACTCAGCTGGCTGTGGATCATTGAGTTTACATGCCATACACAAATCAGCCCTGTATCCTGCCTGACTTGCAAATTATTTCTACTTAGCAAAGATGAGATTTTGCTTTCAAAAGCATGCAAAGCCATTATTGTTGTGTTACAGGATTGTGATGCAATTATGTTAATGAAAGCCACACTACCAAGAGGAATCCGTTGCTGGGTGACATCACACAGGCGCAGTTCAATATGAATACATTTCTTTGGTTTATGACCAGACACAAAACATTGGGAGCACATTTGCTTTTATTAGACCTTGGTGGAATTTGGAGAGCCGGGTGGGAGGGGTTAGGAGAGGTTAAAGCCAGTAATATGTGGTGTACAGTCCATATTTGGGCTATGCCAGAATAACAAAGCCAGCCTTCTAATAAATTTATATCATGCTTAGGCCTCGAAAAACTCATGGAAATGTTACTAGAACTGCAGGTCAAGTAGCTTGAACAATCTACTCTAACTGTAATGTAATTGACCCGGAAATGGGTCTCAAATTGTGTGATCCTATGCAAATATTATATTTTACAGTCGCTTTTTTCTTCATTCTCACATATAAGTGCACCTTCAAATATGCGAGTTCAGCATTTCTGCTGTAAAAAAAAAAAGTCCTCTTTTGTTTGATTAAATACACTAAAGGTTTGCTCCATGTATAATAAATCTAGCCATATATAAGATACACATTGATCCATGCATGACTTGCCCCTTAGTTTACTAATAGCTTTGCCATCAGGGCAGGAGTGTTTCTCAGTTTATGTTTAAACACTCACTTTTAATAAGTATATTACTAAAGCATGATGTGGTAGCGCACTCATTTACAGACAGTAAATTTCCAAGAAATGTCAAAAAAACCTTCCCACTAACTTGCAGCTTTACTGATAAAGCTATATAGTGTATTAGCAATCTGTGAAAAAAATATTTATCATTTGCACATCACCAAATAAAGTGTTCTGACTTTTTTTCCCATCCTGTTAATATATTGTTTTCATCACACAAGTACAAAAAAAACGGTCTTTCACAGCTACTGAAATATATTTTGAAACGTTTGTTAAGTTGACTTAGTTATATAAATGTGTGTTAGGAAAGACCAGATACCCACAGCCTTTCATTTCACACAGGTCAGACAGTTCACCTTACAAAATCTTGGAACTCTGCAGTCACAAGGAAAAGTATTTGCATTGCAAGAAGACAAACTGACTTTTGACCTCTGTCTCTGAACACAGAGCAAATGCTACAAGAATAAGATTTAAAGGCATCTTAGTTGCTAATTGGGTTTCTGTCTGAACAGAACACCTGTTCTTTGTCCACTCCCCAGAAGTAGTTTCTAAAAATAGCTCAACCTCATAAAAAATGACTCGCCATAGCGAGTGGTCGAGTAGATTTTGAGAGCCCTGTGTGATATCCTGCCCAGCGGATTCTCTTTTGACAAAATACTTCTGAGTGAAAACATTGGTCAGCTGGGTGTGTAACAGTTAGGTGGGATGAATGCTTGACTGAAGGAACTGCGTTCTTGAGACAAAAGAGGTTGATTACTAATTTGCTGATGAGTGGGGGCGGTGGTTTGTGGACATCAAAGGCAGTTCTTTGGGTAATAATAAGTAGCCACCGCAGCAGATTACCTTGCGGGTGGGCATTTCTAGTAGCATTACAATATTGTTTCTATACAGATATTTAGTGCTGATGAGGCTAGTTTGGGTGGATAGAATGTTTTGTTTTTGTGGATACTTTTGTGATGAAGGAAAAAAGAGGCTTGGAGCTCAAAACAGAGACGATTGCTATTTAATAAGAGGACTACACCCTTAGAAGGAAGAAGACCAGAATCTCTTGCATGCGAGAAAAATAAAAAAGGTAGCTTACTGGGGCTTCTTTCACTTCAGGCTTTGAGTCCTTGCTGGTGGTCTGAGTTTTAGAGTTTCCTTTTGCCGCAAACATGCCCATGATTCCTTTAGGTGGCTGGGAGGTGGCCTTGGAAGAGGGTGGTAGCCCATGTCCATTGGTTTTTGGTGCACTGGTCACCTGCTGTTCATTCGATTCCTGCGAACTCTTGTGAGACTTAGTGATTTCAGATGGTGCCCTGCGGACTGCAAAGGTGCACTGAATGGCACTAAATCTGGAGGGAAAACATATTAGATTTGTAAGGCTGTTTCATACAAATATCAGCTTTAGCCAATAAAATGTATCACAAAGGTACATGAACACTATTCTATAATGACTGTTTCTTAGGAGATACGGGGATAATGTTCAATACCCAAACATGGTCACATGACAGATTAGGAACATTGTGTAGAACTCACTGTACCTTCAAATGCCTCTTAGTACACAATTTCCTGCAGGAGGCTGAATACATTTGTGGTTGTTTTGTTGTGCATTTTATTCATTTTGCTCATAATGGAGTTAGTCAGTATTGTGTCTGAACAGCTGGTTTGAGATAGCTCTAGTATGGTGTAGGCAAGTACATTTTACCTGCTAACGACTGGAGTCGATAGATGTACTGCTGGACTGCCCTAGCCTTTGTTGTGCGTTGTCAATACCTTCAGTATGCATCTACCTGAGACTGTCATCACTGTGTTTATAAGATGTCTTGTTTTGTTTGGTGCAGGTCCCAAAGGGAGTGGCAGTGAGGGCAGACTAAGTGCTTTCTTTGGTTTGGCACTTGGACAAGCTGCTTTGGCCAGCTATTGTGATTGGTTGTGGGGTGTCGAAGTGCTGGGTTGCACTTGTGTGGGAAAGAATGCGCTGTCCTTCTGGGGCTTTGTTTGTGTTGCTTATAGAAGATGGAGAAAGAGAGAGTTGTGTCTGCATCACCTCCATAGTTTAGTAGTGTTATGGGGACTTTGTGTATGAGGTTTCGTGTTGGAGTCTGGTCAAGAAAGTTTGGAAGTAAAGTTATATATGGTTAAAACTTCCTATTTTTTGTTTCGGTTGTGCCTTGAATATCTGGAAACCCTTTGTTAAAGGATGCCGGTGTGTTCCATACCCTGGTTACTGCCGACTGAACATCCGTGAATACATGTATTGTGTCGAAATATTGTATGAAATCAATTAATATTATTACTGTTAGATACTTTCATGTTATACATTTTCCAGTGGCCCATTGTGCCGTAAATAGTTAGTCGGTTATTACCAGGTAGCACTTCATTGACTGGTTTCCTTACGCTCAGTCAATACATCGAATTTTCTATAATGCCTACTCAGGGCATCATTACCAGTTTCCATTACATCCAGCTAGCACACAGTTTTTCAATTCTGCATAATTCCAGTGACTGTGCACAGGAACTCTATGTTGTCTCGGTGTCTGCTGCCACGTGCATCTCAAAGGTGGTTATACTGCTTGCTTTGTTCACTGCTTCAAACAAATTTAGTTATGGCTTTAGTATAAATTATTTTGTATTTGATTTTATGAACTCTTATATACCTTCTTGATTACATACTATCAGACGTTGTGTAAACAGAGAAATCCTAACAGGCTTCTCCTATTATTATATTAGATGTTTTTTCCATGAAGTGCAGGTGCATGCCATTTCATGACTTGCCCGGGGCTCTGAAATCGCCCCCACTGACGTTTCATGTATTTCGCAGTTCGGTGGAATCTTCACATCAATTAAAATTCCCCTAAAAATAGTTATGATTTCCTGATTTCGGAATCAAACGCTGCGTATGTTGTACTCAAACTGTGGTTAAGAATTTTAAGACTGTTTCTAGTTAAGTGAGTGCACTCTGCCAGAACAGATGACAGGACTCAGGTGGCCATTCGGGGTAACTAATGGCTCAGTGCTTAAAAATCACGACTATTTGCCAGAATCATGAACAATTCTATTACTGTACACTAGTGGTGGTGGGTTTCTACTATCCCTGAATAAACTCTTGTATTAGAATGTAACAGCACTCCAATGTTGCAAAGATTTCACTGTTGTACTTACCTGTTGCATATCTCCAGGTTTGCTTTGATAATATCATAATCAGTGCTGAAGAGGGGCCCACTGTCTTTTAGAACTGCCTTCTGTATGCTGTAGACATGCACGCTGCTTACCACTGCGAGCTTGGACTTCACAGCTGCAAGAAAAAGAATACAAACCAAAACATATGTCAGCTTTCAGGCGATTATAAAGTTCCCTGCTCATCAGCAAACTGAAGAATAACAAATACATTTGAGATCCAGGCCCACAAACTCTCTCCAAAGATACAAATCCCTGGTGGACAACAATATGCCGTTCATGTTATACCTGGAAAACAGTGTTAGATTATGGTAAATACAATTTGAAGTGGCAATGGGAGCTTGGCGAAGTGACCATAGGGCGCTTGTGGGTAATGGCCACTGGGACCATTGTGAGCTGTGAAGCAAAGGCCATAGGGAGCAGGAAAGTGGGGGGTAGAGGGAGAGACCACTAGGAGCGGGCGAATCGGTGGTGGCCATAGGGAGCCAGGTGTGAGCAGCCAATGGTAACCACAAGGCATCAGTGGCAACTGAGAGCAGCAATGACCACTGGGACCAGAGCCATCAAGAGCCTTGTCGGGGGCCAGTGGCCATCAGGAGCCAGGCAGGTAGGGACAGGGGAGTCCTCAGTAGCCATCAGGAGCTGGGCCGATGGGGGGTAGCCCTCAGTGGTCATTGGGAGCTAAGCAGGTGGGAGGGTATCCCCCTCCGTGGCCATCGGGAGTCAGGTGGGTGGGGGGAAAGGTTAATAGCCATCTGGAGCTGGGCGGGGAGTTGATCAGCCGTTGGGAGAGAGATTAATCAGCCGTTGGGAGAGAGATTAATCAGCCGTTGGGAGAGAGATTAATCAGCCGTTCGGGAGAGAGATTAATCAGCCATTGGGAGAGGGGAGGGGGTGGGTTGATCAGCCATTGGGAGAGGGGTGGGTGCGGGATGTTGATCAGCCGTTGGGAAGAGGGGTGGGGGGTGTTGATAAGCCGTTGGGAAGAGGGGTGGGGGGGTGTTGATAAGCCGTTGGGAAGAGGGGTGGGGGGGTGTTGATAAGCCGTTGGGAAGAGGGGTGGGGGGTGTTGATAAACCATTGGGAAGAGGGGTGGGGGGTGTTAATAAACCATTGGGAAGAGGGGTGGGTGGGGGGGGTTGATAAACCATTGGGAAGAGGGGTGGGTGGGGGGGGGTTGATAAACCATTGGGAAGAGGGGTGGGTGGGGGGGGGTTTGATAAGCCATTGGGAGAGGGGTGGCTGGGGGGGGGGGGGGGCGTTGATGAGCCGTTGGGAGAGGGGTGGCGGGGGCGCGTTGATAAGCCGTTGGGAGAGGGGTGGGTGGGGGGGCGTTGATAAGCCGTTGGGAGAGGGCTGGGTGGGGGGGTTGATAAGCCATTGGGAGAGGGGTGGGTGGGAGGGGTTGAGAAGCCATTGGGAGCGGGGTGGGTGGGAGGGGTTGATAAGCCATTGGGAGAGGGGTGGGTGGGAGGGGTTGATAAGCCGTTGGGAGAGGGGTGGGTGGGAGGGGTTGATAAGCCGTTGGGAGAGGGGTGGCGGGGGGGGGGGGCGTTGATAAGCCGTTGGGAGGGGGTTGGGCGGGGTGTTAAGCCGTTGGGAGAGGGGTGGGTGGGCGGGGCGTTGATAAGCCGTTGGGAGAGGGGTGGGTGGGCGGGGCGTTGATAAGCCGTTGGGAGAGGGGTGGGTGGGCGGGGTGTTGATAAGCCGTTGGGAGAGGGGTGGGTGGGAGGGGTTGATAAGCCGTTGGGAGAGGGGTGGGTGGGAGGGGTTGATAAGCCGTTGGGAGAGGGGTGGGTGGGAGGGGTTGATAAGCCGTTGGGAGAGGGGTGGGTCGGAGGGGTTGATAAGCCGTTGGGAGAGGGGTGGGTGGGGGAGCCGTTGGGAGAGGGGTGGGTGGGGGAGCCGTTGGGAGAGGGGTGGGTGGGAGGGGTTGATAAGCCATTGGGAGGGGTGTGGGTGGGTGGGGGGGGTTGATATGCTATTGGGAGAGGGGTGGGTGGGGGGTTGATAAGCCATTGGGAGAGGGGTGGGTGGGAGGGGTTGATAAGCCGTTGGGAGAGGGGTGGGTGGGAGGGGTTGATAAGCCGTTGGGAGAGGGGTGGGTGGGAGGGGTTGATAAGCCGTTGGGAGAGGGGTGGGTGGGAGGGGCGTTGATAAGCCGTTGGGAGAGGGGTGGGTGGGCGGGGTGTTGATAAGCCGTTGGGAGAGGGGTGGGTGGGAGGGGTTGATAAGCCGTTGGGAGAGGGGTGGGTGGGAGGGGTTGATAAGCCGTTGGGAGAGGGGTGGGTGGGAGGGGTTGATAAGCCGTTGGGAGAGGGGTGGGTCGGAGGGGTTGATAAGCCGTTGGGAGAGGGGTGGGTGGGGGAGCCGTTGGGAGAGGGGTGGGTGGGGGAGCCGTTGGGAGAGGGGTGGGTGGGAGGGGTTGATAAGCCATTGGGAGGGGTGTGGGTGGGTGGGGGGGGTTGATATGCTATTGGGAGAGGGGTGGGTGGGGGGTTGATAAGCCATTGGGAGAGGGGTGGGTGGGAGGGGTTGATAAGCCGTTGGGAGAGGGGTGGGTGGGAGGGGTTGATAAGCCGTTGGGAGAGGGGTGGGTGGGAGGGGTTGATAAGCCGTTGGGAGAGGGGTGGGTGGGAGGGGTTGATAAGCCGTTGGGAGAGGGGTGGGTGGGAGGGGTTGATAAGCTGTTGGGAGAGGGGTGGGTGGGAGGGGTTGATAAGCCGTTGGGAGAGGGGTGGGTGGGAGGGGTTGATAAGCCGTTGGGAGAGGGGTGGGTGGGGGGGGCGTTGATAAGCCGTTGGGAGAGGGGTGGGTGGGGGGGGCGTTGATAAGCCGTTGGGAGAGGGGTGGGTGGGGGGGGGCGTTGATAAGCCGTTGGGAGAGGGGTGGGTGGGTGGGGGGGGCGTTGATAAGCCGTTGGGAGAGGGGTGGGGGGGGCGTTGATAAGCCGTTGGGAGAGGGGTGGGTGGGGGGGGGGGGGGGGGCGTTGATAAGCCGTTGGGAGAGGGGTGGGTGGGGGGGGGGCGTTGATAAGCCGTTGGGAGAGGGCTGGGTGGGGGGGTTGATAAGCCATTGGGAGAGGGGTGGGTGGGAGGGGTTGAGAAGCCATTGGGAGCGGGGTGGGTGGGAGGGGTTGATAAGCCATTGGGAGAGGGGTGGGTGGGAGGGGTTGATAAGCCGTTGGGAGAGGGGTGGGTGGGAGGGGTTGATAAGCCGTTGGGAGAGGGGTGGCGGGGGGGGGGGGGCGTTGATAAGCCGTTGGGAGGGGGTTGGGCGGGGTGTTAAGCCGTTGGGAGAGGGGTGGGTGGGCGGGGCGTTGATAAGCCGTTGGGAGAGGGGTGGGTGGGCGGGGCGTTGATAAGCCGTTGGGAGAGGGGTGGGTGGGCGGGGTGTTGATAAGCCGTTGGGAGAGGGGTGGGTGGGAGGGGTTGATAAGCCGTTGGGAGAGGGGTGGGTGGGAGGGGTTGATAAGCCGTTGGGAGAGGGGTGGGTGGGAGGGGTTGATAAGCCGTTGGGAGAGGGGTGGGTCGGAGGGGTTGATAAGCCGTTGGGAGAGGGGTGGGTGGGGGAGCCGTTGGGAGAGGGGTGGGTGGGGGAGCCGTTGGGAGAGGGGTGGGTGGGAGGGGTTGATAAGCCATTGGGAGGGGTGTGGGTGGGTGGGGGGGGTTGATATGCTATTGGGAGAGGGGTGGGTGGGGGGTTGATAAGCCATTGGGAGAGGGGTGGGTGGGAGGGGTTGATAAGCCGTTGGGAGAGGGGTGGGTGGGAGGGGTTGATAAGCCGTTGGGAGAGGGGTGGGTGGGAGGGGTTGATAAGCCGTTGGGAGAGGGGTGGGTGGGAGGGGCGTTGATAAGCCGTTGGGAGAGGGGTGGGTGGGCGGGGTGTTGATAAGCCGTTGGGAGAGGGGTGGGTGGGAGGGGTTGATAAGCCGTTGGGAGAGGGGTGGGTGGGAGGGGTTGATAAGCCGTTGGGAGAGGGGTGGGTGGGAGGGGTTGATAAGCCGTTGGGAGAGGGGTGGGTCGGAGGGGTTGATAAGCCGTTGGGAGAGGGGTGGGTGGGGGAGCCGTTGGGAGAGGGGTGGGTGGGGGAGCCGTTGGGAGAGGGGTGGGTGGGAGGGGTTGATAAGCCATTGGGAGGGGTGTGGGTGGGTGGGGGGGGTTGATATGCTATTGGGAGAGGGGTGGGTGGGGGGTTGATAAGCCATTGGGAGAGGGGTGGGTGGGAGGGGTTGATAAGCCGTTGGGAGAGGGGTGGGTGGGAGGGGTTGATAAGCCGTTGGGAGAGGGGTGGGTGGGAGGGGTTGATAAGCCGTTGGGAGAGGGGTGGGTGGGAGGGGTTGATAAGCCGTTGGGAGAGGGGTGGGTGGGAGGGGTTGATAAGCTGTTGGGAGAGGGGTGGGTGGGAGGGGTTGATAAGCCGTTGGGAGAGGGGTGGGTGGGAGGGGTTGATAAGCCGTTGGGAGAGGGGTGGGTGGGGGGGGGCGTTGATAAGCCGTTGGGAGAGGGGTGGGTGGGGGGGGCGTTGATAAGCCGTTGGGAGAGGGGTGGGTGGGGGGGGGCGTTGATAAGCCGTTGGGAGAGGGGTGGGTGGGTGGGGGGGGCGTTGATAAGCCGTTGGGAGAGGGGTGGGGGGGGCGTTGATAAGCCGTTGGGAGAGGGGTGGGTGGGGGGGGGGGGGGGGCGTTGATAAGCCGTTGGGAGAGGGGTGGGTGGGGGGGGGGGCGTTGATAAGCCGTTGGGAGAGGGGTGGGTGGGTGGGGGGGCGTTGATAAGCTGTTGGGAGAGGGGTGGGTGGGTGGGGGGGGCGTTGATAAGCCGTTGGGAGAGGGGTGGGTGGGTGGGGGGGGGCGTTGATAAGCCGTTGGGAGAGAGGTGGGTGGGTGGGGGGGGGGCGTTGATAAGCCGTTGGGAGAGGGGTGGGTGGGTGGGGGGGGGCGTTGATAAGCTGTTGGGAGAGGGGTGGGTGGGTGGGGGGGGGGGGCGTTGATAAGCCGTTGGGAGAGGGGTGGGTGGGTGGGGGGGGGGGGCGTTGATAAGCCGTTGGGAGAGGGGTGGGTGGGTGGGGGGGGGGGCGTTGATAAGCCGTTGGGAGAGGGGTGGGTGGGTGGGGGGGGGGGGCGTTGATAAGCCGTTGGGAGAGGGGTGGGGGGGGCGTTGATAAGCCGTTGGGAGAGGGGTGGGTGGGTGGGGGGGGGCGTTGATAAGCCGTTGGGAGAGGGGTGGGTGGGTGGGGGCGTTGATAAGCCGTTGGGAGAGGGGTGCGTGGGGGGGGCGTTGATAAGCCGTTGGGAGAGGGGTGGGTGGGTGGGGGGGGGGCGTTGATAAGCCGTTGGGAGAGGGGTGGGGGCGTTGATAAGCCATTGGGAGAGGGGTGGGGGCGTTGATAAGCCGTTGGGAGAGGGGTGGGTGGGTTGATAAGCCGTTGGGAGAGGGGTGGGTGGGGCGTTGATAAGCCGTTGGTAGAGGGGTGGGTGGGGGGGGGGGGCGTTGATAAGCCGTCGGGAGAGGGGTGGGTGGGGGGGGGGCGTTGATAAGCCGTCGGGAGAGGGGTGGGTGGGGGGGGGGGGGCGTTGATAAGCCGTTGGGAGAGGGGTGGGTGGGGGGGGCGTTGATAAGCCGTTGGGAGAGGGGTGGGTGCGGGGGGTGTTGATAAGCCGTTGGGAGAGGGGTGGGTGGGGGGGGTGTTGATAAGCCGTTGGGAGAGGGGTGGGTGGTGGGGGGGGTGTTGATAAGTCGTTGGGAGAGGGGTGGGTGGTGGGGGGGTGTTGATAAGCCGTTGGGAGAGGGGTGGGTGGTGGGGGGGTGTTGATAAGCCGTTGGGAGAGGGGTGGGTGGGGGGGGGGGGGGGTGTTGATAAGCCGTTGGGAGAGGGGTGGGGTGTTGATAAGCCGTTGGGAGAGGGGTGGGTGGGGGGGGGGGGGGGGTGTTGATAAGCCGTTGGGAGAGGGGTGGGTTGGGGGGGGGTGTTGATAAGCCGTTGGGAGAGGGGTGGGTGGGGGGGGGGGTGTTGATAAGCCGTTGGGAGAGGGGTGGGTGGGTGGGGGCTGTTGATAAGCCGTTGGGAGAGGGGTGGGTGGGTGGGGGCTGTTGATAAGCCGTTGGGAGAGGGGTGGGTGGGTGGGGGCTGTTGATAAGCCGTTGGGAGAGGGGTGGGTGGGTGGGGGCTGTTGATAAGCCGTTGGGAGAGGGGTGGGTGGGGGGGGGTGTTGATAAGCCGTTGGGAGAGGGGTGGGTGGGGGGGGGTGTTGATAAGCCGTTGGGAGAGGGGTGGGTGGGGGGGGGGGGTGTTGATAAGCCGTTGGGAGAGGCGTGGGTGGGGGGGGTGTTGATAAGCCGTTGGGAGAGGCGTGGGTGCTGGGGGTGTTGATAAGCCATTGGGAGAGGGGTGGGTGGGGGGGGGTGTTGATAAGCCGTTGGGAGATGGGTGGGTGGGGGGGCGTTAATAAGCCGTTGGGAGAGGGGTCGGTGGGGTTGAACAGCCGTGTGGGTCGGTGGAGTTGATCAGCCGTTGGGATAGCGGTGGGTGGGGAGATTGATCAGCCATTTGGAGAGGGGCGGGTGGGGGGGTGTTTGAATAACTGTCGGAGCATGGAGGGCAGGGGGTGGGTTGATTGGCCGGTGTGATCTTTGGTTGGCCCTTGTGTCATTGACCCTTGGGGCGGGTGGGGAGGGGCACTGGACTTCAGGAGTGGCTCTTTAGAGGCCCAGAGGTGTGTGGCAAGTGGGGTCTAGTGGCCCTCAGTAGCTCTAGCAGTTGCCCTTGGGAGCTGGGCAGGGTCACTGCTGGATGGGCAGATAGGAGGGGTCATCTGTGGGTCAGTGGGGGTCAAGAGACAGCAACCATGGGACAGCATAAGGTAAAAACCCAAAGTTCAAAATCAGAGGGACAAAGCAATGGTAAATTAAGCGGGATAAAGGCCATTTGATATTACTCATGGGTCTCAAACTTTAATTGTAACTGTAGCTTACCTTCCAACTTCTCTTCCTTCACTATGGCCACCTTGTGATACTGCAAAAAAGACAATATGTCAGTGGTAGAAACCAAAAGCAATCAGTTAGAAAGCAATCAGGCATATACTGGGTTCTAAACCAATCGTAATGTGCTTACTCACACATCTGAATAGTGAGCAACTATTTTGTTTACTTGTTTTACGTATCTGTGCTACATACTAGAGGCACGTTAGCCTTCAAATTCAATCCTAAACTGCACACAAATATGAATCTGAACAGAGTTGCAGAAAAAAAAAAATGAAGTGATTTGTGAGAAAATTTTAGGTATTTAAAATTAAAAGCAGTTCAGCGGGAGTAGATCCGAAATGACATGACAAAATTCAATACACGAAGGACAGAAGGAAAGTAAGCACAAGAAAAAAAGCATACACTATAGAACAATAGAAGAAAAAGATAGGCAGGACAAGTGGTACATCAAACTAGCGGGGAAGGAGAGAGAGCGCAGGAGTGAGAAAATGTGTGGTGTGGTGTTGTGGGTGGTTGTTTAGGTGACCCTCAGGAAGGTACAGACCGCGCTGTAGACACAGAGAACCTAATGACAGGTAATGGCCTCTACTCTGCGCTTTTCCCTCCGCTCAAAGACAATACACAGTGCTCATGTACCTATCACAAGCATTTTTCAATTCTTTAGAATGTCGATTCTTTGCATTCACCACCCTTTCATGAAGGCCAGCATTGTCACATAACACTGGATACAGACACTCTGATTTTCATGATTGACAGTTTGATTTAACATCCATGGATCCCTCTGGGGCAATGTACTGGCAACAACTTGGTAGTAGTTTGTAGCTGCATTGGGACCTCCTGCACCACTGATGGAACAACTGCCAAAACAAATGACCTTTTTTCCCCATCTGCACCACTGATGACACTGGATTTGGCACCACTTGGCAAGTCAGGACTCAGTTCAAGCCCTTGGAGAACCTTGGAAAGCAGGATGTAGAAAGCCCAGTCCATTCCTTTCATTCTCAGGACAGAAGCAGCAGATCCGCACAACAAAGCAACAGGCAGATTGGCAGTCCCTCCTACAGCATCCAGCTCTTCTTCCTGGCAGAATGTTCTTAGTCCAGAAGTGTTCTAACAATGTGGGGTCAGAGGTCTAGTACTTATACCATTTCGGTCTTTGAAGTATGCAAATTGAAGTCTTTGTAGTGCACAAGACCCCGCCTTTCCTGCACTGGCCATAGACACACTTCAGGGGGTTAGACAGTGCTTTGTGTAAGGAGAGGCACAACCCTATTCAGGTGCTAGTGCCAGCTCCTCCCACCACTCTAGCTCAAGAAGACCTATCAGTCTGGTGATGTGCCATCAGGATATGCAGGGCACACCTCAGCTCCCTTTGTGTGACTGTCTAGAGTGAATGCACAAACAGCCCAACTGTCATCCTGACCCAGATGTGTATTCTACAGACAGGCAGAGGCACAGACTGGCTATGCAAGAAAATGACCACTTTCTAAAAGGGGCATGTTCAAACCTACAAATCAAAAAACAACAATTTCACTAAAAGATATATTTTAAAATGTGAGTTCAGAGACCCCAAACTCCACATCTCTATCTACTCCCAATTACACTTAAAAGGTATTTCAAGGCAATCTCCATGTTACCCTATGGGAGAGACAGGTCTTGCAATAGTGAAAACTAAATTTAACAGTATTTCACTACCAGGACATGTAAAACATATGTCTTATTTTTTAAATACACTGCGCCCTGCCCTTGAGGCTGCCTTGGTCCTATCTTAGTGGTGACTTATACGTAGTGAAAGGGAAGGCTTGGGCCTGGCAAGTGGGTGCACATGACAAAACTACACACACAAGCACTGCAATGGAAAGCCAGAGACCTGTTTACAGGGCTATTCGTGTGAGTGGCACAATCAGTGCTGCAGTCCAACTAGCAGCATTTGATTTACAGGCCCTGTGCACACACAGTGACCTTTACTAGGGACTTATTAGTGAATCAAATATGCCAATCATGGATAGACCAATCACCAATACAGTTTGGACAGGGAGCACTTGCACTTGAGCACTGTTCAGCACTGGTAAAGTGCCCAGAGTCATAAAGCCAGCAACAATTTAATTTCAGCACAGGATCAAAACCAGGAGGTCAGAAGCAAAAACGCTGGGGAAACCAGGCCAAGAGCTGACAGGTCTAACACTGGTGTCGCATCAGTTCAGAAAAATAACGAAAATAACATGTCAAGCTGCTTGAAGAATCTCCTTGAATTAGTGTACACAAACACATATGAACATACACCAAGAGAGGAAGACCATTATCCTAATCAAAAAAAATAAAAACACCTATTTCTCAAAGAAGTGTTTCTTAGATCACGTTTGTTTCCTCTGCTCTTAATTCCTTACAGAAAAAATTACATTATTATCTGTTGCCCATAAACACAGTCCTTATTCAAACAAATCATGGTGCACTAATTATTCCGGAGGTGTTTCTATCTCCTCCCACTTTTACGCATATGCTCAAAACATATTCATCAGCAGATGTTGTGATGCTATTATGGCTGCAGGCAATGTAAATGCCCCTCCCAGTCATCTCCTCCCCTACTAAAAGTTCCCATTTGCAATTGTGTAAATACATTCACACAGGTTTTGTAGTGTGATTTTCACAGTGCCTTGGTCTTGATGCACGAGTTTAATTTTGCCTAACCATAACAGATTCTAAGATCTAGCAACTATATCTTGAACACCAATTCCTGCTAGGCCACTTCAAGCACTCCCTCGCTAAGCAAACATATGTTGGACTTTTTCATTTTTACGTATGGCCCAGATGTTTACACAACTATCTAGAAGGGTGCATTCCGCTCGTCTTACGTTTTACCACAATTAATGACCTGTGTGATTCTGCTTGAATGATCCTGCTCGCCCCTGGGAGAAACCACTGCCTTCTCAATCCAAGCACGGTTTCAAATGATTGGGAATTATGCCACTTCTTGTCAGTGACCTATTTCTCAAAAAGTCACCAATCTTACTTTCAGGCTTGATTGATGCCCCAGCCTATTCATACTGTATTGAAAGCTATCCACGGGCAGGACTTGAGTTATCACTAGACGTCCCCTTAACCTAGTGCACCCTAGTCTTGACTGGCCGACCAGGTAGGCCATATTTAGGCTCTATCCAGTCTTCACGTTTTAGCACCTACCTAAACTCCCACTGCCACTCTCATCCAACGATCTATTGGAATTCACAGCACGCTTGCTTACTCACAACACACATACAAAGAGCATGCAGAGATATATAGTCAGTTGGACAGGCAGCTGAATGAACAGCCTGCAGGGTGGATGCTTAACTGTCATGCTAGAGAGAAATGTGCGTATTTTCTGCAGACAATTTGGCAATGTTAGACATCCTTGTTAACATGTGGTAAATCAGGGCATAAAGGGCTATTACAAGTACAATAGTATGGCATATCTCTGTGATGGGATGGGTGCATAAGAATTGTTCTGGTTAATGTTTTTGTTGGAGGGTTGTGTGCTGTGGGTAATCCTCTTGACCCACGTGATAGCCTGCTACATAGCACATGTGCTGCTTAGTTTACTTTGCTGCATTGAAAGTGTGTGTTTGTTGTTTTTAGTGGTTTCTGCCTTTGTGAACTACCTGGGGAAACAAAACACAACCACATGCTGTTGTTTGGCTGCAGTGGATGCATACAAAATTTTCATGCAGAAAAGCAGATCGTTAGCCACCATTGCACTTGAAGTACCAGTTCCCTCAGTCAGCTCTAGTTACATAACATGCTAAAATTGCTAACTACAAGGGACTCACTCAGGGTCATCTATCCCAAGATTGAGGATAAAAATCCAAGCGATCATGTAACTCTGACACCCATAAATGAACCTCAGGGACTGGATAAACTGGACAACCAACATGTTCCTATTTCAAAAGTTGTCCCTTCTAGAAATATGTTTTAGGTTTGTTTGTTTAAAAAAAAAAGAAAAAAAAAAAACACCTCTCACCTCACCCATCACCAAAGTGGTCTACTTTAAAAAGAACAGTAAGAGACTCTCAAACTTGCAATGTTGTTTGGATTAAAGTAAGTTATATTTTGGAAGTTTGCAAGGGTGGGAAAGCTACACCAAGGAACAATCGTGTGCATCCTATGGCTTGGTAAAGTCAGTAGGCCAAATTGACTAAACTTCTTCCCACCCAGTTTCCCTTGGCCATCACAGAGCTGCAACTGAGATGGTCAGTTTGTTCTACTCATTCAGGTAACACATTGTATTAAACTGACCAGGGACCCGCCAGACTTTGTCTCAATATAAGCAACCTTATGTTTATATTTTTTTTGTTCTTACTTAAACCCTAGTCCACAACTGGAGATTCAAAAAGGCAACCTAGTCACACAGATCTGAATCAAACGCAAGAAGAACTGGTGGGGGATGCTTAAGGGGTGAGATATGATGCTAAACATCTGGGTGGTGGGTGTATAAAATGTGCAATTCACTGGACAAGATCGCAATAGCCTTCCAAGTCTGGAAGTATTCATGATGAAATTAAAAACCTAACTTTCAATGGTAACTTCCCCATCCTACCTTGAAAAGAAAAGAATCCCCCAACATCTGAAAGGGACAACTAAGGGCGAGTAAGGAAAGGTCTCCGACAAACGGTCTGCATAAACCCCATCATATCCCTGACCCTTCACAAACATGTATCCAACCACTGTCGCAAAGGGGATTAATCTAGCCTAGATATGCCTTAGCAGTGCTACGTAGCTAATCCAGTCATGGGTCAGAACTTTACAAAACAAACAAATAAATAAATAAATACAACATATCTTAAAAGTGTAAATCAGTTAGAGCCAAAGGAATGTACAAAACACTCACTGGGTACCCATTCTGAACATGCTTCCCAGTCACCAGATAGGTTACATGCAGCTGTACTCCAGAGTTCTCCTTTCGCTTCCTTTCCACATAGTCGTATAACATCCTGAGGAAAGTAGTAACAAGAGGGTTACAGAGACAGTAAAGGAGACAGAAGTTTCAACCCTGACACAAAAACAGAGTCATACACCTTTCTCCTCTTGGACATTAGAAAATTCACAGAAGTGCTAACAGCAAAGAGTTAACATACATGTTAAGTGCGCTGACAATTTTGTTTAGATTTATGTGGATGAGGCTTTGGGAAAAGGGCTACAAGTGCCTCCCAGAGTCAATTCTGCCTCCAGTTGTTTAATGCATTCAGGAGAGAGATCAAGGACGTGGAGGCACTATATTAATATCCTTTCTTGGCAAGTCTTCTTCACACCTTCAGGGATGTGAAATTTCATAAAATATCTACTTGTCCAATGTCTGTCACAATGGTGAAGGCCTGGCAGCTCCGACAACAATAAAGTTTTACCAAAAAAGTCATGTCAAAATAAGACATGCACTGACAAAACCAAAAAAAATGACCACCGATGGCAGACCTATTGGTTTTGCCATTGCTTGTTTATTTTCATGTTTGCCATAATCTTGTTGAAACTGGTTTCACTAATTTTCCATTATGAATATTTTTGGGAAATACTAGCATGCATCAAAACATTTTACTGAATGATGCTTCAAAAAAATTGTACATAACATTTCACAGTAATTTAGCAAAGCATTTTTCCCTGATTACATTTTTTGTGAACATTTTATTATGAAAGCGAAGAATCCTCACTCTTGCTTTCAAGCTTCTGCAAATATTTGCATTTAATCGGAGAGCATTCTGAAAGCATTTCATGTAGCTTCGTATTGTTAAATTTTGCAAGCATGTGTACACATTTTTGTTACTGGAGCCACTGTCAGTAGTGCAGTCTGAGCTTACAACATGTATTTAGAGCACTCACCCCAAAAATAAAGGCTTTGCATTAATGAACCATAGGTACAAGCTTGAGCAGCATAAACATATGGATGCAAATATTACTTTAACGGCAGACAATTCCCAACCCTACTTTATAATGTGGTACTGTAAACTGGCAGCCAAAGGGTTTGTGCTGAATGGGATTGGGCCTGCTTGTCCCAAAGAAAAAAAGAAACATGAAAACGTGTTGTCCTTGACCACAAACAATATGTCCTGCGCGTTGGGCTATAGGAATTCCACACCCCTGCACAATTATCTAACATTATGGTTAATTAAAGCAGAATTGCATATACTAAAGTTACTGTCCATTTTTTAATTTAGTAACATGTAGATCTGTTAAATGTTTAATTGTAACAGTGGGCCTACCCATTTGGAAAAAGACATCAATTGATAGTTGAATGTACAGAAACAATGTCAATTTCAATTAAAATAAAAATAGCAAAATTGATATGTAATTTGGAGTTCCTTTGCAGCTTCACTAAACATCATATGAAAACTGTATTAAGAAATTACAAACCTAACTTGAACCCATTGCAGGTGTACTTAAAAATTATCAGATTACTTAAGTGTCCAGGAAAGCCAGGCCCAGTGGAGTTATAAGCACCCGAGCTTCACCTCGATTTAAAGGGATTGAAAATTAAAATAATCAGGGAACTGTAATACACAACAGTATAAGCCCCTTCTTAAATATTTTCACACAGGACGGTTACCTAGAATAAAGAGATCCTGCAATTGCAAAAACCTCCTAGTTAACAATGCGCAGCACTTAAAACTAAGAATGTATGTTGTATATTTGCCAAACAATATATAAACTAAATATAGAAATATCATTGTCAGCTGTAAGTTTGGAAACAAAATATAAACCAATGTAACCAATAAAAAGATGCTAAAGGAAAAAGAAAGGGTGTAGAAATACTTACTGTTTAGCTTGGTTTACATGCACCCCCAGAGTATAGCTGAGCCATTTGTATGTCACCTGAAATTAAGGGGAGCAAATGTTGAGGAAACAGGATAAAATAAATGAATGTTCCCAAACAAGTGGCCAGGTACTGAAAGTTGCAAATCCTTGCATTCCCAATATTGCAAATAGTTAGCAGTTGAAATGTCTGTAAATAAAATAAATGAAATTGCGAGACAAAAATATACGGAGGCACTGCCTACTGAATAAGTTGTGGAAGAGAGAACACAAGAATCGAGTGTGCGAAGGTCATCGACCCAACTGTTTATACACTGCAGAGTGCCTCTGGGTTCTTCCTCTCCCATATTTATTGTGCCACTAGGTTCCCAGTGATCCAGGGGGTCCTAGCCTGTTGTCAGCTATGTTAGCTGATACCAACAATACACAGTCCTGGCTTGAATTCAAGGAGACCGCTCTATAGAGGGGGTGCTGGACTGCCTGGTGGCGTACAGCAATGAATGTAGGAAAGTTGGCTAGGAGTCAAATGGAAAAAAAAGAGGTCCTGATCCAAAGCTTTGAATTTCTAGGTATTTTGCTCTTTATATACCATAACCAGCTTGGTCAGCAAGCTGCCTCTGTAGAAAAGGTTGCAATATCTCAAACAAGGTCAGGGCCGTCATTACACGCTTCATTAGAACTCTGCTTCTAAGTTACAAAACGTTGAGTTGGGCTACCTGGACCTTATTTTTGTTGTAGGTGCCTGACCACGACGTTTGAGCAAGAAATTCCTTAAAACAGTTAACCACTGCAAAATACGTTAACAGACAGATTATCTGGGAGATACTAAATCATCAGGTCCCATCTGGGTAGGAAAAACGGATTAGACTGCCTTAACCATCTTGCCAAAGTATGCTGCAATGTACCACACAGATAAAGGAAACGGTGGAGTAAAAATAGGCCTTGCCTGGTTCACAAAGCATTTGTGCAAAGTTCAATTAGATGCCTGAACAGCCACCTCACCTCCATCAAGGGAGTACTTCATGCTACAAAGAGACTAGTTACAGACAACAGAAATTCTATCACAGTACACCAACTGTACCTACCTCAGAGCCACTGTGTTTGTAGGATGGCTCAGATTGTGTGTCCACCGTTGTTCCATAGTTGTCCTTCATCTGTTTCAATGGTTTGGGGCATGTGGGTTGGGTGCATGGCAAGCTTGTATTTACTTATTTTGTTTTTAGAAATGTGGGTCTTTGCAGTTATCCCGAGTACATGTGCCCTTACTGCCTTCAGTTTAGGGCCTCTCATTAGACGATCAGTCAGTGTACTTCCCATTTGCTATGGTGCCCTACCAGTACACGGCTTACAGCGCATTGCCCCCTTGAAACAAATATCTATAAGAGTCCTCATCCGGATAATACCATCAATAGCAATTCAGTTCATCAGAATCAATTTCAACGCTTCAGTGGGAAAAATATTCACGCTGCCACATAAGAATCATAGAGCAGTCTCACCTGGCAAATCTATCGGCGAGGTCTCGGGCACAAAGCAGAGAATGGTTGATGTTACACCATTTACATAACAAGCATTTGCAATTCAAGAGGTCTAGCATATTTTGAACAAGTTAATTGTCATCTTTTGACAACAGCGCCCACGAGCAAAAACAAAAAATGACAAGTGGAAATTGAATAAAGATGACTTAACAAAATAAAATAAAGTTAGCTTAAAAAAATCAAACTTTGCAATTTCGTTTATCCTGTTGGGCACGTTTTTGCCATTCACAAGCCTTCTGTTTGCAGGGCACTGTAAATTAGAACAAAATAGTACCTCGATCGCGTCTGGAGCAGCGGACGGGCACTAATTAAGTAAAAAATCAATTTGTGCTTGCTCCCTGCTCCACACAGAGGACCGGAAATGGTGCCAGTCCTGTCTTGATGAATTTTGAGGCTGTAAAGAAGAGTGCCACGCAAACCAACAAATGGTGAGCGACAGGCGGCTCCAAGCCCTGTACTGAACACAACAGCGTCTCACATGCGAGACGCATTCGCTAGTCCATGCACTTGCAGGCTCGGCCCTAAAAATGAACATACATTTATTAAATGGCTATTAAAATTGTTTATCATGCCAATGCAGACTGGTGCAGCTGCTCTATATAAATACATTAATTTAAAAATGGCCTTTTCACAGGAGAACTAACCACAGCACGTTTTGAATAAGTCTCCCAGATATACACCCAAAGAGCCTCAGAATTTAAAGACAAGCACTGCCCCTGACCATGTCCCCGTATTTGTATTTAACTGCCCTGACCTTGTTTGAGATATTGCCACCACTGATGTATGAACATTTCAACTGTTTCTTGGACACTTGTTCTTCGCCTATTAAAGCACTGGATCCCTTCTTCTCATGACTTCAGCCACCAGTTCTGATTCATCATCAGATTGCTGAGGACCTGCGGGGCGGGTGCATTTGGAATCCCTGAGCAGGAGCTTGTCCATTCTCCCTCCCTTTTAGAAAGTGATCATGACAGATGCCAGCAGGAGAGGATGGGGACAACCTTAGGGAACAAACAAGTGCAAGGCAGGTGTTCAATCACAGCTCATCCAATTGGAAAGAGCTGAAGGCTGTTCGGTTAGGTCTTTCTCAATCTGCCCCACTCTTAAGCAATTAATCAGTTTTGGTGCAGACAATCAGGTGGTCAAGGCTTATATAAATCACTGGGGGAGGAGGTATGAGATTTCGTCCAACCTAGCAGATTTGACTAATAAGATATGAGGAAGGATTTACTTGGGGGATCATCTAAACAGGTCATTTCGCCTGCCATGCTCCCTGACCATTCTGTCCGAGATCTTCCAGTGGATAGTGCTTGAATCTAGAAAGCCACGGCTGGATCTACTCGCTACCAAAAATAATCCTTAGCTATCGAATTATTGCACTCTTGCACAGACTCCAGGAACATGGCCTGTGTCCTCAGTAATCTGGTCAACCCTACGCGTTACCACCAATTTGCTTATTCCCATGGTGCTACAGAAGTCCATTCAGACCATGTGGAAGTGCTGCTGTTCCATTTAGCCCCAAATGCAATTGGTTCACTCTTCTTCTAAGATCTGTGGTTCCTTCCGCAATGGGTTCTTTCACTAGATCCAGCTTGCTTAGCCCCTCCAGTCCCCAGCAAGTCAGCGTTAAGCTGTCTTCGGCTCTGGGTCTGGAAATTGAAACGCTAAACCTTCAAGAGTTGAGTTGTTCAAAGGACGTTGCTTTCTCTTTCAACAATCTAGACATCCAGCTACTCTTCAGATTTATGCTAAGCACAAGTAATCATTTTCATCCAACTGGGGAAAAGATTTGAATCTATCTTCATTTGACCCTATGAAGATCTTGTATTGTATAAGGGATGGTTTTGTGTTGGGATAAGTGGCCTCGACTTTGCGCAGAAAATGGGCAGCAGTCTGGGAAATCAGAAGTGCGGACTCCAGACACCCCAGTATCCAGACTTTTAAGGAGTTTCTCCTTAAAAAAACAACAAAAAACTGTGGTTCGTTCATTGATTTCATCTTGGGATCTGCATCTTGTTTAGAAGGCTCTTCGGTGGTCAACTTGTGAGCGGTTAGCCTGCTGATGTGAAACTCCAATTGTATAAGGTTTTATTTTTAGTGTCTATCTGTTCTGAGAGAAGGTACGTGGAATTGGGGGCTCATCTTTATGTTCACTTTTTTCTTTGAGATAAAGTTTTTCTGAGACCAACTCCTTCATTTTTGCCCATCGTCCCGCCGAACATATATCTCAACACCCTAGTTCTTCCTATTTTCAGTGCCCGTCCTCTCCAGAGGAGGACAGACTTCTCACACTGGATCTTCACGTTTTTGATTTATGTATCAAGGTTATTTTTGATTATTGATTTATCATGAACTAAGAGCTTTAGGAAAATTCAAGCTTTCTTTGTAACATTTGGTCTATCAGGTGTGGGCTCTCAACGTTCTTCAGCTACGTTGAGTAGGTGGCTGAAAAAGACCACTGTCTTGGTTTATGAGAATAAGGAACAATCACTGCCCGGTTCAGTGAAAGCTAGATCGACTTGAAGAATGCTTGCATCCTGGGAAACGCTAAAGGGTGCCTCAGCGAAAAACATTTGTATGGCAGTAACCTGGCCTTCCCCTCATACCACCGTAACTATCTGTGTTCTGTTTTAGGTGAACGTGGCGAGTGCTGCACTGCATAACTCCTTAAAAAAATCTTTGAATAAGTTTTTGCTGCAGTAACTTTATGTCTCCTAAGCATTTTTGGCTGCACTTGTACCTTTGGTATACCTGCATGCAGTAAGGGCTGGGAAGAGGAAGACAGGCAAGAAAATAAAAATGTCCTGGTAACTCACAAGTAATCTTTGTTACTCTGATTTCATAGATGGGGGGAGGAGGGGGCGCGCAACCAGAAATCGATTAAAGGCGTATATTTTTTTCTTCAGTTTTTATGCTCAGTATGACAAGGATGTAGAGTATGATTATTTCAGCTTTATTCCCACCAAATGCAGAAACAGGAAGTCAGACATATTTGGAGTATTTTTTGGTTTAGCTTTGGTATGGAACCATTTCTGTTGCTGGAGATGGGTTCTCACTCAGTAGGGTGTGATGAATACGACCTGAACACGGTATAATGAATATTACTGGTAAGTAACTGGGACATTCTCCTCTGCATCAACAGAATACCCCTTGCCACTGACACATGGGCTTGAAAACAACATTGAGTTCATGGCCAAGGATACAGTTAACGCCAACGATTCCAGGACAACCGCTCAGTAATCTCATTATTTGTCTGAATCAGCTACTCATCAAGGAATCATATCTTAGCACATCTGTGCACTGCCACGTCCACTCTGCAACCCCAACTATGTCCTCCTCGATTTCAACAAACTTAAACTGTGCTGTCTTTGACTCCTGCTCATCTGACCCAAATCCATATCGGACTATGACAGCTTCACCCTCAAAGAAGGCAGGCTACTATACAGGTCCTACTTTCATTAAAAATGGCTTTTTTCTCTACCAAAATCTAAACTAACTTGAGTAAGCATCATTAACATTTCTCCACAACAGCTTCTGTGAGCCTAGCTGTATTACAATAACCCTTATCTCCCAAAACCTTAACTTTAGCCTAAACTACTTCTCCACACAAAAAAAGATGGGGGAAATCAAACAAAACACTGGTTTCACATGTGTTGGCCCACTCCCATACACAAGTCTAAATCTCCTCCTACTCCTCTTCAATTCACCTACTCCCACAATTCCCCACAGAGAGAAGGACTGCAGACTGCGACTCTTACATACCCTACGTAAGCCCTAACCCCATCAGTCTGGGCAAAGAAAGCAACATCATTTAAATCACTTCAGTGACCAAAATTTTAAAGATCTTCCAATAAAAAAAATAGTGTTTCCAACCTTATTTTATGCTGGAACTGGCACCTGGGCTATAGTCTAAAATATGGTATGGCAGATGAAACCCCATTGAGATATCCAGAGGTGTGACTGTCAGATGCCATGTATTTTCCTGGATGAAAACACAATCGTATATGCTCCCTTAAGGTACAACTGACAGAGGTGTTATCTATGTGGTATAAGAGATCAATATAGTATAGGGTGTATTCTTGTCATACGTGGTCCCTGAAGTATAAGAGACACGAGAACTGTGACACCTTAACTGATGGCAGGGTCAACGAGATAGTAGCATAGATCGCTGGTTTCACAGTGTGTATTCTCAATATGTGTGTTCTCTATGAGGTATAACTGATAAGTTTGATTGGCACTCTATGTAGGACAAATGTCCTTTATGAATGTTTATCAGCCAGATGTATCTCCAGAGAAAATAACTGACACAGGTGTACCGGAATCGTTGAACAATCACACATACTCTTGGAAGATTCCACAGGAAAATATAGACACACTATAGACACAACTTTCACATGGAACCCAACTTAAGAACCTTTGGCAATATAACTCACAGTTGTTCCAGTAGAAGGTATTACATGAGATCCTATGCTCTTCATAATTGAGAGATGTGCTTGCACTCTTGACGGTATACCTGTTGTGTGCTCTAGGCGTATAAGCAAATCTGCACGGTCCCTGGGGTGTTTAATGGTCAGATGTGACCATGGGAAAAAATATAAAGATGCACGTTAACCTGGTAGAAAAATATGTGCCTCTTGGGATGTAACTGCTAGGCGAGTCATGTATTTAAGATTGATATGTGCGTTGGGGGGCTCAACTTGCATACTTAGGACCATACAACAGAAGTGCACAGCTGAGGGTATCATAAACAGGGCACAAGCTGAGGTTAGACATCAGAAGACGGCGTCTACCCACTATTTTCACAAGGTAGACACTGTCTACCCTGTCATGAGGTTGGGCCCCACAGAAATATGCTAAACATTGGGACACATTCAGCAGTGCCTGCATGTTGGCTTCTTTCCTTTCAAGCAGCAAAGTGCAAGCCGGGTGTGGGGTTATCATACTGCAGCTGTGCCCATAACAAAGACCGAAATTAAGGGGCCATCAGGCCTCCTTTTGTTAGAGCTATGGGGAGCTTCACACTTAAATGCAATGAAGGGGAAACAAAGGCTCACAGGTTATCACTTCACAGGTACTTATGAAAGGCATGCGTTTGACTTTGTTTAGTCCCTGTATATAAGAGATATGCATACACTGTAAGAATGTCAGATGTGTTGGTCTGTCTCAGTATCTGCACAAATAATTTAACTACCACTATTTTATTTCCTTTATAGTGCTATAGCACTGCTCATATCAATGTGCTTTACATCACACACACAGACTATACAATGACAATAAATCATATAAATTTGTAAAATCTGTGTTACGTAAGACAGTGAGGGTTAGAGGGTGTAGGAGCCACATTTCCTTTATAGCTTACTGTGCTTACTATAAGGATTACAATTTATAAACTTCAAGTAACAAAAAGATCTGTGTTAAAAGCAATAACACTTTTCTATCTAAAAAAAAATAAAAAACTGTCATCTGCATGTTACATGAAGTGTTTTGCAGAAGACACATTAACACCCTACGCTATTTTTATTTAAAACTGGGACTAAACAAAACACAGATCTCTTCAGCAAATATGTTAACCTCCAGAGTTAATTTAACATTATTATCCTCTGAGATTTAGTTGGCATACAAAGATCTCTGCAACAGGTGCCTTGAACCCATAAGATATTTTAAACTGCAGATTTTGTAACAAATTAAGCAGAACAGGTTTATTGCCATGTTTCTCCTTATTGCCAATTTCTTTGTGGCAGGATTTTAAAAAACATAAATGTATAAGTTGGGGCCCAGATTTTGCGTTGGGGTTGGGTCACTTTTTTGGCACACCTCTGACGCAAAATCCCATTTGTTAAATAATGTAAAGCATTCAAATGTACCCATTTAGACTGGCTAAACATATGATGGTCTTTAGATCTGATGTCACATCTTGTGATGTCACTTCCTGCGAGTCCATGGTTGTGATGTCACTTGCGTACTGCCTAATTTGGTTAGTCCCCCCCACTTCTTTTTATAGGAATTGTGCCCTGCTAATAAATAAATGTCACCACAGTGTATGATACAAGATACTCTGCGCACCCCTATTATAAGGGATAGATGCACATGTGGTCCTCTGTGCATAGGTGTCAATCATGTGCCTGAGTGTTTAACAAACAGATGCGGGTGTCCTTGGCTGCTTAAGTGTAGGTGAACCCTCGCCCTAGGCCAGAGGTCTTCAATCTGGGGGTCGGGACCCCCAGGGGGGCCGTGGAGACCTGGAAAGGGGGTCGCACATTCCCCCAGCTGATCCTTAAAATGCCTCAGCTGAACTTTAATTTGAGTCTCCTGTGCTGCGAAAGCCTCACAGACAGCTAAGGAGACTTTCAGGCCAGGGCTTCTGCTTCCTGAATGAAAAGCAAATGTGCTCTACTAGCTGATCTGCAAATGTAAAGGGTGCTTGGGAGCAGCTTTAAATGATCAAAGCTTTGTGAGGACAAACATTTTTTTTTTTTTTTTTTTTAGGGGTAGTGCAAAGAGTTAACAACTGAGCTGTGAAGTGCATGCTTTTAATTGTATTTACACAGCGCTTACTTCACCTGGAGGTGTTGAAGGGACAGCTATTAAAAAAAAAGGTATTGCATATGCTCTGATATTACTTGAATACACATTTTGGAAGCACTGTTTTATAATAAACCTTTTTGTAGTTGCCTATCTAATACTGTGTGCAATGCAAGTATAAAATAATGCCTTTTTATATATTCACAGTGCTTTCTGTCACAGGCTGTGACATCATGGCACTAAAAATACACAAGTCATTATTCTCAACTGTACTAACAAAGATTTAGTTCTGTTGCTCTCCGGTTAAACACAGACCTCTGCAGTGCATTAACTAATAGAGGTTTCACTACAGTGCATTTCCCAATGAGTAACAACTTTATTTTATTTATTTTTCATTTCAGCTGGCTATTATTTTATATGTAGCTACCTGGCGGTGAAAGACGTAAACAAATTTAGAGAATATTTTGGGTTTATTCATGAGAGGCTTGCGCTGCTGGAGCATCACTTTTTTTTAATGCTCCAGCGGCACAGGCCTCTCAATCATACCTATGAGGTGACGCAACGCCTTCCTGAGTGGCTTTGAATGGCGTTGTAGATATGGAGAAAGGCAATGCAGCGCAAGCTGCTGCATTGCCTTACTTTGCGTCCAGGAGGCGTTCCATGGAAGTAGTGGTGGGTGTTCCTGTGCAACACAGATGGATTTTGACGCTGCCCGAGATTTACAAAATCACGTAAACTGGAGCAGTACCAAAACCTTACGCAGGCAGAATGAGGAGAAATATTTTAATTTCTCCTTGGTTTTTTCTCTTTCCATGTGTGCTGCTATCTGCCACACATGTAGAAAGAGGTACAATGCCTTTCTGGATTGTTTTTGTGCAGGAAGGTTCCCATTCCTGCACAAATACAATCCTGCCTATGTTGGCACTAGGCAGCAATTGTGCGCCAGCGCGGGGGGATAGGACAGAAATGTACTGTATTTCATAAATACAGTCCATTCCTGCCCTTTTGTATTGGAGTGTGGCAGTGTAGCAAGAAGACTTGCAGCTCTGCCACATGTCAATTCCTAATAAATGAGGACCTTTGTTTTTAGCCACACCCTTGACCACGCCCCCACACTCACTGATCTTTGATTTGCGAAACACTGTTTAATATTATTTCCTCACAGTAAAAATGATTTGCTGTGTGAAATGGGGATGTTTATTATTGTTGATGATGAGGAGTACCAGGTTCTAGAAATGTTTATCAGGAGGGGGTCCTTACACCTAAATTTTTTTAAGAGGGGGTCCCGGCATCAAAAAGTTTGAAGACCTCTGCCCTAGGCTATGACAGACTGAAGTACACGCCAGGTCGGGATTTCCTCTTAACTCTAACGAGTCGGTGGTGTTGTATCGTGGTTATTACATAGCCCGCTGATTTACTCTCGGTTAGGCTCGGGGTCCAGCTGCTGATGACATGGGTTTCCCCAGGGAATGGCAGGGTAGATAACAGGCACTTTCTCGGGGACTTGCAGCGCACCCCCAGCTTTTAACTACTACTTGATTGTCAAAACAATTAAAGTTCACCTTCTCCTGCTGTGTCTGGCGCGTCCTTCCAGCGCCTGCACAATACATCAGATGAGCAACAGACACGCGCGTACACGAGGATGTAAGTGACCTATAAATGTCTGAGGTTATTGCAGAGGGGTACAGGATCCCCCGGGTTGGGGGGAGGAGGAGGATGCAACCTATATGCAAACAGAGAGAACGTGTTGGAGAGGTGCACGCGCAGGTGGCGCCCACCCTTGGTACAACTGCAGGTCTGATCCAGCAGAGTGCACAACAGGCGCTTGCCCTTGACAGACTAAGTGACATACGCAACTCTGCACTTCCAAAGGAGAAGATGCACGTGCACCTAGAAACATCTCTCTGATGCGGTCACTGCCAAGTCTGACTTACTGGACACCACAACCGTCGTGCATATGCCCTAAAGCACGTCAGAGCCAGATCTACCCACGAGAGCAGGTGCACCAGAGTGAAACACATGTGCTACTGAAGATCTATGACAGGGGTGTAAATGCACCCCCAAAACATAACTGTCCGTGCAAAGGGTGCTCCCGATCACAACGAAAATGGAAGAAGCGCTCACTATCTTGTTTTGATCCGTCACGTATTCGTCGATGTTTTCCAGATACAGCTCGTCCATGCCGGCCGCCCCTGCGCTCAGCTGCGGCTCAAGCGCCTCTCGTCTCCCCGTTCACTCGGCTTCTCAACCAGCAGACGTCCCGGGCCCGGACTGGCGGGAACCGTCACTCCTACGTCACGGGGGTGAGAGTTCGTCTCCTGGGGCAACCGGAGGACGCCGGGCTGACGACCACTTGTGCGCGTGCTAGACACATACTCTCCGTTTCTTGTAAGAACCAATCCAACGGACCGCGACGCAAGACAACAAAAAGACGGACAACGATTGTAACAATATTTTAACATACATTTGACTCGTTTTACTTTGCTTCACCAGTGGAAAACTCATAATTTTAGCGGAGGTACTACCTCAAAAATAGCTTTGAACGCGTTCTTTCATTGCCTTTCTCTTTACGCAAGCAATAGTTTTGTTTTCCATATAATTATTTTTCCCGATCTCTGGTGTTAAAACTCACATTTTCACAAAATATCGACGTACCTACAGATACTAAACTCATCCAAGATGGCCGCCTTTTCCACATATTTTGAGCCCTACGTTTCGAACGTGACATTCTGTCCCAGAATGCAACGCGCGGAAACCCTTTAAAACGGTGTACGGAGGAAAAAAACGTTGCAGAGTGGGAAGGTTGGCTGCGTGAGAGGATGTTTAGAGTGTGTTTGTGGTGTAGTTGTACTTTGCATGTTCATAATTGTTTTGCATGATGTGTGCCTGTTCTCCCCTCAGCCCTTCATACACATTGATCTTATTTGACCGGCCCGGGGTTCTCCGCTCCTGGCCCCGGGCTGGGATGAGAAGGCTTCCTCAGCCGCTAGCCCCGTCGCCGGGCTCTGTGCGCAGAGGCTCCGAGCATCAGGCAGCGGATCCCGCCTTCGGGCTCAGACGTGATGAGTCGATCAGATATACTAGGCCGGGGGTGCGAGGCTTCGGCCCAGAGCACCGACCCGCCCGTGAGTATCCAGCGATCCTGATCTGAGCCCCGGCCTGCTGCCTGTAGTCTTTGGGGCCTAGTGACTGCTGAAGAGCGAGCGCGGCGCTAGCTGGGGAGTGCCGACAGGAGTTTGGGGCTGTGGATCATGGGCTGTAGAATCCTAAAGCCGGTGGCAGGGTGTTTTCCTCGAACAAAGAAATCTATTTGAAAAGGAGGCGTTTATAATGAGATCGGCGGGTGGACCACGACCATTTTTTTTGCAGGCCTTTAAAGAAACAGCCTATTTTTTGGGAATCTCATCGTTCGCAGTGTTTTCCCTGTAATAATTTGTTACGGATTAGTTTGCTTTTCTTTGGTGTACCCGCTTTCAGCTGTGGTTTGGCGTGGATCTAGGGTTTGTGAGAGAGCCGTGGGATCGATGTCTATACAGCGACTTTCGCCCACAAAATTAACCCAGGCGAACCTGAAAGTGTTTTTTTTTTTTTTTTCCGCGTGGAAATCCTTGTGTTTTGTCTGTTTGCGTTTCGTAACGTGTGTCTTTCCTTTGTTTTCAACCTACTACTGTACTGTGCCGAACTCCTGGCTGTTTCCACATTTGCTTATTTGTTGCAGTGTTAGCTGTTCAGGCGAGTTTTTCCTACCACCGTGTGCGCGTCGGCCAGGAATTGTTACTCTGCTCGCTCGTGGTCTGGAGATGTTGTCCACCTTTTAAGAACAATCTATGTTAATGAAGACTGCTTTGTGCAATAATTAGCTTTATGGCTTTCCAGTCCTTATAGGCTGTTCTCCTGTATTTGCACCGAAAAGGCGTCACTGTTCGGTAATTGCCAATTTAAATAGATTTGCGTCCCAATAGTTTATTTTTCTTTTGTACGTATCTCGGTCGTTTCTCCAAAGCAGTATATTTTTCCCCTGCCCCCACTTTCGACCTACGGTTACTTGATTTCTCGGTATGTTTTGTGGTTTTATTTACCTCTATCTGCTGTTAAACTGTCTTGTAAGCTGACTGGCGATCCTCCATCACTGTCGGCTTGTCTAGTCTCCCCCACTTTTTATTTATTTAAATAAAATCTCGCTTCACATAATCACAGTTAGGATCCCTCCGCTCCATTCCTACATGGGGGAGGATGTGGCGTAACAGCCATAGCTGCTGTCTCTGGAACTGGTGAACCAGATTCGAGTCGCGAGATCAACATCTGATGATTCTGGGCAAACCACTTTATCTCCCCATGTTTAAAAAAAAAATAATTAAAAAAAAGTGTGTACTTCTAGAATGTAACTATTAGTCAGGTAAAGTCCCTCCCTGTGCCTTCCACTTGAGTTTGAGCTATATAAAGCTCCAGTCAATACAGCTCCGTACATGTCATTAATTCACCATAGTGTTATTTTTAACCCGTTGCCTGCTCGTCCCAGTTGTACCATCTTTATTTGAGGTAAATTTGCTTCACCAGCTCACTCCTTCAATGATTATTCAGGCTTTTTAGGAAGCTGGCTCTATATATACCATGCCAAAATGACATATAGTGTGTAGAGTCCAGAGGTTCCCCAGAGGCTAAATTAGAAAATACTGAAGCTTTCTTATGGTAGTCTAGACAAGCAGTTAGGCTTATGAGAGGGTAGCGCAAAGCATTTGTTGTACACACTCAGGTAGTAAAGGAAGCACACGCTCAGTGTAAGTATCACACACGTAGCAATACCACTTGTTTCAATTTGACAAGTTAAATGGTTTTCAAGAACATAGCAAATATCGGTTTTAAAAGTTGACACTGCAATTTTCAGAAACGGTGCTAAAGGGAAAGAAAAGTTAGTACAGTTTTGAGTTAAATACAAGACTTAAAATTCCAGTCTCTGGCGGTTCGGATGTCACAGGTTTGGGTTCAAGTTAACCCTAAACACCCACCACCACCAACAGTGGGCTGGCCAGGTGCAGAGGTCAAGGATGATGCAAGATTTAAAATGGGCTCCTGTGTAGACGGGGGGCTCTCTGAATCAGGCCTGCTTACCAGTAAGTACCTGTGTCTTCGAAGGGCAGACTTGGGGGGGGGCCCTCAGGTGAGCACAGAGGGTTGAGGGGTGACCCGGTCAGCACCAAACACGCCCTCCGTGGCGCAGGGTGCAAACACCGCATCGGGCTCCCAATGCTTTTTAATAGGGGGTGGGGTCACAAAGATGCTGCAGGCTAGGTCCAGGGAGTCGGTTCTGGGAAACCACAGACTGGACAAAGAGGATGGCTGATTGCTGAACAGGTGGTTGGTTTCCCTACGGCCAGGGGGCTGCCGGTGCAGGGGTGCCTTTAGGTGTCGGGAGTCTTCGTCCGATTCTCTTGCAGTGAGTGGAGTCCTCTGGATTTATGCTACAGGTGTTGTTTGTCAGGAGGGGTCAACCCAGGGTGGACACTACCTCTGAAGCGTCTGGAGACCTGCTCTGGACCGGTGGGCCACCTGGACATGGGTGCAGAGTGGGCAGGACTTGCTGGTCCTCTTGAAGCTCTTAAGATGTCGCTGTTCCTGAGCAATACGTCACCTTTTTGTAGCAGGGCTTTTGAAGCTGGAGACAGGCCTGTAGCGCTGGGGACAGATCAGTTGGTGTCTTCAGTCTTCTCTGCTGGGGTTTAGCTTAGCAGTTCTTTATTTATTTATTTTTTTTCCCTTGTCTTCCTGTAGTCACTAGGAATCTGACCAGCTAGGTTAAGGGAAGCCGAAATCCATCATTTAGAGGCGTTGCAATGGTCGGAGGGCAGTAGTCAATGGCTACTGTCCCTGAGGGTGACCACACCCTTCCGGTGTCCACTCCCCTTGGGGAGGGGGACACAGACTTAACCCTATTGGTCCCTGCCCTCCAAACCAAGATGGAGGATTTTGCAGGGAGGGGTCCTTTCAGCTTTGGACACCTTGGGGGTGGTCCTAGCTGGAGTGGTCTCGCCTTGTTTTTCCTCCTAACTTTCCAGCTGGACTTGCCACCAAAAGTAGTATATTGTCCGTGGGGCGGGCATCTCCACTAGCTAGAGTGCCATGGGGCATGGGGCTCTGTAACAGGAGGCCTGAGCTGTTGTTGCAGTTCCTGGTGGGGGGCAGGTGAAGACCCCCCCTTTCAGTGCAGGCTTTGTTCCTGGCCTCAGAGCACGGAGGCCCTCAACCCCATGGGTCATAGCCTGTGTGTCAGAAACACATCTATTAGTGGCAGACTGCACTAAAGGGTTGGGTAAAATACAGGGGCATCTCTAAAGATGCCCTCTGTGTGCATTTTACAATAAATCCAACACTGGCATCAGTGTAGGTTTATTGTGCTGAGAAGGTTGATAACAAACTTCCCAGAGTTCAGTGTAGCCATCATGGAGCTTTGGAGTTAATGACAAACTCCCAGCTTATGCACTTAATATGGCCACAATACACTTAGAATGTCTACGGATGGACTTGGACACTGCAGGGGCATATTGCTCATGCAGCTATGCCCTCACCTGTGTTATAGTGCACCCTACCTATGCCACAGGCAGTGGTTGGGTGTGGCATCCTGAGAGGGATGCCATGTTGACTTTACCTTTTCTCTCCACCAGCACACACAAGCTGCATGGGCAGTGTGCATGTGCTTGGGGAGGGGTTCCTCAGGGTGGCACAGTATATGCTGCAGCCCTGAGGGACACTCCCTGGTCACAGTGCCATTGGTACCACTAATACCTTTTAGAAAGGAATTAGCTGTGGGCCAGGATTGTGCCAATTGTGGAACAATTGGACAGTTTTAGAGAAAGATGGGTCCACTTGGTGGATACACAGTAGTTCATGACCTACCGGTGGAGTGCTGAGTAATGAGCCCTTATATAGTTACCTACTTAATGTCTGAAGTGCTATTCTGGGTCTATTTGCAACCCATAACAATGTGCATAGTTCTCTGCCCAGCCTCAGGAAAAAAAGTACTCTGGTAATGTGAATGGAGTGTTTTGCACGGCCTAAATTAATTTTGGTAATATAATCTTAAAAATTGCTGTCCTTTAATTTCATGCAAATTACACTTAGTACCATCTCCATGCTTCTGTTTGGCACTCAGTCATAATTACTTATGGACTACCACTTTGATTTACTGTGGGATTCTGCGCCCTATTGATCTTGTCTATGACTGACTTCCCTCAGTTTATTTTATAGCTGGTGTAGTTCTGCAAGTCTCTTAAAAGTAAAAATATAATTGGGATTTATACAGCTCAATCAATCAATCATTCGCATTTATAAAGCGCGCTACTCACCCATAAAGGGTCTCAAGGCGCTGGGGGGTGGGGGGGGGGGGGGGGTCAGTGCTCGAAGAGCCAGGTCTTGAGCTGCCTTCTGAAGGAGAGGTGGTCAGGTATGGCGCAAAGGTGGCTGGGCAGCGAGTTCCAGGTCTTCGCTGCCAAGAAGAAGGATCTTCCTCCGGCGGTGGCTTTGCGGATGCGTGGTACAGCTGCCAGGGCCTGACCGGCGGAACGTAGAGTGCGCAGGGGGGTGTAGAAGGAGACGCGGCTGTTGATCAGTTTGGGTCCGAGGTTGTGGAGGGCTTTGTGTGCGTGGGTCAGGAGTCGGAAGGTAATCCTCTTGATGGGGAGCCAGTGGAGTTTTCTCAGGTGTCCGGAGATGTGGTGGTGGCGAGGGATGTCCAGGATGAGTCTCGCGGCGGCGTTCTGGATTCGTTGGATTTTTCTCATCAGTTTGTTGGTGATGCCGGCGTACAGGGTGTTCCCGTAGTCCAGGCGACTGGCTACGAGGGCGTGGGTGACGGTCTTCCTGGTGTCGGTGGGGATCCAGCGGAAGATCTTGCGGAGCATGCGGAGGGTGTTGAAGCATGCCGAGGTCACCACGTTCACCTGCCTGGTCATGGAGAGTGATGAGTCCAAGATGAAGCCGAGGTTGCGTGCGTGGTCGGTGGGTTGGGGAGTGCTGCCTAGGGCGGGGGGCCACCAGGAGTCGTCCCATGCGGTGGGAGTGGGGCCGAGGATGAGGACTTCCGTCTTGTCTGCTTTCAGTTTCAGACGGCTGTCTGTCATCCAGTTCGCCACTTCCTTCGTGAAGTTTGGTTCGGGCTGCGGTGGGATTGTTAGTGAGGGAAAGGATGAGCTGGGTGTCGTCGGCGTATGATATTAGGTTGAGTCCGTGGTTGCGTGCAAGGTTTGCCAGGGGGGTCATGTAGATGTTGAAGAGAGTGGGGCTGAGGGAAGATCCTTGGGGTACGCCGCAGATGATTTCCGTGGCTGTCGATCTGAAGGGGGGAGGCTGACTCTCTGGGTCCTGCCGGAGAGGAAGGAGATGATCCATTCGAGGGCCTTGCCTCTGATGCCGGCGTTGCTGAGGCGTCGTATCAGGGTGCGGTGGCAGACCGTGTCGAAGGCTGCAGAGAGGTCCAGTAGTATGAGGGCCACGGTCTCACCCTTGTCGGTCAGGGCTCTGATGTCGTCCGTGGCTGCTATGAGGGCGGTTTCGGTGCTGTGGTTGGCTCTGAAACCGAACTGTGTGGGGTCGAGGGAGTCGTGGGTTTCCAGGGCGATGGTGAGTTGCGAGTTGACAATTTTCTCAATCACTTTGGCGGGGAACGGCAGGAGAGAGATGGGTCTGAAGTTTTTGAGATCGGTGGGGTCTGCTGTGGGCTTCTTCAGGGGGGCGTTGAGCTCTGCGTGCTTCCAGCTCTCCGGGAAGGTGGCGGTGGTGAGGGAGGCGTTGATGACGTCTCGAAGGTGTGGTGCTATGATGTCGTCTGCCCTGTTGTAGATGTGGTGCGGGCAGGGATCCGATGGGGAGCCGGAATGGATCGAATTCATGGCGCGGGTGGTCTCCTTGGTGGTGGTTGGGCTCCAGTTGAGGATGGTGGTGATCTCGTTGGTGGGTTCTGGGGGGGGGGGGGGTTCGCGTCGGCGGTCGGGAAGCTGTTGTAAATGTTGGTGATTTTCTGGTGGAAGAAGGTCGCGAGGGAGTCGCAGTGGTCCTGTGATGGAGGGATGGAGTTGTTTTCTGCGTCCGGGTTGGAGAGCTCTTTGATGATGCCAAAAAGTTCCTTGCTGTTGTGGGCATTGTTGTCCAGGCTATTCCGGTAGGCGGTTTTTCGTGCGGCGCGGAGGTGTTGGTGATTTTGGTGGATGGCGTCCTTGAGAGCTGAGAGGTTCTCTTCGGTCTGGTTGAGGCGCCACGTCTTCTCTCGGGTGCAGCATTCTTTCTTGGAGCCTTTGAGGTCGGGGGTGAACCGTGAGTTTTTCTTGTGGTTGTTGGTGCTGGCTTGAGTCTTCGGGGGGCCAGGAGGTTTGCACAGTCGGAGAGCCAGTTGGTGAGGTTGTTGGCGGCTTCGTTTGGGTCGGTGGTGCCGGTGGGTTTGTTCTGGGAGAGGGTTGCTGCGATCTGTTCCGTGGTGATACGGTTCCAGTGTCTTCTTGGTGGTTGCTGAGTGTGGTGATGCACAGTGGTCTTCTTGAAGCTGAAGTGGACGCAGCTGTGGTCCGACCAGGTGAGTTCGGTGGTGTGGTTGAAGGTGACGTGTCTGCTGGAGGAGAAGATGGGGTCGAGCGTATGTCCGGCGTAGTGGGTGGGGGTGTTGACAACCTGATTCAGTCCCAGGTTGGCGAGGTTGTCCAGGAGGGCGGTGGTGTTGTTGTCGGTGGGGTTCTCTAGGTGAAAGTTGAGGTCTCCTAGGAGGATCTAGTCGGTGGAGGAGAGTGTGCGAGGGTTGACGAAGTCTGCGATGTCTTCGTTGGACTTGGAGCGAGGTCCTGGTGGTCTGTACATGAGGGTGCCTCTGAGGGTGGTCTTGGGGTCGCTGTGGATCGTGAAGTGGAGATGTTCGGCGTCGGGGAATGAGTTGTCGGTGTCGGTTGTGACTCGGATGGAGTTTTTGTGCGTGATGGCGATGCCTCCTCCGATGCGGTTGGTGCGGTCTCTCCGGATGATTTTATAGCCGTCGGGGATGGCTATGGCGATGTCGGGTGCCGAGGTGGGTTTCATCCAGGTCTCGGTGAGGAAGGCAATGTCCGGGTTCGTAGAGTTGATGAGGTTCCACAGTTCGATGGCGTGCCTGTGGACGGATCGGGTGTTGATCAGGATGCAGTGGAGGTTGTTTCCGGGGGCGTTGTTCTCGGCGGGAGCGGAGTGGGTCCGATGGCAGGAGTAGTGGCAGTTGTTGCAGGTGAAGGATCTGTGGGTCCGTTTCGGGGTGGCGCGGTAGCAGCCCGGCGTGCGGCCGGGGTTGAGGCTGGTGAGGATGGCGGAGTCGTAGGTCAGGCGGGGGGGGGGCGGGGACCAGGGGTTCGGGCGCTGGGCGCAGACGGGCTTGCCTTAGGCGCGCCTTTGGCGCGGCCTCGCAGCGCCGCCATTTAAGGGGGTAGCCGGGGGGGGGCGGGGTGAGCTGGGAGGCGGGAGGAGGGCGGGTAGGCGGGAAAAGCGGCAAAAGGCGAAGGCGGAAAAAAGCGGCGCAGAGAGGCCTAAAGGACGAGGCGGCCTCAAAAAAGCGGGAAAAACGGACGGCGAGGGGGGGGGGAAACGGTGAGTGGGACAGAAGGCACAGTCTTACAGGGGTACAGAAGGCAATAAACGGGGGGGGGCGCAATCATACGAGGATACAAAATGCAAAAAGGGGGGAGAGGGGAGCACAAGCACGCAAGGATACAGGAAGCTAAAGGGGGGGGCACGATCACACTGGGGTTCAGAATGCAAACGGGATCACAAGCACACAGGATACAGAAGGCAGAGGGGGTAACAGGCGGATCAGCAAGCAGAAGGAGGAGAAGGCAACACACAAGAGCTGGTGGCGCTGCGGGGACAGGGGGGCGACCTACCCTGAGGTCAAGGGGTCCGCTGGGTCCACTCAATAAAGGACATTGCACGCTTAAAGTATCTGTTACAGAGCTTCCATCTTTAAATAAAAAAAAAAAATGCCTCGCATGATCTGATCTAGCAGGCTAGCAGTTCTATTTACAGTGCCAGTAGTAATGGAGAGAGTGGGTGCCCTTGCTTGTTGCCATGCTCTAGTGCAAGCAGTTACTACATAACCCATTAACTCTATCCAGGACTGTTGGTACCTTGTATAATAGAGAGACCTATTTGCAGAAGCTTGGGCCAAAGTATCTCGGTGTTAGGAACAGACCAGTCCAATGGACTAAATTGAATACATTTTAGACCAATCAACTGAGTTCTAGTCCAGAGGGCACATTAAAAGGTTATATTAAAATATCAAGAATTTGGGCAATGCAGAATAATTTGCCCTTAAGGCTCAAATTAAAGTTGTATAGAATAATAGAACAAATTCAATGTCCCAGTGAGAAGCAAAAATCAAAGGAAATCAAGTAGTATCCCTAGGATAAACGTAACGCTCCCCTCAAAATAAAGGGTTTATACACAAAGGTTGCATAACAGTTTGGCAAAAACAGCAGAATCATCATGGCGTGATGGTAATTATCTTTTTGTGGGCAAATGAGACCATTGAAAGTCATAGCCCTAATACACAAGCACTACTCCATTTTGAAAGTTTACCCAGCAGCTTCTATGTGACTCACATCTGCGGATGTTCAAACAAAATAGGACATTTAGCAGTGATGTTTTGCACTTATTAATAAGCCTAGTCTGCACGGTGGAACTTTGGCAGAATAGGTGTTTAGTGGAACCTGGTATTCAAACAGTGGAAGAATCCATCAAGTCAGTTTGTATCTGCTTCTGGGAAGCCTGCGGGGGAAAGAAAGGGGAAACGGTGGGAATGGGGAAGTGAGCAGGAGTGGCCTGACAGGAAACTGAATCCATTTGATCCAAAATCGTTGTTTCTATAAATGTGACTACTAAAGATGCATTAACAGATTTCTACACATCCTTGTTGGAAATGGGGTCTCTATTTGGCAGGCCGTGTGCACCCTACCGAAGTAGGGACCCTCACTCTAGTCAGGTTAGGGGAGATACACACTTAAGATAACCCCCCTGCTCACCCCTTTGGTAGCTTGGCACAAGCAGTCGGGCTTATCTCAGCGGCAATGTGTAAAGTATTTGTACAAACAGTAATACAATGAAAACGCTACAAAGACACTCCACACCGGCTTATAAAAATGCCAATATTTAATCGGAGTAAAACAAGACCAAAACAACAAAAATCTAACGTAAACCAGCATAAATACAAATTTTCAAAGATTAAACTTCAATATAGTGCTTAGAAACACAATAACTCCTACTGGGGCTATCACAACGTCGTTGATGGAGTCGTTACCAACGGTCCGACTCCACCTGCGAGGAGGGCGGCACTTGTCCCACCCATCTACAATACCTTTATTAACAAGGGAAACGGGCGAGTGCATGGAGTTGGGGAGGTGCGGCGTCGCTGGATCCGGTGTGGTGTCTGCTTCTTATGGCAGAGCAGGGTAGTTGATGTGTCTGTGTGAGCAGGCTGTTCCTGGTTATCCATTGGGTTGATGAATCCAGTAGGTCAATATGTGATGGGTGATTTCTTGGGGTTGTGGTCATGCCACAGCGGAGTCCAGTGTCGTGGACATCGGTGACACAGCTCTTGGGACTCAGTGTTGCAGGACTTCAGCGGCATCAGTCGTGGTTGTCGCACTCCTGTGGGGACCACGGCTTCGGGTGCAAGTGGAGTCGGGCAGTAGCAGCAGCCCTAGAGTCATGAGTCTGCACTTGATTCTTCTTGTTAGGCCAGTTTTCATTCCCAAGGGGCTTAAACTGGAATAGGCACTACATGGTGAGTTAGGGTCCACAACAAATGAACCCAGTGGCTAGTAGGTGAAGTCTTTGTCCCTGAGAATTCTTAACAGGAGGCACGCTCAATCCAAGCCCTTGGAGAAACTTCACAAGCAGAATACACAGCAAAGTCCATTCTTTCTCCTCTTAAAGGCAGAAGCAGCAACTGCAGGCCAACACACACAGTGAAGGGGCAGTACTCCTCTCAGCTCGTTTCCTTGGCAGAGGTTTGTCTTGATCCAAAAGTGTTCTAAAAGTCCAGGGTTTTGGGTCCACTACTTATACTAGTTCTTGGCCTTTGAAGTAGGCAAACTTCAAAGGCAAATCCTTCCTCCTCATAAGATCCAGTTCTATCCTGCTCTGTTCCAGACCCTCTCCGATGGGGTGGGGTTCTTTGTTCAGGAAGGTCCAGCCCTTTTCACGCGCAGGTGTCTGCTCTTTCCACCACTTAGCCCAGGTAGACCCATCAGGATTTGCAAGGCACACCTACGCTCCCTTTGACTGTCTAGAGTGTATGCAGGAGGTCCCAGCTGTCAGCTACACAGATGTGGGTTCCACAGGCAGGCACAGAATGGTTAAGCAAGAAAATGCCCACTCTAAAAGTAGCATTTTCAAACTTTGTATTTCTAAATTGTGTGTTCAGAGACCGCAAACTCCATATCACTATCTTCTCCTCATGGTAAACTGTACTTAAAAGGTATTTAAAGCAATCCCCATGTTACCCTATTGGAGTGATAGGCCTCTTACAATAGTGAAAACTGAATTTGGCAATATTTCACTATCATGACATGAAAAACATCAGCACATGTCCTACCTTTAAAATGCACCCTGCCCATGGGGCTGCCTTAGGTCTACCTTAGGGGTGACTTACATGTACTAAAAGGGAAGGTCTGGTCTTGGCAAGTGGGTACACTAGCCAGGTTGAATTGGCAATGCAAGCCTGCACACACAAACAGTGCAGTAGCAGGTCTGAGACGTGTTTGTAGGGCTACTTATGAGGGTGGCACAGACAGTGCTGCAGGCCCACTAGTGGGATTTGATTTACAGGCCCTGGGCACCTCTAGTGCACTTTATTAGGGACTTAATAGTAAATCAAATAAACCAATCGGACATAACCAATCATAATCACAATTTACACAGGGCGCACTTAAGCACTGGTCAGCAGTGGTAAAGTGCCCAGAGTACTAAAAACCAGCAAAAAAATTAATATCAGCATGCAGTAAAAATACAGGAAGCAGAGGCAAACAAGCATTTGCAACGGGCCTTGCATTTGTTTGACTTAGAGCTATTAGCATTGTGAAGTCCTAACCAGACTTTTCTAGCCACATAAATTGAAAATGAAAAGTAATACAGTTTTACATAAGCGAGCTGATTTAAAGCTGCATGAGTGTGAAGGAGCACACAAAAGGAAAACAAAGCTAACTGGCAGTCCAGCGTATCAGCTGTTATGCAATTATATATGTAACGGGTTGATGTCAGACAAAGCGCTCCACTACTGGCCAGCGAGATCAAGTTGTGTAGGAAATAAAAAGAAAAAGTAGTCCGGAAGCCATGCGAAAACATGGAGACTCATGTTTTCAGTAGTTTACCGGTGCTGTGTAGGAGGGCTAAACACTGGAAAAGGAATGACGTATGCATGTCTTTCACAACTAAAATCAAGCAAATTTGAAAAGGCAAGCCCACAAACCAATGAAACATTGGCATGGTTCAAAGCCCACAGAGATTACAAAAGGGGTCTGAGCGCCTATGCGCCTGACCTTAAAAAGACGGTGGAAACCACACCAAGGATGCCTGGTCTAACAATCCTTATTAAACTTGTTTCTAGTGTAATCACATTGATTCAGCATTTGTGTATTGGATCAGAAAAAAACATAACCATTTAGTATTTGTTGCAGGAAAATATGAACCTAGAAAAGCTTCCCTACACACCCCCGCCACATTATTTTATAATCACTAAACCCAGTATAAACTTTATTTATGAAAATTCCTTTAGGCTTAATCTCTTTGTTTCTTTGTGGAATTCTCTGAAATATTTAGCTGGTTGTAAACCTGATATCCACCATCATGTTTTCCTCAGATCTCTTTTCAATCCACTTTTGCTACCTTGTTTCTCACATTTCTTAATCAAACGCAGAACATTTCATCAAAAGCCAAACAAATGCAATACCATTATAGGGGTGAATATTGGCCCCCAGGCACCTCCACCGTGGTTATCTAACCATTCACCTTCCCCCTTTACTAAATCATTTTCCTAATTCGCTAAACCAAGATCCTACACCTTCTCATAAGCCATGCTCATCAAGGTTGCAATTAATGTGAATTATTCGTAATTTTACTAGTATGAATTAGTAATCCTACTGCTATCTGGGATATATTGGATAGCGCAAGCCTCTCAATCATATCACGGAGGCCACACAAAGCCACTTTGCATGGCATTTCATTGCCTCATAGATGTGGAGTAAGGCAAAGCAGCTGAAGTTGCATCATTGCCTTAATCTGTCCTAGGAGGGCATTCCAAGCGCAACACCCATGGATTTTGATGCTGCCCAAGATTTACTTAATGACATAAACCTGGGGCAGCACCAAAATCATACGACTCGGGTGGTGTAATGATAAGTACTTTTATTTCTCCTCGTTTGTTCCTCTTTCCATGTGTACTGTGTCCTGCAGCATACATAGAAAAAGGAAAGCACCTCTGGATTGTTTTGTCCTGGAAGGTGCCCCTTGCTGCACAAAAACAATCACCGTTGCGACATGGTGAAAGGGTGCCTACGTTAGCACTAGGCAGCAAACTGTGCAGGGGGAAAGGACATGAATGCACCATGTTTCATAAATACGTTGTACATTCCTATCACCTCAAATTGGCGTAGAAGTCTTGGCGGCGCTGCCCTACGCCTGCTGTCCATAAATGAGCCTCAGTCTTCCTTTGGCAAGAGAATGTCTAATGCTGATCTAGTTTGCGTAACTATTGCCATAATAGCCATTATCTTTTGCTCCACCTGTGTTAATGTTCTAGCTGTATAAAACTACTGTTTCAGATCTTAGCTTCACTTTCCTTAGATTTGCTGCATCATCTATTTCATTTGTATGATACACTTTTGGAAACAGTAAGGCAAGACAACACAACCCACCCCAAATATGCAGCAAATTGAAATAAGCTGTTCTCTTTCTCAGGATCAGTTCTCCTCTCACTAAATATTTCCCACCCACCTCATAGCTCCTCTCACAAACACTTTCTTCTACATATTCAGCTTTACTATGCTTCAAAGGCACCAAACAGCTCTCCTCTCCTGCTTCATTATCAACCTAGAATGCAAACTAGAGAGCCTAAACTTTACTTCGTCACTTACCTGGTCCAAGGCCACCTCAACTACTTTCCAGTCACTTATACCTTACCCATATATTGTTCTATTTAATAATAAATTAGTATTTCTACTCACTCAAACTACATAAGTAACTGCAATTATTGGTTTTATTATCGTACTTAGTTTATGAAATCATCTTCAGAAATTGATCATATTTAATATTCTTATTATCCTCTTATCTGTAAATTTCCTAAAGAAGTGTTGACATCCTTCAGGTAAGGGAAAAGAAATTCATTATTGGATATTGCATCATATGCAGTACAAGACAGAGTAAGAAATTGGCAGTAAGTAGAAACGTCACCAGCCGAAGAAGTGAAAAAAAACAAAACACAATTCCTAATTTTCATGTTACTATCACTGTGTATCATTTTAGCACAGCTGTTATCCTGAAATCCACTAATTAGTTTCTCTTAATGTTCAACATTATGATTCCAACTTATTAGCAACAGTTAGCACAGTTCTCGTGGAAGAATGTCCCATTGGAGATAAGCACAAGCTGCTATTAAAACCACAAGACCTATAATTTTACAGTGTTTGCTGTACTCCATCTTCCACTATTGTTAGCTCAATTTCAAAGTCAATACAATATTTCTTTAAAATAATATGCTTTTCTTATTTCAATAAAACAATCAATGTCAAAATGTGCTTGTTTTGTTTTTAAAAGTTGATTTCAGTTCTTAATCTTGAATGCCTATACAGTCTCTTATTTTTCAAGATGGCTCTTCTGTGCCACTCTCAAATTCACTCCTAATTGTACTTGGTGCTATGTTGCATTGTATCTTTCTAACTCCTGTTCTTCTTCTAACACTGTGGCTACCAATTCAGGTGGTGTGTATTTTCTATTAGGGGCTGGTCTTGATAATCTTCTAGCAACAGGTTTCACTCCCGCTGGTTTCAGAATCCAGGTGTCTCACTGAATGTTCAGGTTTACAGTACTTTTTCCACAAATTGCTTTTCTTAGACTATCCTCAGCTTTTTCTTGCTCACCAACAGTCTTCACTAAGCTTCCCCTGTTTTCTAAAGGACTGGGACCTAGATCAGTTCTCGCTGCATGGTCTTCTGTGAGCTTCTTTCCTTTTCTTAGGGTTCTTGTTACTCCGATTTTCAACTGCAACTTTCATTGGTTGGGCCAGAAACTGCTTCTTGCTGCCATTCATGCTTTTTACATTTTAACAGCCCTTCATTCTGATCCCTGTTTTTTTCAATTGAACTTTAGGCATTTTCAGGTTCTTCATCAGAGCTCTCATTAACCTGAAATTTTGTCAGTTTGAGGCTTTCTTCACAGGTTTCAAATTACTAAGTTTGAAAATTCTCCCCCCAATCCATGCTGCATACATGATTCTGTTTTTCTTTGATTTACTTGACTCTGACCTTGAATTAGGCCTCTTGGCTCTCTGACTGATTAAGTGGTCGAATCTACCACTCCTTCATTTGTGGCCTTTACTCCTCTCAGTGAGTAGCGTGGCTCCGCTCAAGCACACTTTTTTGCAGGGTTTATCATCAAATTCACGTTAGGGTCCCCGCCAAGCAATTCTTTGTGTTTCCAGACCATTGCACAGTCTCCAGGATTCAGTCCATGACGGAGAATGTCTTTTGTTTCTTCTGTTGCCACATTTGCCTAATGACAGATTTCACCATATCAGCCAGAATTCTGCAGTAATCTAGCACAATGTCATCAGTTATTGAAATTAATTCAGCTGAAGGAACATTGGCAAGTCTCATTGCCCCTTCCCATAATGATCTCATGAGGCAACAAACCAGTCTTTGGTGTACTTCTAATGCTGATTAACAGAGGAAGTTTGTCTGGCTGTTTTACTCCTGTTGATGCACACACTTTAGCCAATTTGTTTTCTTAAACATGAGCCATCAACAGATCAAGCCAGGTCAGCTGTTTCTAAGTTTTTTGTTGTTGTTTGTTTTTTAAATGTCTGGTACACAACTCAGTAACTGCAATGCAGTCAGGTTCTGGTTCATAATCGACATCAATTACACCATCCTCCCTGTCTTCACATTTGATATCTGAAATGGGAAGCAGTGTTGCTGGATTCAGAGAATTGCATCTTGATGGAAATATTCTCTGCTTGTAGATTGTCCTGTCCATAACAGGTCAGTCTTCTGTTTGTCATGTGCAGAGTTCTGGTATGTTAGCAACATTTCCATTGAGTGTGGAACATTCACAATTACAGTATGCCTCATCAGTATTCCTTCACTGTGGTCACTTGCAACACAAATGGCTGCAGCAAATTTTAAAACAACCTGGAAGACATACAGCTACTAAATCCAATATGCTGAAAGATAGACTTCCGGCCTCATCAACCCGCCATGCTTCTGTGTGAAATTTGAAAATGCATAGGCCAAGACGGGACACATTGGTTCCCCTCCTTAGTCCAGTCTGGTAGTAAGTCGCAGAACTGGCGTGCAAAGATTTCTCCTTCGTCTCTCGCTACTATCTCCGTTGGGGGCCAGCCTTCAATGGTTATGTGCTCGTGCCTGGCAGTGCCCACCCTGGTCGTTGGGTCCCAGATGACTGGGACCCTTTTCCCTACCCTGCTAGTTGTATCACTGTCCAGAAATGCTGTGAATCTCCCTGTCAGTTGAGTATGTTCACCTGAAACAGTGAGAGTGGATGGTCTCTGTGCCACTGGGGGCTGAATGCGATGGACGGAGGGTATGGGAGCGGTTGATCCTCGGGGAGCTCTAGCGTGAGACTGGGGTGGGTCTGGAATTACCTGGTCCTTCTGGCCTGTTAGGCTGTCATGCCTGGACCTAACAGTGTGTTGTTTGGTAGGTGGCCCTCGTCTCACCAAACCAGTGGATTGGTGTAACCTTATGCGGGGATGATAGGCATCAGGGAGAGCACCTCCATTCCTGCATATGGCAGGTGAGGGTGCAGACACCTTGCTTGCTGACTGCGGGTTAGGTTTATCGGCCTGAGTGTCCTTGAAGATAGCACATAGTTCTAATAGTGCTCCTCTCCTGTCCTTTTGTGCTATGTGTTTGCTCCATATGTGTCCTCGTGTTTGATTATGTGTCAAGGTTCCCTCCTTTGGCCAGGGGAAACACTTGTGTCTTAGTGTGTATGCCATTTCTGGCAAAACTTAAGATTTTACCTGTGTGGGGATCCTAGTTTGCATGTGTTTTAGCAGCAACTCCATGATAAGTTGGGCAGTTTTTAGGGGACTAGCTTTTATGGTTTCCGGGAACCTTAGGTTCTACTCTGGTCATGGGGAAATATATACACGGGGTTGCTAGCTCTAACTACTTCATTAAGAGCTCAGTGTTCTTTACAGATGCATAAACTTGAACATTTCACAAACACAAATAGCAATACATATGAAGGTTCAAAAGCTAGAAGAAAGTTCAATTGTTAATTCTAATGTAATGAAATTTGGCATCAAATAGCAAACTTTACTTTGGTATTTAATAGCGATTGTGAGAAGTAGCAATGCCTTCATATAGCATATTGAGTCATCGACAAAATACTAAAAATAAAGTTGCTTTCATTTATCAGCACCACAACTTCAAAGTTATATCAATTTTCAACTAGAATAAAGAAAAACCGACAAAACAAATGTTGACTTTCTCAAAAAATACCATAGCCCGCTCCCAGCAAATGCGATTATCCTGTGACAAGGAGAAGCTCTGTGTGGTACACAGGACTAAGTGTGCCTGATAGTCTGTCAATATCGGCTCCAGGGCAAACATTACGTCTTGGAGAACAATTACAGAAATGGGGTCTGAGGCCTGTCTTAAAGTACAGTTGATCTGAGTGTTGTTTTATACTTTTCTCTGGGCACCACAAAGCAATTTCAGTATTCTTTTTTTGATAATGTGTGTAGTTGTCTTGGAGTCATAAATAAGGTCCTGATAACAAATGCAGGTGGGCATCGACCTTGCGTAGACACAATGAGGGCCAGTAAGTAACTTGACCAGATGTCTGGCATGGGGACGCATCATCACTGGGTGTTACTTTGCATGCTGTGTTCTGATTGGTTGAGTGTTCCTAACTTCATGTGGCATCTTAACGTTATGGTGTTTTTAGAATGTGTGCACCATGTGTGATTCATTGGGGCCAGTCTCCAGGGACCATTTTGATGTTGCTCTGCCTAAGAGTGAGATGGATCTGAGTTTCCTGTTTGCGCGTTTCTCTGCTGGAGAACGTGCTGCCCCATCTGTGACCGGCCAGTAAACACAGGCCTCAGACCCTGCCTCACCACGTACTTTTGAGTCGGGGTTAATAGAGAGTTCATGACGGGTAAATTTGATAATAGTGATGCAGTTTTGTTTTTATATGTGTATGTATCATGGTGCACAACGACATTGACTTTTACAATATTAACAGAGGCATGACTCATGCATGCCATGGACAAATGGGGACAAAGCATATGAGAGCAACAATGGAGCAAGCAAATAGCCTGTGGCTGGGGTGAAGCCCACAGATTGAAAACATGTCTCTTCGAGACAGCGCATGCGCTGGCTAACAGTGACCTAAAAAGGACCCCGTAACTATTATACCCTTCCCACATTTATTTAAAAAACTATCTCCATGTAATATACTCTATACATATGCTGCAATCATATTTTAGTTAACTCCCTTCGTCTCAATCACCCTCCGCATGTACTCCATCTTCAGTCATAATGTATACGTTCATGTTCCATACATCCATATACCACCTGCCATTCCCTAAATGTAACAACACCACCCCACATGCATTCCATACTTACATCTTGCTCACATACCCTAATTTTTTTTGATCAAAAACACATTTATTTAATACACATACCTCTAATTCTCAATTTTAAGCGGCCACAAAGCTACAATATCACATATAATCAAAACATGTGTCTACTCGCTCCTCACACCAGTACTTCCTCAATCACTGCCCTGGAGAGTGTTGCAGAGATGCACGCGGCTGCTCCAACTCTTAATTAAGCGTGACTGCTCTTGTGTGGTTATGCACCTAATGTCATTTAGAATGTTTTCCAAGTTGTCGTGGAAGAAAAATAGGATTTGCAAATGATTAATCTTCTCCAAAATTAAATGGGGTTTCAGAGCAGGGGTTCTCTCTTAAAAATGAGACCTGTTTGTTTAGAAGTGACGGAAAATTAAATGCCCAAAAATAGTCACTAAAAATACCATCTGCATCTTTCTATTCGGCTTCTCATTAGGTTCAGTCTCAATGCTTATACTAGTGTCAGCAGTAAATGCTAATACCGATACCCAGCAAAGCTATATTTGAGCTATAGGCAGCCTTGGTTGAGTCAATATTCTAATTGATGAAGCTTCCAAATCGTGTTGATCTTTCTAGGATCACTAGTGCTTTCTGATGTCGTAATTTACAATTAATTTTTCTGGAATTATATCAATGACTAGAAGAGAGTATACATCCCCAGTTGTGGCAAAACATTTATCGAAGCCTTCATACTCCGATGTCAGTATGTTTTTTTTTAGTTTGCTTTCTTGCACAATCATACCACTGCAAGCCTGTCTGATATCAAGTTTTCATTCCAGCATGCAAAAATAAAACGTCCTTTCCAAATCTTCACTTGCGACTTGGAGGTAAGTACTTTGTTAACAATCAATGGCAAAGCTAACAGGTCTGACTTTACTGTGGAAAGCTCATACAGGCATTAAAGCCAGACCCAGAGGCTTTGCCAGTCCTTATTGTATGAGCGAATCACATCCAAGCTGGACTGGCAATTGGCCGAGCAGGTTAGATAGGGAAACGTAATATGACTGTGCCCATTAATTAGGTTTCCAGTGAACTCGCAATTAATGATGTTTTGTGTACAAGACCTAAGAAATAAAAGTAGGGAGTAATTAACATAGGCTATGTGCCTGGTGTGTAGAATGACGACACAGCACTTTAATTGCAGTTAACCTTTAGTTGTAGATATGTGTCCTATATCTACATCCCTGATAATATTCTGTGGGCAAGCAGGATTTTTTAAATGTTTAAAATCCTCTAATAAGCATAATTCTATCACTGGAAAGTATATCAAATGCTCTGAACCGATAAGGACATCAACGGATATGTTACGGGACCAGGCTTCTGACCCAGGTGGCATTGTGCAAAATGCATTCCATAGTATAAATGCACATTTGTGCATACACTGTGAAAGGGGTTAAATCTCCCTAACACGTCGCAGTGATGTCCATCAAACTGCAGTGTCCCTAACGGTAGTAGGATAGCCCTGAGAAGTCTATAGGGTGTACTTTTGCTGAAAAATGAGTTGCCTATTTCACATATCAGAGCGTCATCCACAAAAACAGTAATGTGAAATAGAAATGTGACAAACATATTTTAGGGTTCATTTTAGTTTTGATTAATACAATAAGTGCTATCCACATCGTTGTTTTTCTCACATTTATAAGAGTAATTTAGCATAGAAGTTAAGCTGACATTTGTACGTAAATTTAGCAGTTTCTTTAAGAAGGAAATGACAGTTTATGCTGAATAAAATGCGCTGTCTGTATTAACACAAGGATTGCGAAGCCAACTAGTTTAACTTTGAAAGATTTAGCTGTTGGCTTTGCCAATGCTTTTTGTGAAATTCCTCAGATGTGCATGTGTCAAGACGTGCGTGCATCACTGGCAATCTTGGATGGGTTTTCTATTATAGAAACCCATTCCAAGATGGTTGCTGATACATGTTAAGTTTCGTGACACAGGCGGTTCTTTTTTATTTACAACTCACACATGGCAGCAGAACCTTTTACAGTGGTAAATTAAGATGTGAAAATAATGCAGAAGTGCATGAAAAGCTCAGTAAAGGAAGCGAGTTCCCAACCAGCACGGTGCAGTGTCTAGGCCCTTGTAATAAATGAATAAGTAATTAAGACAGGTAGCAGGGCAGGAACATTGGGGAAATGGCCAGTTAAAATTACCTGCATGCAAAGTGCAATAAAGGAACTGAATAGCACTTTGCATCAGTTGGGAGCTGGAAAAATGAAATCAAAATTAGGGGTTAAAGGGAACAGGAGCATTGGGTAGCCGAAAGTGAGGAGGATAAGGAGTCAAAAAAAGGGGAGGGAGCAAGTAAACCTGCAGTCCATTTGAGTGTTCTGTAGTAAATAAAAAGTAGTCCCCTCGAGTATTCAGTGGCAGGACACATCTCATCCAATCGGAACACTGTGAGACAGAAATGCTTCTGGGTGGGACCAATGCAAGTATATGGAGGAAAACCAATGAATCAGGAGAATACAACTATGATAGGCAACACATCTATTATAATGAGTAAGAAGCTGGCTCTAAACCTTCTGTTAAATACATGGTATATATTGGAATCAATAGGTCGGGCTAGCTGAGACCTAAAAATAGCAGTTTTGTGTTTTTCTACCAGATTGAAAGCACAAAAAGGTTGCTTCAAATTCTTGCACACTTTTGCGGCTCATTAGGCAACTTAAATGTAAATGGTGAGCAGGTCCTCCCTTCAGAGAAGATCTTTGAAAATGGCCCCCTTCAGGGCCATTCTCAGACATAAGGAAACTGCGGTTAACGTCATCCTGTGAGGCCAAATTGTTCAGCGTCTGTAAGGTTGCCTGAGGCAGCATGCAGTGAATGCATTCGTGCATCACCCATCGTGAGGAAGCTGAAAATACACAATTGTGTGCTAAGGACATAGAGCACTACCTCCTCAACTCTTTTTCTTGTCCCAATACTTACTTACCTGAGGTGTTCTACCTCTACCCAGGTCCTTCGCCAGAACCAATCGAAAAGGCTCAATGCAACCCACACCACCCTTCTCAACCTCCAAGCACCTCCCACCAATCTAGTGATTAAAAAGGCATGGAGCCCAGAAAACATCCTGTTTTCTTAATCTGCTCTAAGTTCCATATATAGTCCTTAGAGACTAGGTAAGCCCTGGGACGCAGTGCCTCTTGGGGATGGTTTTCATGGCTTCCCCGTTCCCCCCCCTCTTTTTTTGTGACTCCATGACAGGATTAGGTACTGTGTGGGGCACTGAGCCTGGAGTTGTGGTTGGTTTCCTCTGGCTGTCTCCCTGGTTCATAGGAAGGCAGGGCCTTCCTTTGCCTACATGTCCTCTCTATTGGGACGGCTCTGACTGCCTTTGTTGCTGTCTGGGGTGCCTACCTTCATTGGCTGTGCCCCGGGCCAATGTGCATCTTCCTGTGTCTTTGTCAAGCGTTGAGCACTTTGCTGGCCACCACCCCCCAATGTCTGCTGTGAGACCAGTGGATGGCCACTGCATTGTTGCTATTGCACCTGCCCACTTCCCTTTTCACACGCGTGGTGCTTGAATGCTGTGTTCGTTCTCTATGCTTCAGTGCGGTTTCACCCGGCGAGCAGCGCTTCCCGCCTGCGGCACTGGCTAGGTTGGTATGGGTCTGCTCTTTGACACTCTCTTATGGCGTAAGGACTGCCGACCAGTTGCTGGGTTGCATCTTGCCTGCTGGTTAAGCTATTGGCCTGTCACCCAGTAGTTTGGAATCCTGCTATGTCATGTATTGTCTCCATTTTTTCATGAATAAAATAAATAAAAAATGTAGGGAATGGCAAAATAAAAAATGTGGGGTGTTTTTTCTTTCTTCAGGCACTGACCTAGCCTACTTGGTGTCCTAGTGGGCCTTATATTGGGACCCTGCTTCCTTCTCCTGTTCAGTTCACCATGGAACACAGGAAGCGTACGGCCAAGTGACACCTTCGCTCCAGTGCTCCTCAGGAGAAATTGAAAAGGTGCATGCATGAGACAGATATTCCTGGTGCAGGATTTTGGGCTGTCTTATGACCAGTTTCAACTCCTGCTTTCTTCGCTGTCTGAGGCTTTTCAGAGGTCCAACGAGGCTGGAGGTTTTTGTTACTCCCCCTCATCTCCCACTTCTTCTGTCTCGTCATTGGCAGTATCTTCTCCCGCCTCTGCATCTTCTTGGCCTTCTCCAGAGTATGAGGAGGAGGATGACCCTCCAGTTCCTGAAGCTGCGCCCAGTTCCAAAATCATTCAGAAGCAGGATCTTTGGCTCTCTTCCGGTACTTGGGTGACAATGAGAATATCCTTATGGAGGATGACCTTCCAGGTCCGAGGCTTTTTCAGCTGCTTCATTCTCACCTGCTTACTTGCTTGGCTGTTAACAAGGAGGTGTTGGATCGTCTTCTGTGGGACTGCAAAAATACTGAGAAGGTGGATCTTCTCAAGTTCTTGACTTGCCTCTATTCTCTGGATAAGGATGATGTGGAGTTTCCATCTTCTCTCAAAATTGATGCCCTGCTTTCTCATTTGGCTGGACATCCTTCTATTTGTCTGATGAGGTTCCTATTTCTGACTTAGTTGATCGCATGGTGGAAGCCTTTCTGAAGAAGTGCTTTTCAGGTTTGAATTTGGCTCTCTGTGCCACAATTTATGCTTTATATGCCTCTCAGTCCCTTGGTAAGTGCTTCTAGTCCATGACAACTGACGGGGTTGAATGTTTGGCACTGTATGCCAATATGGAAAGATTAGCCAAGTTTTTAGTAGATGTTTCTTGTGATGTTTGGAGGCTTCTGCCACGGCCTCTTCCGTTTCATCTCATCGACATGTTAATCTGAGAGACTGGTAGGTGGATTCCGCTCAGAAATCGGGATTGCTACACATGCCCTTCACCGGTAGCCGCCTCTTTAGAGATGATGTGGAGCTTATGCTTCACCGGGCTTTCAAAAATCAGAAGCATCTTCAGCTTTTTTGGTTTCAATAAAAATAGGTCAGAGTCATCTTCAGTCTGAAATGTCTAAAATGTCTGAATGTCTTCCTGAGGACACCTCGGTTCAAGAGGGACACTGCAGCGGATCATTCCTTATCCGCCCAGGTGAATCGTACGCATCCGTGGACTTAAGGGATGCTTATTTGCACATTCACCTTTCCCAGCAGCATCAGCAGCTTCTTTGCTTTTTTTGGCTGCCTTCACTGGCAGTTCAGGGTCCTTTCCTTCGGACTCGCTACTTCTCCCAGAGAGTTCACCAAGGTCATGTCCCCCTGGTTGCTCATCTTCATGGTCTAGGGGTGATTTACCGCTACCTGGCAACTGGCTTCTCCATCATCCGGTGCTGTCCGTTCTTCAGTCTCAGATACCTCTGGAGTGTTGGACTCTCGAGGAGTTTGGCTTTCTTATAAATTGGGAGAAGTTGCATCTCGTCCCCATACAGGATCTACAGTTCATCGGGACTCGTTTCCAGATGGCAGTGTGTATGGTTAGTCTCCCTCAAGACAGGGTGCAGGTCTTGCTAGCTTTGTTAATGGCTCTGAGCAAGAAGCCTATGGCAACTGCAGGGGATTGGTTTGCCTTCAGGGTCACATGGTATGCATGTTATGTTTTATGTTGATTGTGACCTGCTGATTTATGGGTTGGCCTCTTATGTTGTCGTCCTTAATTTATCTCTTTTGTTAAACGAGTCCGGCCAAAAGCATTATAAAAAAAAGGACGAAATAAAGCTACAAAATAGGATTTATTTCTGTATACAATGCATATATGTATGAGATTAAGAACTGATTGTGATAATGACGGCTTTCAGATGTGAAACAGTCCTTTGTGCTTATGCATCAGCACTTCCCAGGATGTGGAATTATACACAAAATATCCTGGGGTGAGATAGCAATACTGTGGGCTGATCCAAAATGCAAGTGACTGAAAGCAGTGGTTGAAGAGGGCTTACCCAAGCCCACTCTATGTGTTAAAAACTGTGTGGCATATTTATACTCTGCTTGCAAGGCGTTTTAGCGTCATTGATTTTGATGCTAAAATGGCGCAAACCTAATGCCATATTTATACTTTGACGCTAGACACGTCTAGCATCAAAATATTGGGCTTAGGTCCATTTCTAGGCTGCGCCAACCCACCTTGCGTCAATGAGATGCAAGGTAGGCATTCCCGTCCTAGAAATTATCTAACTCACTTCCGCCATAATCTATACTCCGGTGCAGAGACGACACGTAAGGAGTAGGCAAGTCCAGATAATGGCTCCAAGCCTGCTTAGCACCACTATCTAACGTTAGGGTCAGACCAGGCGTTAGGGTGGCTGTGGACCTGTTTCCATGGTCAAACACTATGGAATGGGCCCACAGATGCCCACCCCAAGTCCCAGGAACACCCCCACCTACACCAGAGGGACACCACAAGATGGGGACCCCATCCCAGGTAAGTAGAGGTAAGTATATTCTTAAATTTTTTGGCCCCCTACCTGGCACTGGATCTAATTGCCTTGTCCAGGGGACACTGGTCCCCTGTGCTGGCCACTGGGGTGGAGGGCATGGCTGCTGTCTACACTTAGACAGGAGTCTTGTTTGTGGCTGATTGTGCATCAGAAAATGACGCTAGGCTGGTTAGCAGCTTATATTTTGCTGCTAACCCTCCTAACGTCATTTCTGACCCACTAGTGCCATACTCCCTAACACCATCCCTGCCCGGCTAGCGTCTTTTTTCAAGACGCTAGCCATTCCTTAGCACCATCTTGTGTCATTGTATAAAGATGCCGTTAAGATGGCCCTAAGGTATTGCGTTAGCCGACGTTAATATTTTGCCGCAAAACTGCGTTAGCGCAGTTTTGTGGCAAAAACCATAAATGTGTGCCTACAGGTCTCTAGGCAACTGTGCTCTCGAGCCAGACCTGAAAAAATGTTTTGAAGACATGTATCGATTTCTTATGTTCCCTTTGTTTGGTGTTGCAACAACGAAGCTAGCTTCATCTGCATTCCAATGTTGAGCTAAATTCTAAAACGTATGCACCTTTGAAGATGCGTGCTATTAATAAATGTATATATCTCACCATGTATTCTGAGTACATGAAGCAGTAGCATTGTTAGTTTGCTGATTTTTTTTCAATTTGAACAATTGCTTTTCATTTGAAAGCTGCACACAGCATCTCTTTGCAATTGCTGTGATAGGGTAAGTGGAAGCTCTGCACAAGTTGAAGTCTGTTAAGCAGGGCAAGTTCTAGGATTTTTGGGGTACCGGGCAGAAAGGGAATGTGCGAGGACCCTCTAATTTGTATACAGCCCTGCACATTCAGGGCCGTTTGCATCTCTGTGGATGACCCTGCTGCAGAATCTGCTCGTGTAGACGCAGTGGCGGCCGGCAGCTTTGGGAGGGGGGCAGGCGGGGCACACACACACAGACACGCACCAAATATTCAATTTAAAACATAACACACATACATACACACACACACACACACTTACCTTTAGCCTCCAGGTCCCAGGAGGGTGGGGACTGCTGCCTTCCTTAATTGGCTGACCCTAGATCAGCCAATGAGGGAAGGCAGCAGTCCCAGCCTCGTCACAGAGTGGGATGGGGTCAGTGAGACTGCTGACCCCACCCCACTCTGAGACGAAGTGTCACTGATTGACACTCGCCCTGGGCGTTTCAGGGCTTAAACTGAAACGCCCAGGGAGAGTGTCAATAGGTGACGCTTTCCTCGTCACCCAGGGGAGGGCCTCAAGGCACCTTTGCTGGGCTGAAGAGGTCACGCCCATAGGAGCTGTGATCTCCTCAGCCCAGCAAAGTTCAGCTCCGGCAGCCAGGAGTCTGCGCAAATCACGCATGTCTGCTCCTGGCTGCCTGAGCTTAACATGGAGAGTGTCTGTCAGGCTGACCTTTGTTCAGCCTGACAGACACTCTTCATGAGGGGCAAAAGGTGGGGGGGCATGGCCCCTCCGCCCTAAAGGACGGGCCGCCACTGTTAGACCTCTCCTGTGCTGTAGCTGTTCTCTCGCGGCCACCTACAAGCACCCCCTTCACAGCTCACAAAGGGCGGAAGGGGTGAGAGTTGCTTATCATCTTAGAGGGTTAAACCTGGGGAAGCTGACCTGCTGGACAATGACGCCCAGTGGTGTCTCTGCACCGGCCTGATTGCACGACAAACCTGCAGAATGTGTCTCCCTGAACTGAGACCGTAGGAGGTCCTCCCCTGCATCCCCCGACCCTGAGAGTTGCAATGAGAGCCACCTTGCTCTCAATGAGGGGGCCCGCGGGAAGCATAGAGCAACGCTCTAGTCTTCCCCGCGGGACGGTTCGGGGAAAGGAAGTGACGGCGGGACAGGGGATTGGGAGTAAGGTAAGTGGGGGTGGGTCTTAGGGGTGGGAATAAAAAGGGGTGGGGGTGGAGGGACCGGCCTCTTTCCGCGCGGACCCATCGTGCGGATAGTTTGGCCGGTCCCTGTGGGTGCATTTTTATAAAGGTAGTGTGGGGTCTCGGCGGTGCGGTCGGTGGGGCGCGCGGCAACCGGGGCTGGGCACACGCTATCCCCCGTGGGCGGGAATTAACAGGGGGCGGCAAGCGCTCCTCCGCGGGCGGCCGTTCCCCCTTTCCAGGCTGCACGTGTGGTTTGGCAGCCGGCCAGGCCGCGCCGCGGCTCCGCGGCCGGGAAAAAAGATCGGGTTGCGGTAGCAACCAGAATTAGACAGAAATAACCGGGACCAGAAAGGAACCGGTCGGGCACTACTATTAAAAAAAAAAAAAAAAAAAAAAAAAAAAAAAAAATATACATAAATATATATGTATTTCTTTTAAATAACTGGGAACACAACTTAGAAGGACACACACAGGGCAGAGAGTTTTTTCCCCCCGCACTCGGTAGGGGAGCCCCCCCCCCCCCCCAAAAAAAATAAATAAAAAAATAAATAAATAAATAAATAGATATTTATATAGTTAAAAATAATAAGGGATTTTTAACATAGAGCCCTTGTCTTCGTTTCCCACCGAGTACAGGAGGCCCGGACACAAAAAAAAAAAAAAAAAAAAAGGGGAGGCCCGCCCCTGCGCCATGGCAGCCAGCCACGGCGCGGAGGCGGTACGGGCCGCGCTTCGCGTACTTGGCGAAGCGGGTCGGGCTGACCTCCTCAGGCCTGGGGTTTTAGAACAGGCTTGGGTGGGTATGGTGCGGCCGACGCGTGCCGCGTCAAGCGGAGTAGCGGCGGCCGTAGCCGCATGCACATCCCCCGAGAGGCCCAAGAAACCCAAAAAAGCGGCGGTGGAAAGGGCGCATGGCGTACCCTCTCCCACCAGCCAATCAGGTGACGGGGAAGGTCCAGTGGTCGAGCCAGGCCCATCAGACGAGGGCACGGCACCAGCGCGCCAGGTGGGGGGCATAGATCCGCCCCAGGATCAGTTTTTAGAGACAGACGCCCCCGTGCAGGATGAGTTAGTGCGCGAGCATCCCGCACCCCCCACTGACCCCATGCCCATGGACCTGTCTCTGCCTAAGGGCGGGGCTAACAACAACACCAAAAAGAAAGGCAAGGGGCCCAGACTCACGGGCGGGTTGGGCAAGGGTAGGGCCGGTAAGGGGCAGTCCCATGAGACGCGAGGGCAGGCAGGGGAGTCGACGCCCCCCGGCCCCTGGCCTGGCAGGCTAGATATGGACGAGGCTTGGGACCTAGAGGCCAGGATTAAGGAACAGCGCCGCATAGTGGCAGAAACGGAGGACAGGTGGGCCCAATTGTGCTTGGAGAGGGACATGTCCGTGCCACACGGCCGGCAGCTAAAAAGACCAGCAGATAGCGTAGGCAGCACAGGAACCAGGCCGCAAGACGCCGGGAAAGGTAGTTGGGTATGGGTCCCGAGCGACAGGGGCCAGGAAACAGGGATGGATAGCGGTCTAGGCAGCGCGGTGGGTACCAGTGGCGCATGCGGCCAGACTGGGCGCGGAAGGTCAATGCCAAGGCAAGAGGTTGGCAGAAAGAAGGCGATGCCAACGGGGCGCAACACGGCCCCTGCACGTTGGTCCGAAGCGCTAGAGGGGTCTTCGGCGGCCTTCTCTACTCCGCAGGATCGGGGACAATACAGAGGTGGCGGACGCCACGAGGGCCATGAGGATAACCCTGCTAACTATATGATGATGAGCGGGAACGCTAGTAAACAGATGGATGTGTGTGAGGATGATGTGCTGGAACTGGATTATGAGGAGGAGCTGGAGGAATGGGAAGAGGGGGAGATCAGGGAGACAGAGATACTCAGCTTAAGGGGGAGGGGAAGAGGACGCAGGAGCGGCGCAACCCCCCTCTCCGTTTCTATTTTTCAGGAACGGGACTACGGCAGTGGTCCACAAGGAAAGAGGCAAGAGCAAGCACGGGGCCGAGGGGCCCGGAAGGTTTCGCGGCCTGTGGCTACACAAGGAGGAGGTAAAGGGCAATGGTGGTCGGTCTGGGGGGATGGCGGAAAAGGGGATGATGCGCCAATTTACAAGTCTGTAGGAGTAGGTGATGGTTCGATACTTGACCCAGTACCAGCTAAGGATAAACAGGGCGGGGAAAAAGGTACAGAGACACAAGCCAGAGCCACGACCGAGGGCGAGGGTGGAGACAAGGCAACAGGGGAGAAGTCAGGCGCAGAAGCAAAAGAAGGGGGTGAACACAAGAAGAGGCTACCCTATATGGGATTGGCGATGCCTTTGGGCTCACATGTGGCGGAGAAAACGAAAGCCAGAATATGGAGACACGAGTATGTGGACGTTTTTAAGTTATTACATAGGGACATACAAGCCAAGGAAGGGTCTAAGGAGGAGGAATGGGAGCTGGCCCGTAGGCCGAGGGTCCCAATCAATATGGATAACTGGACATCGGCGTTTCTGATTTTTGCGAGTATTTATTGTGAGAAATACCCTGACAGAGCTATAGCGCTATTTAAATACATGGACATTATTAGGAAAGCGCAGATGCATTTTGGGGGTTTTGCCTGGCTGAGTTACGACGAAGAGTTCAGAGCCCGAGTGAGCATTAACCCAGATAAGCCATGGGGGGATGTCGACCCAGAATTATGGATGCAATGGATGGCGTCATCGCAATCCACGGCATCAACTCATACAGCGAGTGGTTTACCGGTGATCTATAAGCCATTTCAGGCACGTCCCGCTCCGGGGGGGGCGGGTGTGGGACAGAAAACAACACCTAGCACGACAGGAGCGTGCTGGAATTTCAACAAGGGTTTCTGCTCCAGACATCCTTGTAAATTTAAACACGACTGCTCCAAGTGCGGGGGCCGTCATCCGGTCACACAATGTTTTTCACTTTCCAGCCCCTCCGAGCAATGGAGGGCCTCAAAAGGCAGAGGGACCCAGGGCGCTCCTGCTCCAAAGGGGACCTACTCCAGTTAGGGTAGATTTTATCTTGCCATGGCTTCACAGATACCCGGATGAGGCAGCTGCGTTGAAGTTAGCTGTAGGTTTTCAAGAGGGGTTCAGGGTCAGCTATCAAGGCCCGCGGGAGAGGCGCTGGGCAGACAACTTGCGGTCTGCGAAGGAACTACCTCAAGTGGTTAGGAAGAAGCTGGACAAGGAGCTGTCATTAGGTAGAATTGCGGGCCCATTCTATGAGTGGCCAAGTCAGAATTTAATGATCTCCCCATTGGGAGTCGTGCCGAAGAAGGCCCCGGGTGAGTTCAGGTTGATTCATCACCTATCATGGCCGGAGGGCACATCGGTTAACGATTTCATTGCGGCAGAAGATACCAGAGTGGAGTATGCGTCGGTGGATGATGCTATTAAATTGGTCAGGGGGTGTGGCAATGGCGCAGAACTGGCAAAATGCGACATACAATCTGCCTTCCGGTTGCTACCAATACACCCTGGGGACTTTGATTTGCTGGGGATGCAGTTTGAAGGGGCCATCTATGTGGACAGGGTTCTGCCCATGGGTTGCGCAATTTCATGCGCTTTGTTCGAAGCATTTAGCACCTTCATGCAGTGGGTGTTTGTAAAAAGTAGTGGGCACTATGCGGTGACCCATTATTTGGATGATTTCCTGTTCGTAGGGAAAAAGAATTCAGGTGAATGCCAGAGGGCCCTGACAATCTTTCAGGAGACGGCACAACAGATGGGGGTGCCTTTGGCACCCGAAAAAACTGAAGGCCCCGCAGCGGTACTAACTTTTCTGGGTATTGAGTTGGACTCCAATACTATGACGGCCAGATTACCAGCACAGAAGGTAACGGAGATACTGGTTTTCTTGGGTCTTGTGAAAGAGGCACGAAAAATCGACTTGCGGACAGCCCAGAAGCTGTTGGGGTATCTCAATTTTGCTTGCAGGGTAGTTAGGGGGGGAAGGACTTTCTGTAGGCGATTGGGTTTGTCCATGTCGGGTGCAGTTTTGCCACACCACAGAATAAGAGTGTCGACGGGACTTAGAGAAGATGTGAGAGTGTGGGAAGCATTTTTGAAACAATTCAATGGGGTATCTATGTGGTTCTGTGAAGAAGAGACAGTGTGGCAGGTGCAGATTTTTTCGGATGCGGCGGGAGCGCATGGCTTTGGGATTTTCTGGGACGGCCGGTGGTGCGCGGAGGCGTGGCCAACATTATGGTTAAAACAGGGAAGAAGTATTGCCTTTTTGGAATTTTTTCCCCTCCTGGTGGCCATGGCGGTATGGGGACAGGAATTGGCAAACAGGACAGTTTTATTCAGAATCGACAATATGGCGGTTGTCGAGCTGGTGAACAGACAGAAGGCGAGGGATGTGAGGGTGTTGCGCTTGTTGCGCCGTTTTATGTTGCAATGTTTATCTTTGAATGTGATATTTAAAGCTGTACATATTCCAGGAGTTTTCAACGAGATTGCGGATTCCCTGTCTCGTTCACAGTGGCAGCGTTTCAGCAACCTGGCGCCAGGAGCAGAACAGAACAAGACACCGGTCCCGGCAGACATTTGGGAATGGGGGGCATGATCACAGGGCTGGTGGAGATGTCCTTAGCGGAATCTACTCGGCGAAGTTACCGGCTGGCTTGGTTGGATTTTCAGTTTTTTGAACGGTTTATAGGAAGTTTTTGGGGACAAAGCAAAGGACAGTTAGAGCATCGGGCGTTGCGTTTTGTGCTGCATATGATTCAGAAAGGGCTGTCAGCAGCCACTATCGGGGGAAAATTGGCAGGGGTATCGTTTTATGGGAAATTGTTTTTTGATCACGACCCGGCAAGAAACGATCTGCTGGGAAGGATGCTGAAAGGTTGGGGCAGGATTAGATCGGTAGAGGGTAGAGCGGCCAGGGAGCCCATTGATTTTGATTTATTACTGGAGTTGTTACACGTACTGCCGGTATGTTGCGCAGACGATTACGAATTGGCACTTTTTCGACTATGCATGGTGTGGATGTTTTTTGGAGCTTTCCGAGTGTCAGAGTTGCTGGGGGTTGGCAGGGCGGTGGGGGTACGCTACAAGGATGTGTGCGCGCACGGTGGCCGTTTAGGGATTTGGCTTAGACGATCAAAAACCGATCAACTAGGCAGGGGTAAGTGGGTATGGTTAGAAAAAGGGGGCAACGTGTTGGCCTGCCCTGTTGCGGAATGGAGTAAGTGGCAATTTTCAGGCAGGTTGAAAAAAGAAGAAGGGGTTTTCACACACAGGTCAGGCTCCAAGCTCACCAGTTTTCAGTTCCTGCGAGTATTAAGGATGGCTTTAGGACGTGTGGGCCGTCAGGCCATGGATTTTGGCACGCATTCATTCAGAATTGGGGCGGCCACGGCTGCAGCGCATTTGGGTTGGGACTGGGCAAAGATTAGGGCAATAGGCCGCTGGAGATCAAGGTGTTGTGAACGATACGTTAGACCCTGAGATGTGAGGAGGGATAGCTTCAAAGTTTTTGGTTGAGGGGGGGGGGGGGTTTTGGATGTTCAAAAACACATGTTACAGTTATTTTTCCGTTGCAGGAGATGCGATTGGTCCATCGCAGGGCAAGACGGTGACATGGCTGGTCGGCCATTCATTTGTACATTGGGCAGCGAAGTTCGCCGAGAAGCAGATATATGGTCGGGCCTTGGGACTATCCAGCAGACGGCACGAGGTGCTATGGTGGGGGAAGAGCGGAATGCGGTGGGGTAACCTGCTTCCTTTCATCACTACTAACTTATCGAACTGGGGATGTCCCGATTTGTTGATCATTCATTTGGGAGAGAATGATTTGGTAAAATTATCAGGACTCACGCTACTGCAGCACATGCAGAGGGACTTGGAGATTCTCAAGGAAAAACTGCATGGTACATGCTTGGTTTGGACAGAGCTTGTTCCACGTAGAGTGTGGAGAGGGGCAGTAAAGTACGGAGCCATGGAACGGGCTCGAAGGAAACTTAACAGAGCAATGAGAGTGTTCTGCTGGGCTCAGGGGATAAAGATACTTAAGCATGAAAATATTACGGAGCAGGAGGCAGCTTTATTCAGAGATGATGGGGTCCACTTGTCCACACTAGGGAATGCGTATTATTTGACAGATCTGAGACTGCTGGTTGAAGAGTTGTGGGGAGAGAATTTGTGGATTACAAACAAGAAATGAGTAGCGCGGGGTGCAGTAGCGTGTCTGGGGGGGGGTGGGGCAGCACAACGCCAAGTGGGTTGGTGCTGGTTGGCAGTAGATGGGGGAGGGTGGTGAGCCAGATGCGGGCTTGGCCACCCTTCCAGGGAATAAACAAGCAGGTGAAGGCTCTGAGTGGGGGTACGCACGAACCAAATGGGGCATGAAAGGAAAAGGGGAGTGCGTAGGGGAATGGAAACGAAATAAGGGTTTGAAGGGGAAGGATGAGCGAGGCAGATGTTAAAGGGAGGGCGTTAATAAAGTTACGGTTTACGTTATAAAAGTTAAGGTTATTTTGCTTATGCAACCCTGTCCTAATAAATGACCTTTTACACTAAGAATACAGCTGTCACTGAGTTATTTCCCGATGAGGGGGCCCGCGGGAAGCATAGAGCAACGCTCTAGTCTTCCCCGCGGGACGGTTCGGGGAAAGGAAGTGACGGCGGGACAGGGGATTGGGAGTAAGGTAAGTGGGGGTGGGTCTTAGGGGTGGGAATAAAAAGGGGTGGGGGTGGAGGGACCGGCCTCTTTCCGCGCGGACCCATCGTGCGGATAGTTTGGCCTCCCACCCACCCGGCAATTGGAAGAAGAGTTTTGAAGGATGGAAGTTAGAGGTAGGGCAAAAAAAGGGGGAGGTTTACTTGTCAGTTAGGGCAGGTTGCAGCAGAGAGCGAGCAGTAGATGGGGGAGGGTGGTGAGCCAGATGCGGGCTTGGCCACCCTTCCAGGGAATAAACAAGCAGGTGAAGGCTCTGAGTGGGGGTACGCACGAACCAAATGGGGCATGAAAGGAAAAGGGGAGTGCGTAGGGGAATGGAAACGAAATAAGGGTTTGAAGGGGAAGGATGAGCGAGGCAGATGTTAAAGGGAGGGCGTTAATAAAGTTACGGTTTACGTTATAAAAGTTAAGGTTATTTTGCTTATGCAACCCTGTCCTAATAAATGACCTTTTACACTAAGAATACAGCTGTCACTGAGTTATTTCCCGATTAGAGGGGCGGAAGAGGACTGGTGTGCTTTGGCATACTGGTGTCCGGGGGCTACACGTTGGTGGGCTGAGTGCGGGAACCCTGGGTAGTTGTTGGCCCTGCTTATAAGTGTGTATTTAAGAAGGCCAAGAAAGAGGTCTTTGGCATAGTCCAATCTAGCGCCTACGTATGCTTGTATAACAGGAAAAAGTGCTGATTTTGTAAAGAGGGGAATATTTATTTTATTTTTTAAATGGCACACACTTCCACAGTATCTGAGGGAAAAGAGCGCCTCTCATCAGAAGTGATTTCCAGATTTCTCTCGGTGTGGACCGGTGTCCGAGAAGGTCTGGCCACCAGTGGGGAGTCCACCACGACGAAGAACCCACCGCTACTGTGCTGCGGCTTACTGTGTGTCCTGTGTGAAAATCTGCTGCTTCAGTGTTGGAACACGCCTGGCCCCCTAAAGCCACTGCCAGGCCTTTTTTAAATTACCCTAAACCACAACATGTCGGGGATCCTTTCCTGAATGGACGACATGAGAAGGGAAAATGCGGGTGTGTATGGAGAAAACAAGGTGATATGCTTCTCCAGTTCGGTCAGCAAAGCAACAAGGGATATTTTTAAAATACAATGCCAATGTTTGTTCGTTCTGGAATTTCACAATGCATGCCATTCAGATTTTTCTGGACACTAGGTCCAGCAGGTGGCAGTAGAGTGTTAGATGTGGATTGCGTTGTTTTTAGGCAGTATACTTTTGAAGGTTTGTCTCCTGTGTTCCCTTCCTTTACATATCCCAGCGATGAAAGTGCTATCCATTATAAATTGTGTGAAGCATTCAGATACTTCCGGGGGACAGTTTTGCTGTGGTTTTAGTAATTACTTCTGTTAGAATCGACAGTTCTCACATACAAACCCTTTGAATTGGGTCTAGAAAGACAATCTCTCACGTTGATAAGGCCGGCCTGCTCAACAAAGGCAAACTCTCCAAATGGATAGACCAGTATGCTTAAAAGGTAGATAAATCAACAGTCACATCTATGAGCAAGCACCGCCTCTGCAGACCAGCTGTCTCCACTCATTCATGCAAGCCTACATCACAAAAAGGTGGGGTAAAACACCTGTACATTTCTAAAGCAAGGTTTGTTTTACTGTGGCAGTAGTTTTTGTGAACACAGTTACTGGAGATTGCACAGTGCTGGATTACTCTAGCTCTGAAGGAACCTTCTGGAAAATTACTCACAGATATCGCCAAGCTTCATCTGTGCGCAGACAAAAAGGCAGTCTAAGTACAATTCTTTACCACTAACAACAGTTACTAAGCCAACCCCATCTTAAACAGGTGCTGGGTGTCTAGTGCTTGCCTAAAACTCATGCAACCCAAGTTAGAATTCCTCCAGTTGGCCAATAGAAAGAACAAACCCAAACCTGGCGTGCCAAAATGAACAAGAGCAGATCCATCCCCTGACACCAAATGCAAAAGGGCTTGAGTTCACCCAGGTTACGAAGTTCACATTCTCTCCTTTACACAACACATTACCAAGGCAATGAAGACAGCATCGTATAAATTCACTGCTGAAAAAAGTGAACTTGTCCTCCCGAAAACCGGCGTCAGATCATCAGCCCAAGCCCATGGCCTCTCATACCATGTTGTAGGCAAAGGCACCTGTCTGAACCTGGTTCTCTTTTGGCATTTTAAATGATTGTTCAAATTTACAGGTGAAACCCATTTGGTCCCACAAAAAATTACAGACTAAGCCTAAACCTCAAAGGTTTATTTTCAGATTTTTTTGTCCTACAATATATCAAATAGTATAGCCGAATCAATAGATCAGATTGTATAACTGAGTCAGAATACAAAATCAATCAGACAACTTAGTAGTTCAGGACAACAAAATAGGGAGTATAAAATGAAAGGGCAAGCCGAGAGGGATTTGCCTCCTAGGGTCAGGAAGAAAAGAGCCCTTACACCTCCAAAAATTCTGAACTTTTATAAAGTTCTGAACAAAGGATTTCACACACTCAACACAGTTGTACATGGTTCCACTGTGTGGGCCAATCAGATTTAAGCAAAGTGAAATAGTTGCAGAAGAATACATTTCAAAAGCCTCTCATAATTCTATAACATGGATCGTCTCATGAACTCTACTTGTATTAGAATAAATAAGTTTAAATTTTTATATAACTTTAGCAAGACAGTTAAGTTTAGACCTTTGACACATACAATTTTGCCGAAACAACAAATTAACTTTCTTGGTAAAATCATTGTCTTGCCTGGGAAAGATGCATTCAGCATTACTCTAGTGAGACTTGAATATTCAAATGCGGGAAGAACGGCCGGGGTAGGTGCTTATAATACGGACGGCTGTACATACAACAGCCCCAGTCTTAGGCCTCCTCTTCCCAGGGAATCTTGTCCTAAAAGTTGGGATGGGTGACCGTATGTTTAGTTGACCGGACGGACAATAGACTTCAATGTAAGTTACTTGAAAGGTAACCTAACCTTTTTTTGTCCTTTCATAGAAACCTACAGGGTTTTTCCAAATATTTCTCAGGTGAAGGTTTTTTCTCTTTTTGGGCCTGATGAAGCGTCATTGGATCCTTTCGGACCACTAGACGCGAAACATGTTGACCCTTGTCTAGAGGCCTAGTGAGAATTCTTTTGCCCTCACTTATTTTCAGAAAGTGGTTGAGCATTATATCTCACATGGACACTTTCACATTGTTTTTAATCTTGGTCTAGACCTCTGATTTCCGTTAGTAAATTACCTAGACATTGAGGTTTAGTACTAATTTTAATTTTCTCTCCTGTTTTTTGATGCGAGTCTGCCTAGACACCTTTCGCTTGGCGACCTGTACAAAAGATCTCCGGCAAAGAGCCCCCTTACTGGGGAGCCCGTCAGACATTGCAGTGCCGGTCTGACGAGGAGCATCTCCCAATGATGAAGCATGACACCCTATTGGGTGTGTGAGGGCTCTTGCTCCTGAACCCTTTGGTTCCCTGTAACCACAACCCCCCCTCCCTTCTCTGGAACAGTGCACTCTACTTGTTATTGATATTCAAATTTACCCACATAAATTAAACATTGGCAATAAATAGGTCACAGACAAGATGGAGTCTAAGGCCTATGCTCTTTAAGTTAGCATGAGTTTCAGTTTTATCAGCGCAATGCATTTAATTTTTGAAAAACTGTGACAC